>NC_000082.6:14982129-15297407 GCF_000001635.26 Mus musculus
CCTATGTATGAATGGAAGATTCAAGGATTCAGTAGATTTTCAGTCCCTGAGGCTAGATGTGTCTGCTGATCTTCAGCAGAATCCTGATAAAGTAGACTGTAATGCCAATGAGTAGACTTGCTAGGGAGGCAGGAACAAGCAGGTAAAAAGCAAAAGCTTTCTTCTTTCATGTCCTTATATGGACTTCCAACAGAAGGCATGGCCCAGATTAGAAGAGGTTCTTCCCGCCTCAAAACTTCTAGACTAAAGTTACTGTGTATGTGGCAAAGCTCCAGATTAGAAGTAGATCTTCTGACTTCAAATTAAGTGAAATTCCCTCAACCAAGAATAGCCATTACAGGCAGTAAAAATGAAAAATAAAAGTGTAACCTTATTAGCCACCAAAGAAATGCAAGTAAAATTGTATCAATATTCTTTTTTTAAAAAAATATATTCATTAATTATTTGAAAATTTTGTACAATGTATTTTGTGTATATTTATCTATTTGCCCGGGTTTTTCCAGACCCACCTCCCTTCTCTACCCTCTCTTCCTGTTTTTTATTTTGTTTTCATTTTTGTTTTCTATTGCCTTAGTCAGAACTGATATCATTAAGGAAACAAGTAACAACACTGATGAAAAGAATGTATGAAAGGGGATATCATACATTAATGTTCATATATAAGTTTCTTAAGGGGATTATAAATAAATCTACCATATAACCTGCTACACCCAAAGTATTCCATGTCAACATGTCCCAGAAACACTAGCACAACAGTGTTTACTGCAGCATTGTTCACATCAGCTGAGTTGTGAAGCAACCTGGGTGTTTAAACTGGACAAAGAGAACATATGCAGAAAAATAGAGTCTATATAAAATGATTACATTAAAAGAGTTAAGCCAGACTCAGAGAAAAGCAGGACTGGGTTTACTCTCAAATTGGATTCCTAGATGTTACATAGGTACATAAAGTTATAACATTAAACATGTAGTAAAACATGTCTATGAGAACAAAAGGGACTAACAGGAAGGGGGCAAGAAAAAGAGACCAACCTGTGTATGTTCTTTTGTTGGTGGCTCAGTCTCTGGGACCTTCCAGGGTTCCAGGTTAGTTAACATGGTTGGTCTTCCTGTGAAGTTGCTATCCCTTTCAGTTCCTTCACTTCTTGCCCTAATTTTTCCATATGGGTTCCTGACCTCTGTCCCACTCTTTGTTGTGGGTATCTGCATCTGTTTCAGTCAGCTGCTAGGTAGAGTCTCTCAGAGGACAGACATGCTAGGCTCCTGCCTGCAAGCACAACATAGCATCAATAATAGTGCCAGGAATTGGTGTCTGCCCATGGAATGGACCCCATGTTGGGCCGGTCAATGGTTGGCCAGTCCTTGAGTCTCTGCTCTGTCTCTGTCCCTGCAAAATCCCTAATTTTGAAAATGAAAATAATCATAATGTAACATTAGAATTGGAACCTTATAAATGTAACACCAGAAGCTGTAGGTGATAATAACTTTTGGCTAAGCTTTCAAAATACAAAGAAATAGCTAATTTTTTTCTCCTGATTATCAATATTTCACAAAGTTAGGAAATTGCTGAAAAATGAAATATAAGTTACAGGAATCTAGCCTTGGCTATCTCATAGATCTTCAAACAAGGAGTAAGTTGTCAGCAAATACCTCAGGATAAAATGCAGGGTAAGGACTGTAACAAGAGGCAACACATTCACTCAAAACTACTCATCATACAAAAATCATCCATGTAGGTAATCTGAGCAAGCCTGCCAAAGTGATATCATTATGCTTGCTTCGCACAAGAATTCTAAGACCTAAGATTTGATAGAATTTTGGTGCCAATCTTCCATATCCAGAATCAGTGTCTATAGGTGTCAAATAGGGCTGTGGTAGGTGAAGAAGGTCGAGAGACATGCAGGCTCCATAGGGCCACCCCTGGTGCTACACAGGTCTCAACAGGAATGCAGACTGTAGAGCAACTGTCAGGCACCAATAGGGGCACACAGGTAATTAGCTCCAGCCTGAGATGAGTGCCCAGCATGTTGGAGCAGGTTGGCATCCAGGTTTAAGATGCACCTGCTTATGATTAGCTACAATGGATTCCACACCCCATACCTCATTTCTTGGAAGGAAGGAAGAACTTGTTTGAGCAATGATTGCAAGTTTTTCTTTCTTCCATTTCAAACTCATTCACCTGGTCTGCTTTTAATATTATTTCTCTTCCATTCTCTTGCCAATGTATTCATGTACAGTGCCTGGTAAAATTCAGAAAAGGTTTCTTTCTTCTCTCTGCTGTGGTAGGCAGACATGGTTTTGCAGAGTGTCTTAGTGTTCGAACCTCATTCCTGTTCTGGGCCACGGGTCTCACAACAGGTTTGGCACTGTAACTTATCCTCACATATGGTGGCATATTCTGACCCCTGGCCAGTTTATATAAAGTCCATTGTGTTCCTACACAAAAGAGCCACCTATTCCAGAGTGTGAGTGTGAGATGAGCAGATTCTTGTCACTCTCGTCACTGATGTAAGCAAGAGACAAGCAAGAAATAGAATGTTTCATCATCTTAGGTAGATAAATACAATCAATGAGTAATCCTAGTTACTAGCAAACACTAATAATAGCAAGCCAGATTTCTTCCCTGCCAATGAACCTGATGCTTCTGCTATCAATCTCTCTTCAAAAAATAAAGACCTGCTGGTCTTTTAACTTCACCATTGTTCTCTAGGTTCCAGCCCACTCCCATACTCGAACAGCTCCTGCAGATGGGGTGAGAGATGGATTCCAGAGGTGCCTTCAGGAGTGAGATCTCACCAGAGAAGATAGAGTCAGAGTCCCCTCAGTTGCTGAGGACATAAGAGTCTCAGATTTCCTCAGAGTTCCTGATCACACCCCAACCGCCACCAATCCTGGGAGGTTTCAGTGAAAGCAGGAGGGACATGCGCCATCAACTTGATTCTAATCCAAGTTACCTTCAAGCAGTCAGCATGACCCCAGGAGTGCTGGTCAGGGCAAGCAAGGAGCTTTCTATTTTTTCCTGTGGTTCCAGCTAGGTCAGGACATGCCAGGTGTCTCCTCCCTCTCCCTCAGCCATCCTGTCACTGTCCCTAGGCACCCCTGATTTTCTGTAGTTATATTGCTCTACACTGATTTATTCCTAACTACTCAGACTGGAATTTTCCATGTTGGCCAAAGAAAGAGGGCAGATAAAAGGTTCTAAGAATTTCTTGTATCCTAAAATGTCACCATTTTCACCCTTTGACACAACAACCTTGAGATTTCATAGTGTTTTGGTCACTGGCAAAACCGGGTCAAACTGCTCAGAGGTTATTTCATTGGGGCTGGCCCCTGTGACTCTGCAACCATGTTGAGATGCACTGCCTCAGCCACAGGTTATGCTATAGCAATCTTCCTTTGTGGGAGAGCCCTGGCACCAGGACCCTGCATGAAATTTTTGAGTTTATATAACACTCTACTTAATCCTATTAGGATCTAATAAACTATTTACTTATTTAACAAATCTTTATTGAAAGTTTACAAAACTCATGAAATGGGGTTTGTGTGTTTCAAAATTAAAGAAAATTTTTCTGTTATTAAAGAAAAGATGATAAAGAAAATGATAACCTTGGAATGTTCTGTCACATTCTATAAATGGATATTAGTATCCAGAACTTTTTCAGAAACTAAGGCAGAACCATGTACAGCTAGATGCATGTGCCCTTTTGAAGGAAATTATGTCATTTATTATATATATTTTTAAGAATAAAAGTTTTATTTTTTATTTTTTTGTTTTAATTTTTACACTCCATATTTTGTCCTCCACCCCCACCTGATCACCCTCCAACTGTTCCACATCCCATACCTCCTCCCTAAACCCCTGTCTCCACGTGGATGTGGAGACCACCCCCCACCCCACCTGACCTCTAAATTTCCCGGGGCCTCCAGTCTTAAGGGTTAGGTGCATCATCTCTGAGTGAACACAGACCCGGAAGTCCTCTACAGTATGTGTGTTGGGGGCCTCAGATTAATTAAGACTGCTGGTCCTTCTAAAGGATCCACCTTCTCCTCAGCTTCTTTCAGCCTTCTCTAATTCAACAACAGGGGTCAGCTGCTTCTGTCCATTGGTTGGATGCAAATATCTGAACCTGACTCTTTCAGCTGCTTGTTGGGTCTTTCGGAGGGCAGTCATGATAGGTCCTTTTTTGTGACCACTCCATAGCCTCAGTAATAGTATCCGGCCTTGAGACCTCCTCTAGAGCTGGATCCTACTTTGGGTCTGTTGCTGGACCTTCATTTCCCCAGGCTCTTCTCCATTTCCATCCCTGTAATTCTTTCAGGCAGGAACAATTATGGGTCAAAGTTGTGACTGCGGGATGGCAACCCCACTTAAGAAAAAAAATGTTGGGGTAAGGGGATGGACACAGAAAGGAGCAGGTTAGAACTTGGTTGACATAATCAAAAGAACTCTATGCTAAGACATTACCCTAGGAATGCTGTGAGGTAGAGAAGGAAAAACTGAACTGACTGGATCTAAAGGAAAATTGAATCTTTGTTTAATATACATGTGCTAGATTCTATCATGCTGTTTCTGAAGTTACTAACAAGCAAGACCGCTTGACTAGCAATAACTCAAGGAGATGTGAGGCCTTCCAGATGTCTCAATGATCCAGGACAAGAGATAAGGGGTACATATGAGACTCTCCCTGGCCCTGTACATGCTGAAGATGTTATGCCTTCCTACTACACATTCCAGCTTTTGGGCTGGTCCTTGTCTCCTGCATTGAGCAGAACCACCCCTTTATCCCTTCTCCTACCTACTGGCCCCACATTTGGCTGATTTTATATATCCTCTTGAAGAGGCAGAGTCATTGCTTGGACAGTCTTGTACCTGCCTTCTAGAATTATTAAATCCTAAGCATTGTATCCATGAATGAAAGGCAGGACAATAACAAAAGGATGCATGTGATTCTGTAAAATCCATGCACTTTGTGGATACATTGAGGGACAATGTGCCTGAACTTAAATGAGTATTCAGAAAACACTATACAGTTTATAATGAAGTAGATTATCCATATATTTCTGTACTTCAGTGTTGCATGCTCTATGCATTCTGTAACTCTCTTTGTACTGCATTCCCTTATTGAAAGTACATGTGGTCACACTATATTTCTGTCAGGAATGGTCAAATTTTGCAACATATACAGGACATGTTATAACCAGCAGATTGCTGCCTTTCTTGAGGACACTTAATGTCCATGGTTTCATGTGACTTGACATTTAATAATCATGAAGCTTCCAAAGAGGAAATATAAGCATGTCTCTAGCTGCAAAGCAAAAGGAACTGCATGTAGAACAAATGAGGCCTGGGGTGTGAAGCAAGGCGTTGGGTACACAGTGGAAGAAAGAGGATGTACAAGGTTTAGCAGTGGGCAGCCCAGAGGTGGAGACCACCCTTGTCAGGGCTTTTCTCAATACATGTGTTTCTAAATGTCTAAAAGTTAACTCTTTCCAGGCTCGTTGGAAGCTGAAAGTGGTAGAGAATCAACTCACCTCTACAACAAATGACACAGGCTCCCTGATCCCCATGTGCAAAGAACTAAGGCAGTGTAGTGAGATAAGAATGGTCAAGAGAGACTTTCTGGGAATGTGTGTGCTGACAAATGAGGAGCCTTTGAAATAGCTGTAGAATCTGATAACAGCCAATTGCTAAAGTTCATGCCCAGTGGAGCATTACAGACAAGTGACTCCAGTCTTTACCATGTAAGAATAACCATGACAGCCCTGTAGCTATAGGTGACAAACTGTAAGTGACAAGTAGTTTGAAGAAAGAGTAAGTAACTGGTTGGACATTGACATTGGTGGAATGCTCTGCCATCATGTAAAATCTGGTAGCATCTTATATCTGCAGAGCAGTGAGTATAGAACAAGAGCTTATGCTCATGAAGACAGTTGATCTTGCCAACATGATAAAAGTCTTCCTCATTGCAATAGTTGGTGGACATAGGAGAATGGAAGGATTATAGCTGGTGAAGAGAGGAGAAGCATATGTTGTGTTTGATTACAGAACCCAGCTCTGGGACACCTCTATGCCTCCTGTCATGACTTTTGAATGTGCCCAATGGGTGGAAAATGCTTGCCACATAATGCAAATAGGAAACATGAGGGGCAGAATGTGAATCTTATTGTGGAACTAAACTCACTATTGCCCAAAAGAAATATCCCTTATGTTAATTGTGGCACTTTACCTTGGAATCAAGAGAGAGGCACTTTTCTGTTAGTTCTCTATGCCTGCTCTCTTAACCTTTAATAGCATGTATTCTAACAATGAAGAAACAAGCATTCTAGGGTGGCTATACAAAGAGAAAGACATCATTGCCATTTAACTTTCATTCCCCTCTCCAAGACTATTTGTATGTTAAACTATTTCTAAACTTCAAATTTAAATTCAGACATTGCCTATTTGTTAGTTACTTTATGCTTTGACTTTTATTTACTTATTCATAAGTCTTTTATAAATATTCATATCCCCTTATCATTGTCTCATTTTTGCTTATATTTAGAAGCATGAGAAACGTAAATTATTTCCAAACAATGAATTGATTGTTAAAATGTCTCTGTGCTCATTCCTCTGTAGTCAAAAGTAGTCTATAAAACTAATTGTTGTAGATTCAAATGGCTTTTTAAAGGGTTTTTTTGTGCAAATATAAGTTAAAATAAAATGAATACTCTGTATGACTTGGGACCATATTTCAGTTCTTTGAAAGCTGTTTGCTTTTCTTTGATCTATTTTGAAACATGTAAATATTTTTAATATAATAATTAGAATCAAAATTTTTAAAGCAAATATTTCACAGCCATAGACAGTTCTTATCCAAAACTTTATTGTGTAGTCTTCTTGTCTGATGCTGCTGTGTCACTACAGATGAATGATGCTGGTTCCTGAAGAGTATTCCCAAGTAGGGAGTGTTATCCTTAGCACAGGTTGGTGGCCCTTGGCCTGTTGAGAGCTGCTGGATGTTCCGTTACTATGAGCACATCTCATGCCAGAGTTTATCAGGTGACAAGAACTTCTAAGACCTAATAGCAAGAGATGAGGGCATTGGAACATATGCTTTTTCCTGGTGTTTTTGCAGTCCCCTTCCTGGGCAACTGCAGGCCCTACTAGCTGCTACCTCAGCCCAGCAGTACTCATTCTTCAACTCTAAGTTCTTTTTGCAAACAAGTGTAGATATTTTATCATTATCATTTTCCTCCTCCCTTTTGCCCAAGATACACAAACTTTTGTCTAACCCAGTGATTTGCAAAAGTGGTTGTAGCCCCTTTTGAGATCAAATGACACTTTCACAGGGGTTGCCTAAGATAATCCTGCAAAGTAGGTATTTACATTATGATTCATAACAGTAGCAAAATTACAGTTATAAAGTAGCAGAAAACTGTATGGTTGGAGGTCACCATAACACAAGAAACTATATTGAAGTGTCTCTGCATTAGGGAGGTTGAGAGACACGGGTTAGATTAGACTCTAACCCAACTTCCATAGTTTGTGGCAGAGTAATAGGCAGATCTCTATACCAGCCTAACTTCTCCCTACCACCCCCCTCCATCTTCCTTCTTCTTGCAGTGCAAACGCCAAGTCATATGGACTTGGATTCCGACTCTCTTTTCTTTGCCAAGACTCATATTATTGAGCAAGTGAGGAGAGTTGAGCCAAACTGAACTAAGTGACGCCACAGCACACTGTGTAGTGCAGAGCTAGCACTTTGGATATTGTGTAATTAAGGCTTTAATGAACATCACATAGAGAATTAGACTGCAGATTGTGACACAAATAAATCTACTTGGCTTTTAGAAACATTCCTTAAAAAGAAATATTTTGGTACCAGAATGTGTTCAGGAGGGAAAGAGCCTGTGCCCTTGACACAGGAAGTAGATAACACCTGTCAGAAGAATCGAAACCACCTGCTTGGGTGCATCTGGTAATAAGTTTGCAGCTGGTGCTACACTCTACCACTATGGACCATAACTCCAGGCAATAGAGAAGGTTCATAGTGGACAAAACCCTTCACAATCTGGAAGATCCCAGCTATGGGATTCCTGTCAAATTATGTTCCCTGGGGGTAAGTATTATAATACACCCCATCTTCATGATCTCGCTCTGCCAGTGATTTAAATTTTATGGGCTTATAATCTACACACTGTCCTTGTTCCTGATATAAAAACACCAGAACACAAGTCCTAGTACACTAAGTCTGTTCCCAAGAAAGTGAAACCATTGGAACACTTTCCTGCAGCCTTCATATAAAAAAGAAGCAGAAAGGCCAAAGTAACCCCTTCTGGTGGATTGTTTTATTCCACTACAAGGCAGTGCCGTTATTCCAAAGTAACCCCTTCTGCTAGACTGCTCCACTCCACTCCACTGCAAGGCAGTGCTGTTATTCTTGGGAAAACCCATCCTGGCTTTAAGTACATCAATGTCTCATTGGTGTTTGTCAAAGGCATTCCTTTCCTGTTATTTTAGACTTTTTTCTGGAGTCTGAAAGAATCAAGTAGAATTGGCACTAGCATGGTACACTGTGTATGTTTTAGTCATAAAAAGCCCCCAAGATACACTGAAAGTTCACTCCCACAGTTGTCTTTCTTTTGTAGAATTTCCAGGACAGCTTTTGGATCTTATGTTGAAAAGCTGAAATTTTCAAGAAGAATGAATATTGAAAATGTGTAGGAATAATCTTGGAATTCACAGTAAAGGGCTCATCTCACTCAGGAGGGGGATGGAGACAGTTGCTCCTGTTGATCACAGTTGACCCCTTCTTTTTCTTCTCTTTACAAATGTACCAAAATGCATTCCTCTTTTTAATCAATGTACAGAGTACACATTTTATTACAAGTATAGCTATTGAAAATGGCATTGAAAACGTAAAACTGTCTTCTAGAATCTGAATGGAAGTAGGATTCTTGCACAAACAATATGTAAAGATATTAAAAGGCAATGCCAGAAAGACTTCTTCTCATGCCTCCTCTGTGCATTCTTTGTGTAAATGTGTGCCATATGTCAGGCTGTTTACAGAGGAAAAAGGTTTCTTTCTCAACCACACATCTGGTAGGCATGCCAACTCTGACAGAGAGAAGAATGGAGATGTGGCTCTTCCAGCGAATCCCCATATCCACGAATGGACCAGCAGCCATGAATACCAGCAGCTCATAGCTCAAGTATGTTTCTAGAGAGGTCAACAAAAGACCTGCCTTATAGTTCAAAAGAATCCTAGTTTAGGGGAGTTGTATGTATGTGTATGTGTGTCTGGGGGGGGGGGCTACCTGTGTTACAATGTAAATGTCCTTCCTAGAGTCCAGGCAGAAAATGAAGAAGAAAGCAGTCTTAATAAAGAAGGCCAGAACACCAGAAACGTGGGTTCTCAAAGGAAGATAGTGAGTAATATGCCAGAGAAACATGTAGCACCCAAATCAGGAAGGTGACCTTTCACTGTGGAGCCTATGAGTTCTATCCTGAAGGCCATAGGAGCTGGCCTTCATTGGGATGCTCTGAGGTTTCTGAGGGTCAGTGACATACATATCTGGGTAGTGGAGGGCATGGAAGAGAGACCTAGACCAAGAAGTGTAACTAAGTACAGGTGTTTGTCCTTGTTGCCATTGACTCAGACAAAATGCACATGCAATGAAAATACATGCTTCATTCATACCCAAATGTAGCTCCAAGCTTGGTAGATGGACTCAAATCACAGGACAGCCATCCAAAGTCTTTCTTCTCTTGAGGGTTTATGGAAGAAGATTCAAGATGGGCCTGCAGAAGTAATCTTCCAGTGTATGGACATCTGTCTCACCCACATCTCTTCTTCTCTGTCTCTGAAGAAGTATAAACCCATATCTGTCCTTTGCATAACCTTCCACTCAGGCCATCCAGGGCTTCTGACCACCAGTTATCTCCTTCCACTGCATGGAATACATAGCTATAATGATACCCTTGCTTATAGAACTATTACTAAGCAATTGCAACCTTGATAGCAGCTCTCACAAACTGCACAAGTACTATTTACATTGTTCTCAGCTAAGAGGCTTGCATGATTTTTTTCTCAATACACCTTGAAATCAATTCGACCATTATGCCCATTTTAAAATGAGGAACTGAGTTTTTTTTGCTTATGCTGACTAATAAAAATGGCCTTCAACTTTGGTTCCTTCTTAGAAATGCAAGTATTAACTTTCTTGAGAGCATTTCTTGTCTTTTTTTTTTCCCTAAAGAAGGCCTGTAAATGGGAATCTACAATTCCTTTGTGCCTTGCCGCCCACCACTGCATGACCTCACCAAGGTTCTCAGGCTTGCCTGTTACCTCCAGATGAGAAGCAGCAGACAAGGATTCCTTGGGCTTTCCTTCAGCTCTAAATATTGCTGATTTCCCAGGGCCACATGAAAAGCTCCTTGGGCTGACTTCTTATTCTCTGCGGTGCTGCTGCCTTGTGGGATTAAGAACAGGACTCCTCAGACTGCAGGCCTGGACATTCCTCAGTGCCCAGCTGGACAGTGACAGATCCCAGAGCCCTGAGAAATCCAGCTGACATTTCCCAGGGAGATAAGCAGGAGGCTTCCAAGTGCAGAACAGTCAGACATCTTTTCACAACACATCTAGAATGTTCCCAATTATACAAAAGATAGAGATATGGAAATCTTAAATTCCTACTTCGCTATATCACAATTAATCAGTTAAACAGAAAGGGGGCAGTACTGCAGCTCTGGGCAGACTGCTGCCTCCAGTACCCAAGGGCTCCTATGGCTTTCTTCCATGCTGCTGTCTGCAGAGTCTGTAGCAATTCCCCTTTCAAAGGGATGCCAACTAGAAACAGTCCCTGGCTGCACAGACTCTGGGTTTCCATTAAAATAGAAGGCATTAAAATAAGATATCGTGTATAATATTTGAGTTATTAAAATGTAAACTGTTTTTCATTTCTTATAATTCATCATGTCCTATCAATAGCCTGGAACAAAAGGACTGCTAACCACTGGCAATACAGATGAGTGGGGAAAAAAAAATCTAGGCTTCATTCTTTTCTTTCTCTCTCCTTCCCTCTCTCCTTCCATTCCCCTCTCTTGTTTCCTCTCTTCTCTCATTCCTTTCTTTCTATCCATGTATTTGCCTTCCTTCCTTTTTCTTCCTGTCTTCCTTTGTTCCTTTCTTTCTTTTTGAGATAGGGTCTCACTCTATGACCCAGATTGGCCTTAAAGTAGTGAAGTCTTGCTGGTTGCAGCTTTAAGCTCTGAGATTACAGATGTATGCTACAACATGTGGCTCAGAACTGCCCTCATTTATGTTAATCAAAAGACAACCGGACATTCTTAGTATTCTACATTGCAATATTGTATATCTATGCACATGTGTGTTTACTCATGTTTTACTTTAAGAGCAAAAAGGTTCATGAGATATTAAATTAATGTTAAAGAGTATATAAGAAAAATAAAGGTATTTCCTGAAACTTAAATTTTGTAGAAAAAAATCTTTGTAGGTAAATTCAAAGCATAAAGTTTAGTTTTGTGTTGTTAAATCTGGCTGCAGACTCATAATATGATTCCAGAGGACCGCCCACTGGAGAGACACTGCATAGAGAAGACTCAACACAACATGATAAGAGAAGTGTGTGACTCTTGAAGATGTTCCATCCTGAACTCAAAACTCCAGATCTTACCAGAGACCTCAGGAAGCACCCGGAATGTATCAGCATGTCACCAGCAACAATTAAAGGGCACTTCTTAATTAAGCCAAATGTCTGATGAGTATCATCTCAGGCTCTGTGAAAAAACCTACAGGACAAGTTCTTTTTCTCTTTAAAAAATGGGAAAACTGAGCTTCAGAGGCGAGAAAACCCTAAGTTCATCAGTAGGAAACATTGCTGTCAGGTAGCAAACCTAACATGCTTGTTTCACAGTCTGGGATTTTATTAGCTCTGCTCTCTGCATGTTTCTGGTGCCTACTGTGTGGTGTCAGTTCCAGGGAACATTGACCTCAGCAGCTCAGAGGACACAACATCTTGAAGGATGTATGCCTATGCCATCAGGTTTGCTTTGATGTGAATGCAGGAGTTTTTTAATGCAGGATGACAGAATCCAACTTAAAGTAGCATGCCCAACTCAGCAGAACAATTGGCTTCCGATCCTGGTGACAAAGATGATTATCAACCTGACATGCTCCTTAAGTAGCAGAAAGCATCTGCTCCCCCCAAAACTGCACAAATACCTACCACATTTTTACTGTGCTTGGGCTTCTGGCCCATCTCTAAACTCAGTACTGTGATAATACAGATGAATGTCATACTAAGAATGTCTGAAACTGTGTTCTAACCAATCAAACCTGTCTCATGGGGTGGAATGTTCTGTATCTTTTAGGAATGTTGAAGGGCTCCACTCCAATGTAGGGTTCAGAATGAAAAGGTGAGTGAGTACTCACTGCTCAAAGATAATTACTGTGAGGCCACCTTTATGGTAATGTGAAGCAGGATATATACTGTGCAGTCCACATTTAAATATTTTAAGAACTTTTGAAACATTCATCTTGTTAAGAACCCCAAAGTACACTACATAATTTATTAACAATGACAGACAGGATTTGTTGTTGTTGTTGTTTTTGGGGGAGGATTTTGTTTATTGGATTTTTTTCTTTATTTACATTTCAAGTGTTATCTCCTTTCCTGGTTTCCCCTCCAAAAGTCTCCTCCCCCAATCCCCTATCTCCTCTCCCCTCTCCCTGCTCACCAACCCAGCATTTCCCTCTTCCTGGCTCTGGCATTCCCTTACACTGGGGCATAGAACCTTTACAGGACCAAGGTCCTCTCCTCCTATTGATGTTCCACTAGGTCATCCTCTGCTATATATGCAGCTGGAGCCATGAGTCCCACATGTGTACTCTTTGGTTGGTGGTTTAGTCCCTGGGAGATCTGGGGGTACTGGTTAGTTCATATTATTGTTCCTCCTATGGGGCTGCAAACACCTTCCACCCCTTGTGTGCTTTTTCTGGCTCCTTCATTGGGGAACCTGTGCTCAGTCCCATGGATGTCTGTGAGCATCCTCTTCTGTATTTGTCAAGCATGGGCAGAGCCTCTTGGGAGACAGCTATATCAGATTCCTGTCAGCAAGTACTTGTTGGCATCCACAATAGAGTCTGTTTTGGGTGGTTGTTTATGGGATGGATCCCCAGGTGTGGCAGTCTATGGATGGTCATTCCTTTAGTCTTGTTCCACACTTTGTCTCTGTAACTCCTTCCATGGGTGTTTCATACCCCCTTCTATGAAAGATTGAAGTATCCACACTTTGGTCTTCCTTCTTCTTGAGTTGCATGTCTTTGTGAATTGTATCTTGGGAATTCTGAGCTTCTGGACTAATATCCACTTATCACTGAGTGCATATCATATGTGTTCTTTTGTGATTGGGTTACCGCACTAAGAATGATATTTTCTATTTCCATCCATTTGCCTAAGAACTTCGTGAATTTATTGTTTTTAATAGCTGAGTAGTACTCTATTGTGTAAATGTACCACATTTTCTGTATCCATTCCTCTATTGAGGGATATCTGGGTTCTTTCCAGCTTCTGGCTATTATAAAAAGGCTGTGTGAACATAGTGGAGCATGTGTCCTTCTTACCAGTTGGAACATCTTCTGGTTATATGCCCAGGAGTAATATTGTTGGTTCTTCAGGTAGTACTGTGTCCAATTTTCTGAGGAACTGCCAAACTGATTTCCAGAGTGGTTGTACCAGCTTTCATTGCCACCAGCAATGGAGGAGTGTTCCTCTTTCTCCAAATCCTCACCAGCATTTGCTGTCACATGAGTTTTTGATCTTAGACATTCTGACTAGTATGAGGTACAATCTCAGGGTTGTTTTGATTTACAATTCCCTGATGACTAAGGTTGTTGAACATTTTTTAGGTGCTTCTCAGACATTTGGTATTACTCAGATGAGAATTCTTTGTTTAGCTCTGTACCCCTATCTTTTAATAGTGTTATTTGGTTTTCTGGAGTCTAATTTCTTGAGCTCTTTGTATATACTAGATATTAGCCCTCTATCAGAGGTAGACTTGGTAAAAATCTTTTCCCAATCTGTTTGTTGCCTTTATGTCTTATTGAAGGTATCCTTTGCCTTATGAGGTCCTATTTGGAGGTTCTTGATCTTACAGAACAAGACATTGGTGTTCTGTTCAGGAATTTTTCCTCTGTGCCTATATCTTAGAGGCTCTTCCCCACTTTCTCCTCTATAAGTTTCAGTGTCTCTGGTTTTATGTGGAGTTCCTTGATCCACTTGGACTTGAGCTTTGTACACGGACATAAGAATGCATTGATTCCCATTCTTCTACGTGATAACCGCCAGTTGAGACTGCACTATTTGTTGAAAATACTGTTTTTTATTTCCTAATGGATGGTTTTAGCTCCTTTGTCAGAGATAAAGTGACCTTAGGTGTGTGGGTTCATTTCTGGGTCTTCAATTCTATTCCATCGATCTACCTATCTGTCAATGTAACAGTATCATGCAGTTTTATCACAATTGCTCTGTAGTACTGCTTGAGGTCAGGGATGTTGATTCCACCAGAGGTTCATTTATCCTTGAGAAGAGTTTTTGCTATCCTCGGTTTTTTGTTATTCCAGATGAATTTGCAAATTGCCCTTTCTAAGTCTGTGAATCATTGAGTTGGAATTTTGATGGGGATTGCATTGAATCTGTAGATTGCTTTCAGCAGGATAGCCATTTTTACTATGTTAATCCTGACAATCCATGAGCATGGGAGATCTTCTTTGATTTCATTCTTCAGAGACTTGAAGTTCTTATCATACAGATCTTTCACTTGCTTAGTTAGAGACACACCAAGGTATTTTTTATTATTTGTGACTATTTTGAAGGGTGTTGTTTCCTTAATTTCTTTCTCAACCTGTTTATTCTTTGTGTAGAGGAAAGCCATTGACTTGTTTGAGTTAATTTTATATCCAGATACTTCATTGAACCTGTTTTTCAGGTTTAGGAGTTCTCTGGTGGAAATTTTAGGGTCACTTAAGTATACTATCATATCATCTGCAAATAGTGATATTTTGACTTCTTCCTTTCCAATTTGTATCTCCTTGATCTCCTTTTGTTGTCGAATTGCTCTGGCTAGGACTTCAAGTATTATATTGAATAGGTAGGGAGAGAGTGGGCAATCTTGTCTAGTTCCCAATTTTATTGGGATTGCTTCAAGTTTCTTTCCATCTAGTTTGATGTTGGTTAGTGGTTTGCTATATATTGCCTTTATTATGTTTATGTATAGGCCTTGAATTCCTGATCTTTCCAAGACTTTTAATATGAAGGGATGTTGAATTTTGTCAAATGCTTTTTCACCATTCAATGAAATGATCACGTGGTTTTTTTCCATGAGTTTGTTTATGTAGTGGATTACATTGATGGATTTCTGTATATTGAACCATCCCTGCATCTCTGGGATGAAGCCTACTTCATCATGATGGATGATTGTTTAGATGTGTTCTTGGATTTGGTTTGTGAGAATTTTATTGAGTATTTACATTGATATTCATAAGGGAAATTGGTTTGAAGTTTTCTTTCTTTGTTGGGTCTTTGGTTTATATATCAGAGTAATTGTGTCTTCATATAATGAATTGAGTAGTGTTTCTTCTGTTTCTATTTTGTGGAATAGTTTGAAGAGTATTGGTATTATGTCTTCTTCATGGTTCTGATATCCTTCTGCATTAAGACCATCTGGTCCTGTGCTTTTTTTTGGTTGGGAGACTTTTAATGACTACTTCTATTTTTTAGGAGTTATGGGACTGTTTAGATGGTTTATCCAATCCTGATTTAACTTTAGTATTTACCATTTCATCCAGATTTTTCAGTTTTGTAAGCCACCTCTCTCCTGGAGGGACCTGAGAGCTGTGGCATAGGATCAACACTGGGCACAGAAAGAAATTGGAAGATTCTTGCCCCAGGCATCCCCTCAGTTCCTGTGTCTTGCAGTTCCCTGGCAGATTCTTCTGAACAGCTCTGGTGGTCTTACCTGTGCTAACAGGCCTGTGTACTAGGTGGTGGCTCTCACCACCCTGCTGACAAACAGGTTTTATGTATTAATGAAACTGTGCTTGTTTAGTTGAAGTAGTGCAAAAATCAGCAAGCTGTATAAGTCACAGAAAAATCCTTGTGAGCTACTGGTCTTCTGTCTGCATTGAAGTATGGAAGAAGTAGGGTCCAATACTAATAAAGGAATCCTTCAGCAACAAAGTACACAAACTTGTCAGTGAGAGTGATAACAAGCAAGTAGGCAAAAAGTAAAAGCCTTCTTCTTCCATGTCCTTTTATTCCGGCTGCCACCCAGATATAGGTGGGTCTTCTGACCTCAAGTGATCCAATCAAGAAAATCTTCCACAGGCCTGCTCACCTCCTTGAGTTTTAGTTGATTCCATATGTAGTCAAGTTGACTGCAAAGATTAGACATTATACTAGGTAAACAAGTTTTTCACCATATCCCTTTCTCTATCACAAATACTTGCCAATTTTATGAAGCAATGAATACATATTTGTAAGTTAGGTATGATATGATTTTAAAAAAACTCAATTACATGAGCATTTAATATTGATGACTTTGAAAGAAATAACATACTTTCCCATTCTAAAGTCATCCAGAACTCTATTCTGGAGACAAGCATTCCACTGTGGACAATCATAGTACTTAATATAGGCCAAATGTATATGTAGAGCAGGTACTTAGAATAAAAAAATTTAAAAAATCCCTGTTAAAAATAGAAAGACAAGATAATTGTGTTCTAAATGATGGAGAATATATATTTAAAAGTGTTTGTGTGTGTGTGTGTGTGTGTGTGTGTGTGTGTGTATTTGATGGGGAAGGGGTGGAAGCAGAAGGGGAAGCATGATGGCAGTGAGGAGGGGAATAGGGACAGAGAAGGCAGTCGTAAGGCAAGGATCAGCAAAGTACATTGGTGTACATGGATTAAAATATAATGAGGGTCCAGAAGGATGGCTTAGCACTTAAGAATATTTCCTACTCTTCGAGAAGACTTGAGTTCCGTTCCAAGTTCCCACATCAGCCAGCTCAAAACCTTCTATAACTACAGCTTAGGGGTTTCTGTGATAAAGGAAAACAAAATATAGTTTTATGGTGATCTATAGGGGTATACAGAAAAGTCAAGTGGGGAGAGGAACAGAAAGGCAGGATAAAAGGGCAGAATATAGGGTAAAGCACCTAACATTAAAGACCCTTTGAAAAGCCTATGAAAACCTATGATAGAAGCTTCCTAAAATATAGACATATATGAAAGCAATTTAAATGAAATCACTGTATAATGGGGATACAGTGTCACAACTAGACATACTATACCACCAAGAAAAACCTCCAGTACCAAGAATGAGTTACATCTTGTTGAATCATTGGTCGATGCAACCCCGTAAATAACTCCCCAAATTAGAACACTACCATTTATTGCCAAGGCTATTAGTTTCTCTCCATAATCTGTTTGTAAGGCCCTGTTGCTAAGGACAACACTTAAATTATGTCACCAAACATGGAGAACTTGAACTCAACTAGAAAGTTCACTCCTACTGATTAGCATTTGTGCTATTATAAGGTCCCCTGAAGGATAGCATTAGAGAATGTTAATCATTAATATCACTGAGCTACAAACTCCGAGAACTTGCAACACCAGCAACTTGACTGCAAGTAATGTTGGTATAATAGTTGCACAAAAATTATGTGAGTAATAAACCATTTTCTGCTTGGATTTAAGGCCCCGTCCGTGAGATGGAACCCATACCTGTATCTGTTAAAGTGGCCAACAACATGGAATTAAATTGGTAATTGTCCTAGAGGAAAACCAACTAAAAGAACATAATTCTGCTGAAAGAACATAACAATAAAGTGATTCAAGATCACATAGCACATTCTCAGAGGAGCAATTCTTCTTTTTTTTATTTTTATTTTTTGACATCTGTTTCTTTATTATTTGGTAGACATAGAAATGGAATTATCTTATTACATTGCTATTTATCATTAAAAATTCAACACTGACTATGTATCTACTGTCTCAAATATGTTTCTCTGTTTTTAAAAACTCCTAGGTGATGTCATAGACGGTACATTCAACAGTTCTTGAGGAAGACAGTTGTCATATGGCATGTAGAAGTTCACATAATGACCCTTGTAACATCTTCACCTGTGTCTTTGTACAGATTCATTCAGACTGTGCTGCAAACCAACCAGTGACATACCGCATCTCGGGAGTGGGAATTGACCAGCCACCTTATGAAATCTTCATTATTAACCAAAAAACTGGTGAAATCAATATAACATCCATTGTTGATCATGAAGTCACCCCCTTTTTCATTGTAAGTGGACTTTATGTCAATATCTATATGCAGATAGAAATTATTCTTGGAAAAATCATAGACCATACCAGATTTGATTTCAAGAGTCTCAATACTGGGCCTTTTGAGATCTTTCTTAATTCATTACCTCAATAGATGAGGAAATATTAATAGAGAAATGTTTCCCTTATGTGTTAGCAAAAATGTTAATTTATATCAGCTCAATATCAAATTCAAATATTTGTTTGGAAGGATAGATCTTTAGCTTTTACTTGATCTTCAAAAGAGAAAAATCAGTGGAAATTGATACTTCCTTTTTCCATTAATTAACTTATTTACTTTGCATCCGAATCAGAGTTTTCCCTCACAGTCCCCACTTCCCCCATGTTCCCCTACCGGTCTCCTTTTAAGTCCACTGCCAAGGGATGAACCTGGAGCTCCTGCAGTCCAATTGTTCCACGAGAACATAATTCATAATATTCAGGCTCTTCTGGGATCTAAATGACCTTCAGAAACTCACTCATCCTTACCTGGCCTTATCTCTCCCTGATATCCCTTCTAGAAACTGACACACAACTTCAGTAGCCTCTCTTCTTCTTCTTCTTCTTTTATTTTTTTAATTTTTTATTAGGTATTTTCCTCATTTACATTTCCAATGCTATCCCAAAAGTCCCCCATACCCCCCCACACACTCCCCTACCCACCCACTCCCACTTCTTGGCCCTGGCGTTCCCCTGTACTGAGGCATATAAAATTTGCACAACCACTGGGCCTCTCTTTCCACTGATGGCAGACTAGGCCATCTTTTGATACGTATGCAGCTAGAGACACGAGCTCCAGGGGGTACTGGTTAGTTCATATTGTTGTTCCACCTATAGAGTTGCAGATCCATTTAGCTCCTTGGATACTTTCTCTAGAGGAGGATACTTTCTCAGAGGAGCAACTCTAAAGTGGAAAGCATTGAAATGAGACACAAGAAAGTCAACAAAATCACCCATTATTTTAGGGTGTTTTATTTTGTAGGTCATGGGAAACAATAGAAGACATGTGGCTTTGAAAAATGAAATTGAAGAGGAGAACCTAGAATTAAGTGGTCATTTCTAGTTCTATAACCCACTGCTAGGTAGTTTATAAAGAACATGTTCCATTTATTTTAGAGATATAAAATCTTGGAAGGTTACTGGCACCTGCTGGCATTTTGTGAGAGCCTTTTATGCTACTTCCCAGCATAGTAGCAAGGGCAAGATTCAGCTAGTTCTGGTCTCTCTTATTTTTAGTTACTTTTATAGCCCTTACAACCAGGGCTGCTTCTTTCTCCTCATCTTCTTCCTCTGACTTGGTATTTCAGACAAGATTACATCAGTAAATCATTTTTCTTATAAGCCACTAATCTGATAATAGGAGTCTTATTTTTCTGAGCTCATCTAATCCTACTGACATTCTAAAGACCAACTTTTTTATAAAATTCATTTTACATCCTCTCACTGCCTCCTCTTAGTCACCCCTTCCCACAAACCTTTCCCTCCTCCCTCACCTTCTCCTCTGAGCAAGTGGGTCCCCTGGATATCCCCCAATCCTGGCACATCAAGTCTCTATAGCACTAAGATCATTCTTTCCTACTGAAGCCAGACAAGGCAGTCCAGATAGAAGAACATATCCCATGGATAGGCAACAGCTTGTGGGATAGCTCCAGTTACTTGGTACCCACATGAAGACCAAGCTGCACATCTGCTATATATGTGCAGGGAGTCCTACCTCCAGCCTCTCCAGTTGGTGGTTGAGTCTGCGAAACCCCCAAAGGTCCAAGTTAGCTGATTCTGTTGGTCTAAAGACCAACTTCTATAAAATGTGAACATAGGAACTTTTAGAGAATTTATATAAATCATAGCAGATAGTTACAGGACCCAATCATATATGAAGAAGGTTGACATTAGAACCAAAGGTAACAGAGCTGATGTTAAAAATCACAAATATTGAAGACCAAATATCTGCAGGATTCTAGCATGTTTAGTGAGGAAAGTTTGAAATATCAGTTCAGGATGTCTTCCAAGTTTTTTAAATTAATTTATTTTTTAATTAGGTATTTTCTTCATTTACATTTCAAATGCTATCCCAAAAGTTCCCCAGATCCTCCTACCCCACTCCACTGCCCTCCTACTCTTACTACACTTGAAAAAATAGAGGCCATAGGCAGATGATCATTCTATGCATAATATTCTCTATTGTAGAAATATGCTGTGCATAGGAGTCTACACTAGGTCCACAGAAGATTCACATCTTATCTCAGAGCTTATCAGGATAAAAGTCCCTAACATGTACAAAACACCAGGGTTATTTCCATCACTACTTCCAGAGTTTTGGAGGTTCTTAATGCAATAAGTCAGCAGGGAACAATTGTGCTAAATGTATCATTAATCTTAGGAGGGGTTATTACATATCTCATATGAAAATTGTTTAGGGGTAGAATTTTAGGATTCAATAAAGCACAAGACATTCGGATGTCCAGGCAGCCACACCCCTATATAGACAGTGGCACAAAACTCATTAAGAAGCTTCTAGCTCGACAGGTGATCATGCAATAGACATTTGCAAGCTAGCTCCATGCCTTTCATGAAAGAAAATACCTCTACAACAAGCAGTCATCCTTCAGTAATCTACAGCTTGGGACTTTTCCAGCATTAAGATACATTTAATAGAGTAAGCAAAACACATTAAGCTCTAACACTCAGGTCCCTACGTGTCATAGAAATGATCACAGGGAACCATATTTAGTCACTTCCAGAAGAAGAATGGCCAAACTATAAAAAAAAAGTCACTCAAATTAGAATTTGATACAACTCTGATCCACAACATAAGAACAGGCTTTTAGGTTGAGGGACTCTTGGGAAATTTCACAGTAGAAATTTGATGACATTCTTTCTAAGTTTTTTTTTTACCTGATAACCAAAATATAAGAAGAACAATAAACACCTGGCATTGTGAAGTCAATGAACACCAGTGTGTACTTGATTAAATGCTAGTCCAAATTGCTTGAGCACAGAAATAAGGTGCCATGTGATCACTAGACAAATATGCAAGATGAGTATTGAGATTGAAAAGGTACAGAGTGAGCCCTTTTTGGCTGGGGAACAAGAGGTAAAACACAGTTAGTACCTCATTACAAAACGCTACTGTTCCATAGATTATCAGTTGTTCATAAAAGAGCACCTGGGCCTTGGCTCCTCCAGGACATTTCCAAGGAACTCATCATTATAGATTTGAATAAAGAAGCCTGAATTACTCTGTTAAAATGGACAGGGGGGAGAGTTGAATTGATGGAATTTCTAGAAATTTGTCAGCTCAGGAAAGATTAATGTCCTAGACCAGAAAGAACCATTAACTCATATCCATCATACAAAGTTGCACAGCAATGAAATGTGTTCATTCTCTACTAAACCAGGGATCATTGTCAGTTGCTCCTTTGTACAAACACTGTGCTGTGATCCCTCAAGTGTTGGCCTCATGGAACCAGCCAGTCCATAAGCCAGTCCACCATCTGTCCCAAGCTTCTTCCAGTTCTGATTCAACTTAGAGACACACTTATCCGTTTTTGTCCTTATGAAAGCTAAGATAGTAATAGAAGTTTTTCCCTAAACCCTGTTTCATGAATTCCAAGTAAATGTCAACTTTTCTTTTTTTTTAAACGTCAACTTTTCAAAAACCAAAACATCAATATTATTTTAAGTATTAAAGAACAAATTCTAATTTTATTTGGAAGTTCAGTCATTTATTCCTCTATCAAAAATATTTTGAGATAATTAAATCAGATATCTATCAAGACATCAAATATTTCAAGGAAGGGGGTGAAGAAATAAAACACCAACTTTAAACAAATAAATAGTTCTAAATATTCTAGTTAACAAGGCTGCTTATTGTGGGTTGATTCAGACACTGCTATAAAGGTGTACAGGAACCAAGCAGTTAAATTAATCTACCATAGGAACTGGATACTTTCTGTCCAGGACAAAGCTTATAGGTGCAAAAAGAGAGAAGACCACAAAGGGCATGTATTTATGGAAGAGACTAAGAACATTTTTATGTATTATAAACATACATGTTACCACACACATAATTTCTCTTGCTCTGTTGGCTGAACACACAGACATAAGAACGTACCAATAACAGTATGTACCTAGAAAATTCTCTATGGAAAGCAATATGAAATTTTTGAAGAAACAAAGATTCTAGTCCTGCAATAGAAGATACACCAGATAATGCTGGTATTGTCCACATATTAGCAACGTTATGGGAAGTTGAACATGATAATATAGTAAAACTGGATCATAACTCAAACTGAAAAATAAGTATACATGAGTTTGCATTAAAAAAGCAACATGAACTTGGTAAATAAGATGGATCCAAAGTTTGTTTGTTTTTTAAATAGGAACCATGAGGTGGGCACTTCATCCTGATGGAAATGAAATACAACTTCCCTTCTGTATGGGAGGTGTTCCTGCCAAAAGGAGGAGAAACGGAAAGAAGTCTGGTCCCAGTGGTGAAGCCTTAGGAGCAGCATCCTAGTCAAGCAAACAAATTGACATCAGTAAGTGTCTGTTCCTCATTCTTATGTACATAGAAACTGCCCTAAAATTAGAAATCTGTTTAATACCAACAATGAAAGTATAGAGGTTGTTCCCAGGATGAATACCCACGATCTTCTGTGTTTCCTCCACTGGTGTGCCCACTATGCTCCAATGGGTAATTCCAATCCCCAGACCACAAAGAATGGCAACAGTTTTGTCTTTGCCAAGACAAAACAAATATACATGAATGTGGGAAAGAGATTTTAGGAAAGAGGGAGCTGGATAAGGGATGAAGAGATGAGAAAGCATTGGTGTGAGAGCAATCAGAATGAATTATACGCTCACACAAATCATCAAAGAACAAATGTAATTGCCTCCCAATCTGTCTAAAAATAAATGAAATGAGAAAATAAAGGTGATTTTAACCATCTTTCTTGGCATAGTTGATAATTTGAGTAAAGCTTTAGTGGGCTGACACATTCCCATTCCAAAGCACGCACACACACATTCAAGGAAGGGAGATCCTTTTGGTGAAGGACCATGGTATGTACTGGAGTACATGAGTTAGAACGCTGGTGAGACCATGAGAGAGCTTTACACACAAGTTGTTTGTTTATCCATGGTTTCAAGATCAGAAACTACATGTTGGGGAGGAAAATTCTGATGTGTACTGACTTCATAGTACTTCTACAATCCTTTGTCACTTTCCATTGGAAGAATCCTATTCCCTTTGCCTGAGGGAAAAGCCTCCTGGTCTACTTGGAATGATCTGAAAGAAGCAACAGTGACAATAGAGGAGAGGTCATAAAGGAACTGAAGCTTCTGTGGCCTTTCTTTTCTCTTCTGGGATGCTCTTCCTGGGGAAAGTTAATGCCTTGTCTAGAGGTCCTCAAGTACACTGAGAAAAGCACATCCTCCAGCTATGTGTAAGAACTTCCTCAGGAGTCTCTGCAGCCTCAGAGTTGCCTCCAAAGACAAAAAGACTAATTATAACAAAGTTGACATTTTTCCTGTGCCCTTAAACATGCTAGGTGTGGCTCTATCAATTAGCCACATCTTCAGATCTTATTCTATTTATATAAAGGGTCTTTACATAAATACCAGTCTTGCTCTAGATTTCAAGAAGAATTTGAACTTATAATCCTCTTCTCTCAACCTCCTGAGTGACTTAGATTCACAAGTCTGCACCACTAGGCCTGGACCAGCTGGTATCTTGACTTCAAACTAATGAGACGCTGTAATTCCCAGACACATAGATAAGCCACTTCTGAGTTTCATATCCTTAGAAATTATAATATATATCATATATCATATATGTATGTATGTGTTATGTAACATTATATATATATACATATAGTACAGTATGTTATATATTATATAAACAACATATACATATACATGCAAGATATTATACATATATGTAAGACATATATGTGTAGTTATAATATAGTTAATTTCCTGTATTTATCATTAATTTATTAATATGTTTTATGTATGTATAGTGCTTATATGTGTGAAATATATAATATATTATATGCCATAATAATATATATTACTGTTTAAAACACTATTCCTTGGGATGACTTATTAAGTAGAAAGAGATGCTCTACACAGCTGATTTGAGAACACAAAAGAGACGAAAACAAGTGCTGTTTCTGAGCCTAACCACTCTCCAGCCACACAGAAATCTGAAAGCAATGCTTTGCCTCCCTAAAGATAGTGGGATGAAAGATTAAGTTAAAAAAATTGATCAAGACATGGCTTTGGAGAAAAACTAGAGCTCACATGACTCAAAGTGAATTGGCATTTATAAATTATACATATCTGGATTCTATTGAAGCTTTTAGCAAATGTTTTAAAAATATAGCCTCATAGGAAAACAGATGAAACATTGAATGGGTTATAGCTGAACAGTAATACAAAAAGGCCACCAAACCAGGAGGCTGGGGCTCTTTACCAGTCGGCTCCTGACTGTAATCATCAGATCTATACCACACTTTATTTGGCAGAACTGATATTTCATGATCCAAAGAGATAAGAGTAATAAGCAGGAAGTAAGATGTGTGGAGAAGGTAAATGAAATCTCTTTACTATGGTTATTAAAAGCAGTTATACAAATATAAATGTGGGAAATCATTCAGTTTGCCAGAGTTCATGCAGAAAAACTGACTTAATGTGAACCAACACCAGGACAGGGATTTTCTTTGGGCTACTAAACACTGTAAAAGAAATAATAGAAAGTAGGAAGCAGGTGAAAACCCACTAACCTCTGTGGAGATTCAGTGCCAGCAACTGCAGCTTCCATTCAGGTCAGTGTCCAGAGGCCCCAAGAAGATGAGTGGACAGTGAAAGTAGACCTGAACATGGGAACCTCAGTCTTATGAGAGGACCCTGAAGTGGGGTCAGAGGATGTTACAGATGAGGGTCGAGAGAGAAAAGAGGAAGATCCAGGCAGGTTCAGTAAGGAATCCATAGTTGAACTAGAAGAATGGGTAAGCATTAGAGTGATGGATTTGCTCAAATGGAGAGCTACCCAAGAGTAAAATGCTAATCTGAAGGATAAGAACATAGAATAGATCCCATAAAGCAGACCCCGAAGACTCCAGCTAGCTCAATAGTACCATAGCCATCGAAAACCTGGTTGCTTTTAACTTAGATTCTCATTGTTGATAATAGTACACAGTAGTCAGCTTAGTAGAATTATATGCAATGTTACATGAAAATACCATCTCAGATTTACTGTGCTCTTGGTAAGTGTGAGTGTGAGAATACACTACCCCACAAGTTGGAAGCTGGACAGTAATTCTGAAAAAAGTACATCAATATTCAAAGGACTTAGAAAGACCAACTATGTTAATCAATCTTCCAGGGCTATAAAATACTGGTAATGATAAATCTATAAAGAACAAAAATTTGTTTGAGTTCACAATCTGGAGGTTTCAGTTGACTGCTCAGGCCCTGTGCCAAGAATGCATGATGGAGTGTAATAGCTTGTCACTGAAATGTGAAAAAGAAAATGGAGAGAGGATGAACTTTGGGACTTCTCCAAATGCCAAAATTGTACTGAGACTCCATCCCTTTAAAGGTCCACAATCTTCCATTAACACTAACTCTGCAATAAAACCTTTATTGCAATATAGGCTTGCATGGGTCATGCAATATCCAAACTCTAACATCCATGTCCTCAATCTTGTACATTAGTCATCCGGGAGTTTAAAATTTCTCCTCCATTCCAGTAAAACATGGTAGGGCATACCTTTAATGCATGCACTTGGGAAGCTGAAAAGGAAAAATGATGATCCGGAAGCCACACAGCGAAATCCTATCTCCCCACACACAGAAAGAGTGAGAGAGACAGAGGAAGGGAGGTAGAGGGGTGGGAGGAACAGAGAAATAGACAGAGACAGGGAGACAGACAGACAAGGAAAGAAAAACTGTCTTTATACCTTAGTACATATAATCAGAACCTCAAGGAACAAGGTAAGTCTTGAAACCACATGGCATGGGGTGGGTTTAGGCATTGAATTGGAGCTGGGGACCAGGGTACTGGTATTGTTTGTCAGAGCTCTACATGATTTCAGAATGCAGACAAGTAGCTAAACACTAGTCCATGCGATTTACAAGGTTCATTTTAGTTCTGTGAATATGTAATTCTCTACCTAGATACATTTGACAATAACATAGTAGTTATTCCACGAATCCATCCAGTATGTATTCCCCGTGTCTAAATGGCATCTTTAAAAGACTCCATTGCAAATCCCAATATCTCAATTAGTCACTCTTTATAAGTTTCAAGTTCAAAATATCTGGTCTGAGCACTGTGCTCTAAGTAGTACCTATGCTTAAGATAAAGATGAGGAATAAATTGGAAAATTCACAAAAGGTGTTTTGTGCGGGAAGCGGGTGTGGGCCAAGATGGTGCCCTGGCCCATTGCCAGGCCCCGTGAACCCCACAGTTACTGCCCTGCCGGAGCATGTGCAGTGAAACTGCATGAGAGGGCTGCCTGCCGGGTTAGACTATTCCTCATGATCTGGATCTGTCAGCCTATCTGTGACCGACCTGAGCTCATGCCTGGAGCGTGTGTGATTCTGATTAGCTGAGATGGTGTGGAGCAAGATAAGGCCAGTCGCTGCGAATATAGGAGAATTGCCCTTGCCCTAAGTGGAGAGAGCTGTAAGTAAAAAAAGCTGCAAGTAAAAGAAGAAGCAGCTGCGTGAACCGGACATGGTGTCCCTGTCGTTCTTGTCTCTGCGGGTCGGAGACTGTGGCAGTTTTGCATACTGGTCACAGAGAAGGACCTAAGTAAGTAAAATCTTTTAGTATTAATGCAGAAACCAAAGTTTTATGCCTATATAAACTACCTGTTTCAATGTTTTCTGGGCCATTAAAAACCACAGAGAACTGTGCTACATACCAAGTTTTATTCCAAGCAAAAATATTATTAAGAATATTCAAATTAATTAGCTTAGCTACCAAATTCAAGATATGTCCTTTAGAAAGAATTCTATAGATGTTCTAGAACATTTTCTATAATTTTAAAAGTTCAATTTAAAAAAATAATTAGGATGACACTTCTTATATTATTTAAAATGCTAATAGCATACCAGAAAACGAACATAGAAGGTCTCAATTCTAATAAAGTCACATATCAAATAAAAAAATAGTAAAAGAGTTAGGTTAAACAATAATTTAAAAGAACAATACCAAAATGGTCATTCACGGTTGCTCCAGTTGGTTCAATAATCGATCACTCTCTTTGAATTTTCAACAGACCCTATGGTGCCTTTCCTGGTCCTCACCCATAAATGTTCAATGCACTTTGGCTACTGGTCTCAACAGTGGACCCCTCATTGTGGTCTGCCCTTTCTCTAAAGTCCTTGCTTCTTACTCCTTTCTTCATTGCTCATCATTGTTCTTTGTCCAACACACACACACACACACACACACACACACACACACACACACACACACAGCTTTTCTTAGGGCTTCTATTCCTGTGATAAAACTCCAAGTCTTTTTACTTCATCTCACATGTCAGAAGCATAAACCATAATGAAGTTAAATAAAAGCAGGCTCTCAGGTCAGAAACCTGGAAGCAGGAACTCATGTAGAAATCATGGAGGAGTGTTGCTTACTGGCTTGCTCTACACAGCTTGCTCAGGCTGCCTTCTTATCTAGTCTACAACCTCAGGGGCACTACTGCCCACATTGAGCTGGGCCCTCTGACATCAGCCATCATCAAGAGGCTAACCCCCACAGGCTCATCCACAGGCCAATCAGGCAGGCACATTTTACATAACCAAGGATTCCTCTTTAAAATGAGTCTAGTCTGTGTCAAGTTGTTATAAAACCATCGAGCACAGCGATAGTGTCCAAATACTACCTCAAGTGAGTGTCCCCAGCCAGGGTCAGTCCATGTGCACTGTGTGCCACTCACAAAGCTCTATCACAGTGATTCCCAACCTTTCTAACACTCCAACACTTTAATACAGTTCCTCATATTGTAGTGATGCCCAACCAGAGTTATTTTTTGTTGCTACTTCATAAATGTAATTTTGTTACTGTTATGAATCATAATGTAAATATTCACTATGCAGGATATCTGATCTGTGACCTCAAAGGGGTTGTGACCCACAGATTTATTACTGCTGCTCTAGAACACTGTGATGGCCAAACATGGTTGTCAAATTGGCAACAACCGAATCATCTGAAGCCCAAGCATCTTGGAAGCCTGTAAGGTAGTTTATTGGTTTTGTTTGTTTGTTTGTTCGTTTTTGTTTTATTTTACTTTTTGATGGATCACTTGAGGTAGGAAGATCCAGCCTCAATCTGAACCACACCTTCTGGAATGTGGCAGAATATGGAACAATGAAAGACGAAAATTTCTGTTTCTGCTCTTTTGCCTGCTTGTCCACATTCTCATTGGTAAATCCTGCTGCTGAAGCATTCCTTCTCTGGTAATTAGAGCTTACTTTTCTGGTATTCCAATGTAGACTGAAGGCCAGCATGTCTCCAGGAATTCTCTGGAACTCTAGCACCAGATTGGGACTGCTGAAACATTCGGTACTGTGGAATGAGATACAGTATTCTTGACTTTTTCATCAGCAGACAGCCATTATCAGACTACCTGGATGACAACCACTATATTAAACCCCTTTTATCCTTGTCTTACTTTTGTATTTCTGTGAAGAGACACTACAACCAAGGAAACTTATGGGGATCTTACATTTTCAAAGTATGAGACCATGACTATTATAGCAAGGACCATGGCAGCATCAGGGATGACATCAGAGAAGTAGCTGTATGCTTACATCCTGATCCACACATATAAGGCAGAGAGATCTAACTGGGAACAGAATGTGCTTTTCAAACCTCAAAGCCCACTCCCAGGGCTACACCTCCTCCAACAAAGCCATACCTCCTAATCCTTTCCAAAGAGTTCTGTCACTGGAACCAACTATTTAAATATATGAGCATAAACCCCTAGGGAGAAGTCATTCTAATTCAAACTACTACAATCCCCCTTAATACTAACATAAAATATGTGTCTTGGCATTTGCCAAGGATTGGAGGATTTAGAACTCTGAATCAATACACTAGCTACTCCAAGCAGAAAGAAACACAGGACGCTCCAGCTACACTGAGTAGAAAGAAATACAGAGTGGAACCTGGACTCTAGGAAGGTAATGAAGAGACAACACAATATTATAGGAAAGTATAGGTTTCTGTACTGGTGGTGGTGGTGTGCGTGGTACATTGGGTATATATCTATGGGTTTCCTTGTTTATGCACATATGTACATGAGGGTGCATATATATGTATGGTTGTGTGTGCCTGTGGAGGCCAAATGTTGATAGGTTGCTTCCTTAGGTGCTCTCCATCCTACTTTGAGGTGGGATCTACCACTGATGATGGAGCTCATTATTTTGCCTAGGCAGTCTGTCCTGTGAGCCCTGGAAGACTCCTGTCTGTTCTCCTCCACTCCCGAGTAATGGTTGTACTACACAGCTTTTGTGTTCCTACTGGGTGTCTGAACTCAAATGTTCATGCTTACATGCCAAAATCGTGCTCAACAGAACCCTCTCCCCAGTTTGTTGGCCATACTTTTTAAAATTCACTCTGTCAGCTGTCTGTGGACTCTACTGTGAAGGCTTGAGAGACAAGAAAAACACTCCAGGTCCTCCTGTTGCCAGCCTGGCCTAGACAGGATGAGCAGAGGGGATACTGTGAGCATTTGGAGGGAGAGGAAATGAAAATTATTGACAAGCTATGTGTGTGGGAGTGAGGCTTATAGTGCGGAAGGAAGCTTGAAAGTGCTATTGTTTCACTCAGCTTCAGGAGAGGGTAGTGGTCTCATTTCCTGAGATGAGAATTCTCTAGCAGAGGGAGGGTGTAGTTATAAAACTTACGCTATATCCATAGTAACTTTGGTGTTTTCATGAAATACTCTGGGAGCATGAAAAGAGGCTGGTGGATGTGTGAAGTAACCATTCTAAGCACAGGCTCTAAACGAAAGAAACTAAGATTTGGGCAGTCTCAGCTTATAAATGGAATTTAAAACCAAGCCATGGGTTTGGGTCTTCACGGTGGAAACTTCAAGTGCATGTGCAGGGCCAAGCTCAGTTTACAGGGTGACAGCAAGAAATGTGGCAGCCCCAGAATGAGGATGTGAGAAAATGCCGCAAAGTGTGCTTCTGGGGCACTAGACTGGGTAGGTGAGCTGAGCAATTCTGCCATACTATTCTGTCACAGCTTATAAAATCTAGCCAATCATTCATCCACATGGAGATAAGCTTGTTTTGACAGGTTTTCACAGTATGCATCTACTTTTACAACTCACCTAACTGCACTCCTTTCTCTCTAAATTGCAAACTTGTGTTCCTGTTAAGGCCATTTCATGAATGGTAGCAAGTTGTTCATCCTCTTGTATATCCAGGTCCTTCCCCAAGGATGGGCTAATATCTCACAGGTCCTCCCATGAATGCTATTTCAACCTCCCAGGTATGTCTTGTTCTCTGAACCACGTGACTCACATTGTGTTTTCTGGTGAGAGTGTCATACCATATCCACTCATTTAGCTTTTACCTTTAATGTCACATTCATGTAGATTAATCCTGTTTGAAGAATGAATTAGCCTTGGTGTTAGTTGCTATATGCAATAAATACTGCTTTTCAACTGGATGTCCTGTGTATCCTTGAGTGAATTCCAATATGACTCTGAACACATGAAGATACAAATAGCATTGTGACCTGGTACTCAACATTGAACTAACAGAAATAGCTGGATTTTTAAAAAAGGAAAAAATTATCTTCAAGCTGGACATGGTGGTGCACACCTTTAATCCCAGCACTTGGGAGGCAGAGGCAGGCGGATTTCTGAGTTCAAGGCCAGCCTGGTCTACAAAGTGAGTTCCAGGACAGCCAGGGCTACACAGAGAACCCCTGTCTTGAAAAACAAAAACAAACAAACAACAAAACAAAACAAAACAAAACAAAACAAAACAAAAAAATCTTGTCAGATTAGGATCCTCCTGCATTAATGCTCAAAAACTCCAAGCCCAAAATTATAGTTTTGAATAGACCTATGGCAAGTTTCTTCAAAGACACATTTCTATCCAGGCCCATTGCTCTCAGTGCTATACAGACTTGTGTAGTGTCCATCCAGGTCCCTTGCTCCTCAGCTGATGTCCCAGGCAATAAAGAAGATTCACATAAAGTAGCTCTGAGAATGTTTGTCCAGACAAGCCCTGTCCTGAGAAGACTTCAAACCTCAGGTGGCTACATCCCTGGCCTAACTGAAACCTATTTAGAAGTGCTCATAGCTTTTTTCTTTTCACTAACTTTTATGCAGTGTTTGGCATCTATTGTATTCTGAAGTGTTTGTGAATAGATAACTGTTCCATGTTAGGTATCAGATCTCTGCCTTATAGAACTGGCCTTCTAATAGAGCAGACAATAAAAGAGATAAAAAAAATATACAAAGTATATTCATTGATGATAAGCATCAAGGACAAACTAAAACAAAATAGCATTGATGATAAATAGGATTGGGAGCATTTTTTATTGCACATACTACGTGCTAGATATTTTCCTAATAGTCTTCATAAATTTGCTTTTTAAATTCTCACACATGACAGTATAAGGCTGGTATTATTATAATACCTATTAAAATATAAGGCAGGTGAAACACCTAGGTAAGTCCCTTGTCCAAGGCTGTTGAGCCCCAAAAGAAGAGCTCAGGCTTCAAAGGGGAAACAAGGCAAGGCACAGGGTCTCCTTCCATATAGCCGTATTGCTTTCCATGTGAACAGTACGTTGTTATGGGCTCATGCAGTAGAACAACAGATTGTAGTTATTTCTCTAAACCTTATACTTTGCTGGAATTTTAGTGTTAGGTGATTCTTTCACTCTTAGGAGCCAAGGTTTCATATCCAACATACCCCCTTCCTGCCATTGTCACAGCTTGAATTTAAACTGAGATTGCAAAATATGAAAAGTAACCTGAATTCTACTTTCTTTAGATTTAAAGAATCAGAAGTATGGAATTATTTGAGGAGAAGGAATCTAGAAGGATGGTGGGATGAAAAAGCTATAGCTTTATTTATATTCTGCAGAACAATGGATATTAAAGATTAAAAAAATCTATCTACATAATACCTTCACCAATGTCCTCTCTGAAGCCGTTGAGTCTCACAAAGTGATGTTTAACTGAGAGATAATTGTGGTGAAAATGCCAATTCCAAATTTCATATCTGTGCATTTGCCTGAGTATTTTTGAAGCCCCACAGGGATGGAATATGAAAAGGATAGAATGGCAGTCAAGGAATGGCAGGGGGTAGGGGTAGTCCTGGAAGAGGGCCAGGCAATGTGGAAGTAATTGAGATTCACCACCACTATTTCTATAATCACTGTGGATGCTTGATGGCTGAGGAGTGTGCTATACATTCCTACTCACTGTGTTCTGGGGTCACAGCACTGTTACAGAAGTCGGTGAATCTATTGTTTGTAGAGCAAGTTAGTCAGTCTTTCTCGGGATGTGACACTAGAATGAGGTGAGTTCCTCTCACTCTGTGCAATGCAGAATCTCTGCTGGCCGGACCTGTGCTGCACTGCTCTCCTGGTCAGCTGTCTACCTCATCTATTTCTGACAAAAACTGGTTTTTTCTAAAGTCATCAGTAGGTTATAGTGACCCTTCAGATCTAAACTGAGAAAGTAAACTTCAAGTCGTGTGAAAATCAATGAAGTATATGTTTTTAAGCAATAAGATCTTCTGCTGTGTGAAAACTGGCTGTCGCTGGCCAGGACACCTTTCTGTGGGATCACTGTACTCTTTGTTAAGTAGACAACACATGGATATCACCATCTACAGACATCTCCCATAGTATGCATACTCCAATATGGGTATATTCACTGTTAATGCAGGGACAGAACTACAGTACTTAGTGATGCATGTTTACACTGATCCCACAAGACCTTTCTTCATCTCACCCATTAATTAGTTAATTAATTAATTAATTAATTAATTAATTGGATAAGGGAGCTTCTGCTCCATACTAGCTGAGAGGACATTGACACAGGATATCCAGCCACCACACAGCAAAGTAATAATAATGCCCGTGTAACAGTGAAAAGCTGTACTCAAAAGACAGCCTTTGTGGGAGGTCAAAGCTTTCTAGGAGTTCATAAAATTAAACATTTGAAAGCCTGCCCTTAATTACAGCAGCTGTCCTCCTGGTCCAGTGAAGGCCCATCAGCTACATAGACCTATATAGACATCTCCCCCAGTCCAAATTCAAGGCCCCACCTTTTCCTGTACATAATACTGCAAGTATCCAGCCTGATCTTTGGGTACCTTAGGGTTGAACTCAAGACTAAAAATTTTTCACTCCAGGAAAGAAAGGAGTGAGAAAAGGGATATAAAAAGCTGCACTCTAACTTCAGTGGCTATGAGCATCATGACTTGAATGACAGTCCTAACCAACAGAAATGATAATCTACAGTGAATCCTTGAACTGGCTTGTGGGAAAGAACCACACACCTGTCACCACTCTTATTTTTTCTCAAACTTCTCATAACTAGTATTGCCTCTGCCTGTTTTAACAGAAAAGAGAAACACTGAAGTTTGTCACCAATCTTAAGGAATTGCTACCTCATGTTTAGACTGAGATGGTCAGCAAGTTAGCTAAACTAACTTGGTATCAAACCTAGTGGAATGGGGGTAAAGGTAGTGCTACTACACATTGTGTTGATGATATAAATAAGCTAACACCTATGAAGTACTGCGGTGTGGATGCCATTCGGCAGGCATGCACTATGTGTCAGGCATTACATTGCTAGGTTCAGATAACAGCTGGGGTAACCATAATCACATACAGGGAGTGAGACCCTTCATAGCAAGAGTACCAAGCAAGAAGACCTGAGGAGTAATGACTTGGGGCAGAGACACCATCACTAAACTTAGGATGTAGAGGTTTATGGTTTCCTGCTGAGAGTGAATAAGGGAACACATGGGACACATACTCAGCTAGAATTGAGAACTTGGTTCTTAGACAGTCTTCTTATCTACAGAGGTTCTCTTGAAGTGTTATTTCATCTTGCCTATAAGACCCCCATCATAGCTCCCTTATCCAATAACCCAGTAGTATCTTTAAGTGATTAGCCAAGGCACCACAATTCCCTGGACTTCCATATCTGACTTTCACCTTCACATAAGCAGCAGTTTTACCACCAGTTTTTACTGTAGTCCTAGAAAACATACAAATGGAGAAGAATGAAAAATACCTTGGGGTAAAAAGACTGTAGTGTGACTTCATGCATTCGCCTCTTGTTCACACAGTTCTGACCAGCTGAATCCTTTGTTGAGCAACACTAAAGAGACACTGAAGCAGATCTTCATCTATGATAAATTTCTTCGTTCAACCTGGCAAAGTAATTCTTACTTCTGAAGCCTCATGCAGTCTGGGTAGATTATAAGAGTTCTAGAACATTCTTTTGCTTTCTCCCCTTCCCCCTTCCAAGTTCTGAACTGAAACTGTCCTATTTGCAGAACACCTCTATAAAAGTTTGACTGAAGTCATTTACATGAAAAGTATCCTACCCTAGGGATTCTGGGTACCACACAGCAGATGGGTATCTTTTGAAAAGAAGGCTAGTGGTATGGTATTGTGAGAGATATTGCAAGAATAAGCCATGTTTGCACCAGAAATGCTTCCTGAAAGCCAGAAGAGAAAGTTCATATTCAGCCATCCTGGGAACAGTGAGTGAGAGGAAGAGAGGAAATAACTTGCAAGTCTAAATTTATCCTCAAATGCAATTTACTCTATTCTCATCAACCTATTAGCTAGCAGGAAAAGAATTTGACTCTTGCGTCTTTTACCCAGAAAAAAAGAAAAGCCTCTATGTGTCATTACCCTTTGGGTAGGTATGCTTCAGGAGTACCGCTGAGAAAATACCAGTCCTCTGAAAGCAGGAAGGTGCTGATGTTCACACCTGGTCAACAGAGAGCAGCTAGGTGGCCATGAACCTAGCCCAAAAGCAGGGGGTAGAGAGGTTTTTCTTAACTTCGTCTCTTAACTGACACAGAAGAGGAAAGAGAAGAAAAGAGAAGAGAAGAGAAGAGAAGAGAAGAGAAGAGAAGAGAAGAGAAGAGAAGAGAAGAGAAAAACATACATATTTGTGTAGTTACCCTATGATCTTTTGAGACACACAGTACAATACTTAACTCAGGGTTAGCTATCCATTGCCTCAAATTTCTCTTTATATGGGGACTAGTTAAAACTCATATCTTTCAGTTTTGTGAAATGTATGGCACACTGTCATCATCATTAATCATAGCAATGTGCAGCAGAGCACCAAATATTTTTGTTCCTAACCATAGCTCAGGCCCATTGATCAACCTTTCTCCACCTGAGCTGTCCCCTCTCTCCCTGATGTCCAATAACTATACATCTCTACATTTTGAGGAGATCCCAGTTCTTAGATTCTATAATAAGTGCAATCACAAAGATTGGAAGTGGAAATAAAATCAACAAAGAAAATCTGAACTGAATAAAAATTAGAAATAAAAAAAAAGAACTTGAACAGGAACCTCAGAGACAAGATTTACCAACAGAATACAAGAAGTAGAAGACATTAAAGACAAAATAGAAGACATGGATACCTTGGTTAAGAAAATATTAAATCTAAATATGATCAGACACAAAACATCCAAAATCTGGGACACAATGAAAAACCAAATCTGTAAATAATGGAATAAAGGAATGGAAAGAAACCAGGTCAAACACATAGAAAATATTTATAATAAAATCATTAACGAAAAATTTCCTAACCTAAAGAAGAAGAAGCCTATCAAAGTACAAGATGCTTATAGCATATAAAATAGACTCGACCAGAAAAGAAATTCCTGTCACCACATAATGTTAACACAAAATTATAAACAAACAAAAAACAAACAAACAATCTGGAAAAGGCAAGGGAAAAGGATCAAGTAACATACAAAGGCCGACCAATTAAAATTATACTTGACTTCTCAATGGACACTTAAAAGCCAGAAGCTCATGAATGGATATGCTACAGCCTCTAAGAGATCAATGAAGAAAATAAGACATTCTAAAATAGAACACAATTTAAGCTGTATATATCTTTAAAAGGTGCTAGAAAGAAAACTCAACCTATAGAGGTTAATGACACCCAGGAAAATACAGGGAATAATTTCGGATAAGCAAAATCAAAAGAATGGAAACACACATACACACACCACCAACAACAATAAGAACAATGACAAAATAACGGGAATCAATAATAACTAGTCATTGAAATATCTTAGCATCAACTATCTCCTAATACAAAGACACGTGAAAACAGGATCCATCCTTCTGCTGCATCTAAGATCCTTAACAACAAGGATAAAGGGTTGGAAAAAGATATTCCAAGCAAATACATCTAATAAACAAACTGGTGTGTCCATTTTAATATCTGACAAAATATACTTCAAAGCTAAACTACTCAGAAGAGACACTATATACACATCAAAACAAAAATCCACTAACACTAAAAGAATGGGTTAAAAACAACATCCATCCTTCAAATTCACCCAAGAATCACAGCTTAACATCACAGATTAAGAGCAACTCAGAATAAAGAGATGGGGGAAAATGTTCCAAGCAACAAACTTAAGAAGCAAGCTGGGATAGCCATTATCATATCTGGAAAACTAGACTTTAAACCAAAATTAATCATAAGAGACAGCGTATACTACATACTCAAAGGAAAAGAGTGCCAAGAGTATACTGCAATTCTAACATCTATGCATTAAACAAAGAGTACCCAAGCTCATAAAAGAAACACTACTACAGCTTTAATAATGTACAGACCCTCACACACTGATAGTGGGAGACTTTAATACTCTCGTTGACAGATACATCCTCCAGACAAAAAATAAACAGAAATTCTGACCAAATAGATATTTACAGAACATTTCACACAAACACAAAAAAGATATACCTTTTTCTTATCACCTCATAGAAGTTTCTCAAAAATTGATCACCATACGTGGATACAAAGGAAGTTTTAATCAATACAAAAAAAATTAAAATAACACTTTGCATCCGATCTGGACACTACAGACTAAAACTGGTTATCAAAAACAATGGAAACAACAGAAAGCTTACAAACTCATGGAAATAAAACAAACTTACTACAAATGGAAAATGGGTCAAGTCAGAAATTAACAAAGAAATGAAAAGCTTTTTAGGAATGATTGAAAACACATCATACTCAAAGTTATGGGACACAATGAACGCTCTTCTAAGATGCAAGTTTAAGACACTAATTGCCACATAAAAAAGTTGGAGAACTTTTATAGTAACAACAGCACACATAAAAGCTCTTAAATATAAAGAAGAAATAACACCAAAAATAATCAGACAGCAAGATACACCCAAACTCAGAGCCGAAAATAGAAATATAAAAATAAACAAAAATTCAATAAATAATCAATGAAACACAGAGATGGTTCTTTGAGAAAAATAAATAAGATTGAAAAACATCCAAATTAACTGAGTGGTGGAAAGAGAATATCCAAGTTAACACAATTAGAGGAGAAAGCAGGGATATAATAGACACTGTGGAAAGTCCAGAAAACCGTACGGACATACTTTAAAAATCTATACTCCACCAAATTGAATACCTAAAACAAATGAATAATTTTTGCAATATACCACCTGCCAATGTTAGATCAAGATCAGATAAGTGATATAAACATAATTACAACCCCTAATGAAAGAGAATCAGTAATTAAAGTCTCCAACCAGGATCCTTCAGATTTCCGTCTGCACCCTGAGATGATCCTGTACTACAGCACCCAGAGCTGATCCCATGCCACAGAGCTCCACACCAAAATACCACTAGAAGAGAGCTGGACTCACAAGAGTATGGACACGTCTGTGAGGGCAGGAAAGACCACCACTTCTGCTCAGAGGGACCCAACCAGAACCTCCAGGACACAGGAACTGAGGAACAGCCTGGGACGGGATACTTCACTTTCCATGTGCACCCCATAGATGACCCTGTGCCACAGCTCTCCATATGGAAATTCATCCAGATCACAGACACACAGACTTGCAGGAGGAACAAGTCACAGTCAAAGAAAGCAAGACCAGCTAAGACCAGAGATATCCAGATGACAAAAACATGGGCAAGAACATAAGCAACAGAAACAAGCTACTTAGCATCATCAGAATTCCAGTTCTCCTGCCACTGTGAGCCCTGAATACCACAAACTAGAAAGCAAGACTCTAATTTGAAGTCACATCTCATGATGATGATAAGGATTTAAGAAGGACATAAATAACTCCCTTAAAGAAATACAAGAGAACACAGGTAAACACCTAGAAGACCTTAAAGAGGAAACACAAAAATCCCTAAAAGAATTACAGGAAAACACAACCAAACAGTTGAAGGAATTGAACAAAACCATCCAGGATATCAAACTGGAAAGGGAACCAATAAAGAAATCACAAAGGAAGACAACCCTGGAAATAGAAAACCTAAGAAAGAGATCAGGAGTCATACATGCAAGCACACCAACACAATACAAGATATAGAACAGAGAATCTTGGGTGTAGAAGAGACTATAGAAAATATTGACAAAACAGTTAAAGAACATGCAAAATGCAAAAAGGAACTAACCCAAAACATGCAGGAAATTCAGGACACAATGAGAAGACCAAACCTAAGTATAATAGGTATAGAAGAGAGTGAAGATTCCCAGCTTAAAGGGCCAGTAAATGTTTTCAACAAAATTATGGAAGAAAGCTTTCCTAACCAAAAGAAAGAGATGCCCATAGACATACAAGAAGCCTACAGAACTCCAAAAGATTGGACCAGAAAAGAAATTCCTCCCATCACATGATAATCAAAACACCAAATGCACTAAACAAAGAAAGAATATTAAAAGCAGTAAGGGGAAAAGGTCAAGTAACATATAAAGGCAGACCTATCAGAATTACACAAAACTTCTCAAAAGAGACTATGAAACCTAGAAGATCCAGGGCATATCTCATGCAGACCCTTAGAGAACACAAATGCCAGGCCAGGCTGCTATACCCAGAAAAACTCTCAATTATCATATTGGAGAAACCAAGCTATTTCATGAAAAAAAAAAAAAAACAAATTTACACAATATCTTTCCACAAATCCAGCCCTATAAAAGATAATAGATGGAAAACACCAAAAGAAGGAAGAAAACTGCACCCTAGAAAAACAAGAAAGAAATATTCTTTCAACAAACCCAAAAGAAGATGGCCACACAAACATAAAAACAACATCAAAAATAACAAGAAGCAACAATCACTACTCTTTAATATCTCTTAAAATCAATGGACTTAATTCCCCCAATGAAAAGACATAGACTAGCAAACTGAATACGTGAAAAGGACCCAGCATTTTGCTGCATACAGGAAATGCACCTTAGTGTCAAGGACAGACACTACCTCATAGTAAAGGGCTGGAAAACAATTTTCCAAGCAAATGGTCCCAAGCAACAAGCTAGAGTAGCCATTCAAATATTGAATAAAATCAACTTTCAACCAAAAGTTATTAAAAAGGATAGGGAAGGACACATCATACTCATCAAAGGAAAATCTACCAAGATGAACTCTCAATTCTGAACATTATGCTCCAAATTCAAGAACCCTCACATTCATAAAAGAAACTACTAAAGCTCCAAAACACAATTGCACTTCACACAAATATAGTGGGAGACTTCAACACCCAACTCTCATCAATGGACAGATCATGGAAAAACAAACTAGACAGACACACCGTGAAACTAACAGAAGTTATTGAGCGAATGGATTTAACAGATATCTTAGAACATTTCATTCTAAAACAAAAGAATATACTTCCTTCTCAGTACCTCTTAGTACCTTTTCCAAAACTGACTATATAATCGATCACAAAACAGGCCTCAGCAGATACAAGAAGACTGAAATAATCCAATGCATCCTATCTGATCACCACTGACTATGGCTGATCTTAAATATCAACAAAAACAATGGAAATTCCACATACATATGGAAGCTGAACAACGCCCTACTCAATGATAACTTGGTCAAGGAAGAAATAAAGAAATTAAAGACCTTTTAGAATTGAATAAAAATAAGGCACAACATACCCAAACTTATGTGACATACTGAAAGCAGTACAAAGAGAAAAACTCAGAGCTCTGAGGGCCTCCAAAAAGAAACTGGAGAGAGAAAGAGAGAGAGAGAGAGAGAGAGAGAGAGAGAGAGAGAGAGAGAGAGAGAGCGCATACACAAGCAGCTTAACAGCACACCTTAAAGCTCTAGAACAAAAGGGAGCAAATACACCCAAGAGGAGTAAGAGGGCAGGAAATAATCAAACTCAGGATTGAAATCAACCAAGTAGAAACAAAAAGAACTATATAAATAATCCACAAAATCAGGAGCTTGTTCTGTGAGAAAATCAACAAAATCGATAAACCCCTAGCCAGATTAACTAGAGGGCACAGAGACAAAATCAGAAATGAAAAGGGAGATATAACAACAGAAACTGAGGAAATTCAAACAATTATCAAATCCTATTACAAAAGACTATATTCAACAAAATAAAATCTGAATGAAATGGACAATTTTCTAGACAGATACCAAATACCAAAGTTAAATCAGGATTAGATAAACCATCTAAACAGTCCCATAACCCCTAAAGAAATAGAGTAGTCATTAAAAGTCGCCCAACCAAAAAAGGCCCAGGACCAGGTGGGTTTAGTTCAGAATTCTATCAGACCTCAAAGAAGACCTAATTCCAAATACTCTTCAAACTATTCTACAAAATAGAAACAGAAGGAACACTTCCAACTTCATTTTGTGAAGCAACAATTAGGCTTATACCTAAACCACTCAAAGACCCAACAAAGAGAACTCCAGACCAATTTCCCTTATGAATGTCCATGTAAAAATACTCAATAAAATTCTTGAAAAGTGAATCCAAGAACACATCAAAACTGTCATTCAACATGATCAAGTAGTCTTCATCACAGGGGTGCAGGGATGGTTCAATATATGGAAATCCAGCAACATAATCCACTGCATGAAAAAACTCAAAAAAATCACATGATCATTTCAATAGATGCTGGAAAAGAATTTGACAAAATTAAACATCCCTTCATGTTACAATTCTTGGAAAATCAGGAATTCAAGCCCCATACCTAAACATAGTAAAAGCAATATACAACAAACCAGTAGCCAACATCAAACTAAATGGAGAGAAACTTGAAGCAATCCCACTAAAATCAGGCACTAGACAAGACTGCCCATTCTCTCCCTATCCATTCAATATAGTAAAAGAATTTCTAGCTAGAGCAATTAGACAACAAAAGGAGGTCAGAGGGATACAATTCAGAAAGGAAGAAGTCAAAATATCACTATTTGCAGATGATATGATAGTATACCAAAGTGACCCAAAAAATTCCACCAGAGAACTCCTAAACCTGATAAACAACTTTAGCAAAGTGGCCAGATATAAAATTAACTCATACAAATCAGTAGTCTTCCTATATTCAAAGGATAAACAGGCTGAGAAAGAAATTAGGGGAAACAACACCCTTCACAATAGTCACAAATAATACAAAATACCTTGGCATGACTCTAACCAAAGAAGTGAAACTTACATATGACAAGTACTTCAAGTCTCTGGAGAAAGAAATCAAAGAAGACCTCAGAAGATGGAAAGATCTCCAATGTTCATGGATTGGCAGGATTAATATAGTAAAATTGGCCATGTTGCAGAAAGCAATCTACAGATTCAATGCATTCCCTGTCAAAATTCCAACTCAATACTTTGTAGAGTTAGAACCAGCAATTCCCAAATTCATTTTGAATAACAAAAAACCCAGAATAGGGAAAACTATTCTCAACAATAAAAAAATTCTGGGAGAATTATCATCCCTGGCCTCAAGCTGTACTATAGAGCAATTGTGATAAAAGCTGCATGGTATTGGTACAGTGATAGTCAGGTAGAACAATGGAATATAAATGAACCCACACACCTATGGCCACTTGATCTTTGACAAAGGAGCTAAAACCATCCAGTAGAAAAAAGACAGCATTTTCAACAAATGGTGCTGGCTCAACTGGCAGTCAACATGTAGAAGAATACAAATTGATCCACTCTTATCTCCCTTTCTGTACAAAGCTCAAGTCCAAGTGGATCAAGGACCTCCACATAAATCCACTGTCTTATTCAGGGTTTCTCTTCGTGCACAAACATCATGACCAAGAAGCAAGTTGGGGAGGAAAAGATTTATTCGACTTACACTTCCATACTGCTGTTCATCACCAAAGGAAGTCAGGACTGGAACTCAAGCAGGTCAGAAAGCAGGAGCTGATGCAGAGGCCATGGAGGGATGTTCTTTACTGGCTTGCTTCCCCTGGCTTGCTCAGCCTGCTCTCTTATAGAACCAAGATTACCAGCCCAGAGATGGTCTCACCCACAAGGGGCGTTCCCCCTTGATCACTAATTGAGAAAATGCCTTACAGTTGGATCTCATGGAGGCATTTCCTCAACTGAAGCTAACTCCAGCTGTGTCAAGTTGACACAAAACTAGCCAGTACATCAACATACACTGAATCTAATAGAAGAGCAAGCGGGGAAAGCCTTAAACACATGGGCACGGGGGAAATTTTCCTGAACAGAACACCAATGGCTTGTAATGTAAGATCAAGTATCAACAAATGGGACCTCCTAAAATTGCAAAGCTTCTGTAAGGCAAAGGACACCGTCCATAGGATAAAAAGGCAACCAACATATTGAGAAAGATCTTTACCAATCCTACCTCTGATAGGGGGCTAATACCTAATATATACAAAGAACTCAAGAAGCTAGACTTCACAGAACCAAATAATCCTATGTAAAAATGGGGTACAGAGCTAAACAAAGAATTCTCAACTGAGGAATACCGAATGGCTGAGAAGCACCTAAAGAAATGCTCAACATCCTTAGTCATCAGGGAAATGCAAATCAAAGCAACACACTGAGATTCCACCTCACACCAGTCAGAATGGCTAAGATCAAAAACTCAGGCGACAGCAGATGCTGGCAAGGATGTGGATAAAGAGGAACACCATTGCTGCTGGGATTGCATGCTGGTACAACCACTCTGAAAATCTGTCTGGTAGTTCCTCAGAAAATTGGACATAGTACTATCTGAAGACCCAACTATACCACTTTTGGGCATATAACCAGAAGATGTTCCAACATGTAGTAAGGACACATACTCCACTCTGTTCATATCATCCATATTTATAATAGCTAGAAGCTGGAAAGAACCCAGATGTTTCTCAGCAGAGGAATAGATACAGAATATTTGGTACATTTATGTTGGGGCCGGCCTGCGGCTCTCATGTCCAGGTTCAAGCCTGGAAGGCATCTTGGAACTGGAAGAGAAGAGGGAATCTAGGCGGGTAGAGAAATAATGGAACTAAGACATCTAGTCTGCTCAAGGTTCAAAATTTTAATGGCAGACATGATTTATAAAGGAGAGGGGAAGCCCATTCCCGCCAAATCATCCTTGGAGCCCAGCTGCAGGTGACCACGTGTAGTCTCCAGAATAGCTAGACCAACTCCCAGCAGGTAGCAGCAGTGGCAGTGGCAGAACAATAGAGTGATCCAGGGAGGCAGGTTCCACCCTAGGTGATCTCCTTAGTGGTAAGCAAAGTCAAGGTCTGGTTCAGCCTGCTTCAGCTTGTGGGAGGCTACACATTTACACAGTGGAGTACTACTCAGCTATTAAAAACTATGACTTCATGAAATTCGCAGGCAAATGAACGGAACTTGAAAATATCATCCTGAGTAATGTAACCCAGTCACAAAAGAACATGCTTGGTATACACTCACTGATAAGTGGATATTATCCCCAAAGTTCGGAATACCCAGGATTCATTTCATAGACAATATGAAGCCCAAAAAGCAGGAAGACCAATGTGTGGGTGATTCAGTGCTTCTTATAAGGGGGAACAGAATACTCACAGGAGGAAATATGGAGACAAATTGTGGAGCAGAGACTGAAAAAGAAAAGCCATCCTAAGACTGCCTCACCTGGGGATCCATCCCATATACAGTCACCAAACCAGGACGATATTGTGGGTGCCTTCGAAATGCTTGTTGACAGGAGCCTGATATGGCTCTCTCCTGAGAGACTCTGCTAGAGCCTGGCAAATACTGAGGCTGATGCTCTCAGCCATCCGACTGAGCGTGGGGTTCCCAATGGAGGAACTGGAGAAGGGACTGAAGGACCTGAGATCCCGGGATTGTGCCCCATGGAGGTGGTGGGGCAACAGTGTCAACTGGCCAGACACCCCTGAGCTCCAGGGGACTGGACTACCAACCAAAGGATACACATGAAGGGACCCATGGCTCTGGCCACATATGTGGTAGAGGATGGCCTTGTTGGACATCAGTGGGAAGAATAGCCCTTGGGCCTGTCGGGGTTCGATGCCCCAGTGTAGGGGAATGCCAGGGCAGGAAGGCAGGAGTGGGTAGATGGGTGGAGAAGCATGCTCATAGAGGCAGGGAAGGGGTGATGGAATAGGGAGTTTCCAAGAGACCTGGAAAGGGGAAAACAATAGAATTGTAAATAAAGAAAATATCAAAAACAACAAGAAGTCTTCACCCAAAAGAAGCCCAGGGCCAGATGGCTTTAGAACAAATTGTACCAGACTTTCAAAGAAGAATTAATGTCAAAACCCCAAATTGTTCCACAAAATAGTAACAAAAGTAACTGTTAAATTCTTTTCATGAGGGTACAGTTACCCTAATACCCAGTTACTCTGATGCCTATACCATAAAAAGGCTCAACACAGAAAAAGAATTAGAAATTAATTTCCCTTATGAACATTGCTGTAAAAATTCTTAATGAGGTACTTGTGAACTGAATATAAGAACACATCAAAAAGATTATTCACCATGTTCAAGTAGGCTTCATCCCAGAGATTCCAGGATGGTTCAACATACACAAATTGATAAATGTAATCTGCATGTAAGCAGATTGAAAGACAAAATAACCCACATAATCATCTCATTAGATGCAGAAAAGGCCATTGACAAAATCCAAAGTCCTTTTTATGATCAAAGTCCTAGAGAGAGTAGGAATTCAAAGGACATACCAAAACATAACAATGGCTATTTATAGCAATTCTGTATAGCCAACATCAACTTAAATGAAGAGTGGCTCAAAGCAATTCCACTGAAATCAGGAATAAGATAAGGGTGGCCACTCTCTCTATATCTATTCAACATACTACGTGAAGTCTTAGCTAGCGCAGAAAGACAACTGAATGAAATCAAGGGAGTACAAACTGGAAGATGAAAACATGTCTCTATTTACAGCTGATAAACATTTTTAGCAAAGTAACTGTATACAAAACTAACACACAAAAACCAGTAGCGTTCCTATACAGAAATGACAAATGGACTGAAAACAAAAATCAGAGAAACAACACTATTCACAACAAGAACAAAAAGTACAAAATATCTTGACATAATTTTAACTAATCAAGTAAAAGACTTATAAGATGAAAATTTTAAAATACTTGAGAAATTGAAAACAATATCAGAAGATGGACAGTCTCCCATGCTCATTGATAGGTTGGGTTAATAGAGTAAAAATGATCATCCTACCAAAAGCAGTCCACAGAAAAAGACTTTCTTAATAGAACACTAATCGTATAGGCACCGAGAACAACATTAATAAATGGGACTTTATAAAACTGAAAAGCTTCAGTATGAGTTTGGACAAAAAGCAGCAGGCTACAGAATGTGAGAAGATTTTTAAAAGCTAATCATTTAATAACTGGCTTATTAGTCAGAGTTCCGTAGAGTCAGAGAATTTATGGAATGTCTCTATATATTAAGGAAATTTATTGTAATGACTTACAGTTTGCAGTCCAACTCACCCAACCATGGGCCACTGTAAATGGGAAGTCTAAGAATCTAGTAGTGGCTCAGTCCCATGAGGGTGGGCGTTTTAGCTGATCTTCTGTATAAACTGGAATCCTGAAGTAGGTTCCAACAGATGTGCTGGCAAATAAGTGCAAGCAGGTGAAGAAGAGTTAGTCTTCCTTCTTTCATCATCCTTATGTAGGCCTCCAGAAGAAGGTGTGGCCCTGATTAAAGGTGTGTACCAGACCTTTATTTGGTATTTGCTCTGTCCCAAATGGCCTTGAACTCAGAGATTTGCTTGTCTCAGTCTCCTGGGATTAAAGGAGTGTATTACCTTGCCTGGGCCTAAGCTTTTCATGGCCACTATGCACCAAGATCTGAATCAAAAGTGTGTCATGCTATGTCAAGATGTGGCCCAGAAGCCTTTGTCTTCCAGCCTCAAGATCTGGATGGTAGGTGCAACCTCAATTTCTAGATTGTAGTTCATTCCAGATGTAGTGAAACTGACAACCAGGAATAGCGATTATACTGACTAACACATACACATACACACACAGGTACACACACACACACACACATACACACACACACGTATCACAAAAAACTGTACATCAAGAAAACAAATAACCCAATTAAAAACCTGGCTATATATCCAAATAGAGAAATCTCTAAAGAGGTAACTCAAATGCCTGAGAAGCGCTTTTAAAAATGCTAACCATCCTTAGTCATCAAGAAAATGCAAATCAAAATGATTTTGAGATTTCATCTTATATCAGGGACTTAGTCCAGGGAACTCAATGAATACTGAGATTCCCTAAAGATGGAAACACGTTTTGTTGTTGTTGTTGGTTATTTGTTTGTGTGTTTGTTTCAAAAAATTGGCAAGTCCTATTTCCAGAAGGTAAGGAAGCTCTAGTGTGTACCTGCTCAGAGCTGAGCCCTCACACCAGATCATTTAAGGTTTTGTTCAAGGAGAGTAGCCAGCTCTTACATTTGTGCTCTTACAGAATAAAAGGACACAATTGAGACCAATAAAGCAAAGAGCATAGCTTTTTAAGAGAAGAGATAATGTGAGATTTTTAAAAACTCTTTCAACCATCACTCCCGTAGCTATTATTCTAATGGGATTGATATGCAAATACTTTATCAAAATAAGACATAATTAAACACAATTATCAATGAGTTCAAAGGAGAAAAGTTCATCACTAGGAGATTGAGCAGGAGACAATTGTAAGTATTGGGCAAAATATAGCCACTGTGTCAACTCATGCCTGTGACCTAAAAGAAGACTAAGACACTTCTAAAAGATACAAAGCGGCATGGGAAGTGCAGATGGTATGGGAAGAGCTGCCTGGGCCAGAGAGCACAGGAGCACAAGAGCATGTGAGCACGGTGAAGAGCTTGCTTCCCTAAGCTCTTTTTACTCCTGTTTTATCTTGCTTCTGCTGTTTTTGGTTTTTTGTTGTTGTTTTTGTTTTGTTTTGTTTTTCTCTAATCTACTTTCAATTTTCTGTTTCTAGTTGCTGGCTCCTATCATCTCACTCTCCTCACAGACATTACTCAGCCTTCTATGTATTAAGCTACAACCAACTCCACCAGCCAGTGGCCACCCAATTTCTGTTCCTCCAACCTTACCTCAGACAACCAAGGTTTTCCTGTCCAGTGCTGATTATACATCCTACAGCTAGCTCATGTGTTGGTATCACCTTTTTGTCATCTTTTCCTTTTTAACAATGTTCTGCCTCCCTTCATTTAAAAGCAGACAAGGCTTCAGTGAGGGAGATGGAGTTTGACTGGATGTACATGCAGGATTTGACTGGCAGAGATGAAAATAGCATTCCCACCTGCCTGTGTTGCTGTGTCTTCCTGGTGACAGCATAGTACACTCATTCAGTCATTCTGTGGCATGTTGTGTATGGGGATCAGATGCTGGTCTATACATGGGCATTTGAGAAGTAGAGGAAGCAGCTCTAAGGCTCTTCCTCATGAAGCCAAGTCTAACAAGGTAAGAGATGCTCAAGTCAACACACTAATAATTAAATAAAAAGAGGACTGTGTGAAACAATTGCTTTACAGAAAAACAGCAGATCTGAGGAAAGAGAAACTAGACTGTGTACAAAGGAGCTATTTTTTCAATTTTTTTAATTAGATATTTTCTTAATTTACATTTCAAATGCTATTCCCCAAGCCTCTCATACCCTCTCCCCACCCTGCTCCCCAACCCACCCACTTCCACTTCATGGCCCTGGCATTCCCCTGTTCTGGGGCATATAATCTTCGCAAGATCAAGGGCCCCTCCTTCCAATGATGGCGGACTAGGCCATCTTCTGCTACATGTGCAGCTAGAGACATGAGCTCTGGGTGTACTGGTTAGTTCACATTGTTGTTCCACCTATAGGGTTGCAGACCTCTTTGGGTACTTTCTCTAGCTCCTTCATTAGGGGCCCTGTGATCCATCCAATAGCTGACTGTGAGTATCCACTTCTGTATTTGTCAGGCATTGGTATAGCCTCACAAGAGAGAGCTATGTCAGAGTCCTGTCAGCAAAATCTTTCTGGCATATGTAATAGTGTCTGGGTTTGTGGTTGATCAGAGGTTTCAGAATAATCTTCATCATTTGAAGATACAAAGTAAAATGTATTGGCATTAACTTAGGAAATAGTCATAGGTTCAATGCAATCAAGCCAAGTCAGTGAGGGTTACTGAGCTATTAGCCACTGCCTGGTGGTGACTTGAAAGGATCTGCATTTAGATGATAAAGTCTAAACTCTGATCTCAAGCAATTTAGGCCAGACTGAGATTTCTCAAAGAAGTGACACGGGTTTCCCCCGGCTTACCTACATCAGAATTTGAAAGCTACACATACAGAGTTCCTCCAAACAGTTGAGACAAAAGAATAAGCCATTTCTACCTGGAGCAGGAAATAGACATTGAAGCAAACAAATACACTGCACACCTTGGAGGAGAGCTGGCTGGGGAAACATGGTATGAGTAGAGGTGATGTGATCTTACCACAATTCCTCAGCTCTAGCCTAAAACTACCATATGAACAGTAAATCGACTTGCTGAAGGAATATTCCTGGAAGAACTAGAAAACAAAATTTGCACACAAGTGTTTACAGAAGCATGATTCATATTATCCAAAAGGTAAAATGGTATTAGTATTCAACCATAGTAAAGAAATAAAGTATGGTACATCTGCATAATGGAATATTATTCATCTATAAAAATGAATCACAGATGTGTTCCACAGCACGGGTAAACACTTGGAAGCATTGTGTTAAGATGTCAAACCACATCTATATGAATCAGTTTATATGAAATGTCCAGAATTAGCAAATCCATACACACATAAATCAGAAATTAGACTACTCATTGCCTAAGGCTAGCAGTGACTTAAGATTTGTGCATTGTTCTCCACCTGACACATATGTACAGAGAATACAGACCAAGGAACCTACCCAAGATTTTTCAAGTGGAAATAATGGGTCTGATTAACTATAGAAAATGTCAGGCTCAGAGTTGGAGGGGGCAAGAGTGAAGTTTGTTTTGTTTTGTTTTTGTTAATGTGATGAGTGCCTGAACAAAACAGAACATAGAAGGAAAGATTTATTTAGGCTGTTCCCAAGGTTTTAATACAACATGGCAGAGAGGTCCTAGCAGAAAAAAATTGCTCACCTAATGGTAGAAGAAGAGGAAAGAGGGTAGAAGGAGGAAGAGAGAGGATGATTGGGAAGAGGAGGATAGAGGGAGAAACAGAAAATAGAAGGAGAAAGAGGGAGAAACGAGAGGGGAGAAATGTGGTCCTGGGCATCCTCTCTCCCTCTTACTCTGTCTGGGGCTCTGGCCTGTGGAGTGGTTGTGCTTGCACTCATGGTGGGTATTCTCCTTTAATTAACAATCCCTGAAAATGTGCTCACAAACACTCAGAGGTATACCCTTTTCAATTTCTTAAAGTTCCTCTGAATAGAATCCAATTCATCTAATAAACTACAAGGAGAAAGAGTTAGTTAGGGTTTTACTGCTGTGAACAGATACCATGACCAAAACAACTCTTATAAGGACAATATTTAATTGGGGCTGGCTTACAGGTTCAGTCTATTATTAAAGTGGGAACGTGGCAGCATCCAGGCAGGCATGGTCAGGAGGATCTAAGAGTTCTACATCTTCATCTGAAAGCTGCTAGGATAATATTGAATGATTTCCAGGCAGCTAGGATGAGGGTATTAAAGCCCACACCCAGAATGCCACCCCTATTCCAACAAGCACATAACTACTCCAACAAGGCCATACCTCCTAATAGTGCCACTGCTTGGGCCAAGCATATACAAACCATTACAGAACCCACCCACCCAACCACCCCCCTACACACAAAGGGGGGGGGGGAGGAAAGGAAAAAAAAACCCAAAGGTTGTCTTAGATTCTTCATATAGAAGATTCAGTCCCTTAGTCTCAGGTCCTCCTGAGGGCTGGAGGTCATGAACAGTGAATGCAGAAATTCATGAAAAAGGACCCCCAGTTCTCTACAAATTATGAAAGACAAGCACTTTAAATTCAATCTCATTTTATGATCCAAATGACACATTTATTATCTGAACTAGCATTAAAATTTGGCCCATAGTTTATAGGATTGCTATAGAAAGCAGTCTTACTGTCAGAAACCTAGAAACCATAAGCCTGCCTGTTAGGGTTTTGCAGTGGAAGTAACAGTACCTTGGCATATTGGAGCCAAGGAATGCTACAAAGTCACATCATGTAACAGCCCTCACAAGAGATCTTTATTAGGGGTTAGGGAAAGGTATACAGAGGCTGCATCTGAGTGAAGATGAAGGAGAAAAAAGATGTTCTATGAAGTGTGAAGGCACTGGCATTTTATAAAAAGCTATAGCATGTGTGCATAAGGAGACTATGTTAGTTGTAGTCACAGGGAAAGTGTGTTGCATTTTGGCTCTGGTGATGACGTGATCACTGTTGCTGGAATACTGAAGGTGAGTTGGAAGCTGGGTTCCCCAACACTACCATTTCTGGTGGAATCATATTTATCTCTTCAACAGGCTGATCTCTTCTAGTTGTATTTTTAGTGGTTTTGTGTGTTTTTACTGAAAACCAACTCCAATATGTAATGGGAACATTTTCTGAGGACAAGAGAAATTAAATTGATGGCAGTGGAAAGATCTGAATCTGAAACATGGCCATTCAGATGCACATTGATGGGATGGATGGGTATGGAAAGCAAGCAGACATTGAAATAAAGTTATATGCCAGATAACATGGAGCGTACCCCAGACTCAGTTAAAAGACAAAAGTCAGGGTGAGCTACTGAGGTAATGTTTCATGTTTCCCAATCCCCAGATAATTTGATGACCATTTTCTATTACCCCCACAGTATCTGCATAAGCAGATACTAGGGCATGATAGGTTGCATTATTATATAAAAGTCTAGGCCTATGTCTACCTTATAGATACCATAAGGTACTTAGGATGCTACATTTGACCTAATGTGATGGCGTGCACTTGTAATCCATCACTGGGGAGGGTCAAACAAGAGAATCTTAAGGAAGAAGTCAGCATGGACTACTAACAAGACTCTCAAAACTAAAAAGAGCAAAGGATACTTCTAGTCCATTCAAAGGAGAAAAATTGGGTAGAAATATCAGCATTATTGTTGTGGCTGATGGAGAGGTAGATAGCTTTTCTAGCTTCCTAGTAGAGACAGACAGGTTCTTCTCACCCACGTCACTAAAATAATAGCATTCACTGGAGTCTAACAGAGAGTACCATCCTGTGTGAGAGAGACCGTCTGTGCCCCATCAACTTCTTACAAGAAAACATGTCTACAGAGTATCATGTGTTCCCAGAACTCTGCCTTTATACAAGCACATACTTGTGCCTCCTTTGCTCATTTCTTCAGCGTCACCACTGCAGAGAGTACCATCTTGCTTATTCTACTTAAACTGCCAATCTCCCTGCAGCTCCCTCGCCCCCTTGTCTTTCCTAATGTTTTGTTTCCTGAGGTCTAACCATGTTTAAAACAATAAGAACATGTCTTATTGATCTGACCAACTGCCGGTGAGTACCATTAGAACATGAGCCCCATGTAGCAGGAATCAACTGGCTCAGTAATAAATACCAAACTTTGAACTCAGATGATAGCAAACCACAAGAGAGTCTTGAAATATCCAGTGGAAGAAACTACTTTTCAACAAGCAAACTCTATTTTCAAATACTTAACAAAACAAGTCCATCACTGTCCTGGTTTTGTGATGTAGATGGAGCACTCATATTTATCAAAGTATTTGGGATACAATAGTAGCTTCTAAAGTGAAAGTTTATAGCTCTCAATGTCTACTCTTTTGGTAAAAGTCAGGATGTTAACACATAAAGAATGTAATGGTGCACCTAAAGGGTTTATGGAACAATAATAAGTCAAACCACAAAGACAGAAAGAAATGAAGGTAAGGGTAGAAATTAAGAAAATTCTAGAGTGGTTAATCTCTGCTATCAATTTGATACAATCTAGAATCACTGTGGTCCTGAGTCTCTATGTATGTTTGCAGAGGATTGGACTAATTAACATGGAAAGACTTGTCCAAAGTAGGTCACATCATCCCCTAGTCTTGGATTCTGGACTATAAAAATATAAGAAAGATGGCTGGGCACTAGCATTAATTGTGCTCTGCTTCCTGAGTATAGAAGCAATGTAAGCCGCTGTTCAAACTCCTGTCACTTTGGACTTCACAATATGATAAACGTGAACCATAAGTCTAGGTAATCACCTATCCTTTAGATTGCTTTTGTCAAAGTGATCATAGCAAGGCACTGCACTGGGGAAAGAACCTAAGACAATGACTAAAGAAAGATAGAATACAAAAAATTAGTGAAACCAATATCTTGGTATTTGGAAACAAAAACAAAAAATCTCTTATGCAAGCTAACCAAAAGAAAAAGGTGAAACCAAAATAAATAAACATCAGAGGTGGAAGTGGAAGCATTTCACTGAAAACTTACAAAACACAAAAGATCATTAGGGAAGACTTGGAAAACTAAAGATTTCAAAATCTGAAAAATCAAGGGAAAAGTGGATGTTGATCGGCACATCTGACACATGTGGACCATCATGTACAAAAATCAACTCAAATGTGGTTAAAAGGCTCTAACCTAAGAAACAAAGCCTTGGAACTGTTAGACAGAAACAAGAGCTAATATGTAATATAGTCCCTCACCATGTCACAAGATTGAAACAGTAAAGAGTGGAGGAGAGATTGAAGGAAAGGTCATTCAGAGACTGCCCCACCTGGGGATTCATCCCATATGCAGACACCAAACCAAGACACTATTGGTGATGCCAAGAAGTGCTTGCTGACAGAAGCTTGATACAGTTGTCTCCTGAGAGGCTCTGTCAGATCCTGATCAATACAGATGCGCATGCTCGCAGCCAACCATCGAACTGAGCACAGGAACCATCAGACTGAGCACAGGAACCCCAATGGAAGAGTTAGGGGAAGGACTGAAGGAACTGAAGGGGCCTTATCTGTCATCAATGAGAGGGGAAGCCCTTAGTCCTGTGAAGACTTGATGTTCCAGTGTAGAGAAATGCTAGGGCAGTGAGGCAGTAGTGGGTAGGTGGTTGGGACAGCACCCTCATAGAAGCAAGGTAAGGGAGGATGGGATAGCAGGTTTGCAGAGGAGAAACCAGAAAAGGGGATAACATTTGAAATGTAAATAAATAAAATATCCATTTTAAAAAAAGAAAAGAAAAGAAAAGTAAAAAAGATGAAAGGTTAAAAAAAAAATCAACCAACAAAGAAATACCCAACATGAGAGAGGGACTCACTGCTGAGTTCTATCAAATTTTTAAGAAAGACCTGACACTAATGTTCCCTAAACTGCTCCATAAGAAAGAAATGAGCAAACACTACCAAACTCATTCTATAAGTCCGGATAAGGACAAAACAACAACAATAAAACTACAACATATTTCCTCAATGAATGAAGATTTAAAAATTCTCAATAAAATTCTTGGAAACAGAATTCAAAAAAACAGTAAGATCATGACCAAATTAGTTTCATTAGGAGTACAAAAACTGTTCCCTTTATATACATCAATAAATTACTACTAAATGTAAATAGACTTTAGGGTGAAAATCATATGTTCATCTCAATAACTAAAGAAAATTTCTTTGATGAACTTCAGCATCTCTTCATATCAAGAATATTATGAAAGAACACTGTTAAGAAACTAGAAGAATGTTAACGAAAGGAGAATTCCTTGACATACTAGTGATGAGGTTCAGCAAACCTGTAGCCAATCTTATGAGGAATAGGAGAAAACTGAGAGTATCTCTTCTAAAATCAGTAAAGCAACAAGGAGTGCTCTGTCCCCACCCTTGCTCAACACAGTGCCAGCTAAAACAATACAACTAAAGAAAGAAAAAAATACAAATAAGAAAACAGTCAAATTATTTTTGTTTGTTGATGTGATTCTGCATTTAAGAGATTCTACCAGAAAACACTTAGAGTTGATGAATACTTTCAGCAAAAAAAGCAGGATACAAAACCAACAAACAAGTCAGTGCCCTTTCAGTACCAATAATGAACTTGCAGAGAACCACATCTAGAAAACAATCCCATGCATAATAGTTTCAGAAAAAAAACAGCTGGGACTAAATCTGAGTAAAGATGTGAAAGAGTTCTATGATGATGTCAAAACACTGCAGAGAACAATTAAAGAAGACAGAAGATGAAAAGGCCTCCCATCCCTATGGATTTGAAGAATTGATATTGTGAAAATGGATATAGTACCCGAGACAATGTATATGTGCAATGTCTATGTGCAAAATCCCATTGACTTTCTTCATAGATTTAGAAAAATATATTAAAATTCATATATAGATACAAAGCAATACTCACCAAAAAAAAAAAATAATGCTAAAAATATCACAGAATCTCAAATTATACTACAAAGACATACTAACCAAAATAGCATGTAGATTGATCAGAAGGAAGCAGAGGATTCAAAAACACATACATACAGCCACCTAATTATCCATAAAGATGCAAGAAACACTCATGGGAGACTAGATAACCTCTTCCACAAATGATGTTGAAAAAACTAGATGCCCACTTGTACTAGAATAAAACTGGATCCTTTTTCTCTCAGCATGCACAAAAATCAATTCAAATGGGTTAAAAGGCTTTAATCTAAGAAATATAAAGCTCTGAAACTGCTAGACAAAAAATAGAGCTAATACTTCAAGACATAGACCACTGGGCTTTCTGAAAAGGACTCAAGTTCAGAAAATAACTTGTAAGAATTGACAAATGAAATTATCTGAAATAAAAAATCTTCAATACAGCAACAGAAATGAGCAAGAGTAAAGAAACAACATCCAGAATTTGAGATACCATAACCAACTACACATTTGACAAAGGGGTACTATCTAGACTCTATAAGGGAATCCGGAAGTTAGTCAACACCCCCATCATCTAATCAATAAACAAGCAAACAAACTGAATTCACATCTTTTAAAACAGTAATAAATATATGAAAATATATTCAACACAGTAGTCACCAGAGAAACACAAACTATGATACGTTTAAGTTTCATCTCACAGTCATTGAGAAAACAAGGGACAAAAACAAATGGTGGAAAGAATTTTGGAAAAGAGAGATCCTTATATACTTTTAGTTGGGATGGAAACTTGTAAGACCACAATGGTAATAAGTACAGAATTTCCTCAGAAAACAAAAAAATATAACTATCATGAAATCCAGCTATTCCATTCTTAGGTATATACCCCAAACCATCTGAGTCAGCACTCTTCAGAGATGCCTGCATATATATCCACGTTGCTGCAGTAGTGACAACAGCCAAGATACAGCACCAGACTAGACACACATCACATGAATAGATAAAGAAATACGTGCTGTGCTACACGCACATAACAGCATTTTATTTAGCTGTAAAGAGGAATGAAGTTAAGTCATTTTCAGAAAAGGGGATTAAACTAGTTATTATTGTGTTAATCAAAGTGATCCAAACTCAAATACACAATGTCACATTATCTGTCATATGTTGAACAAAGATGTGTTTGTAATCACTCATATGCACACACGTGTTGCATGAAAGTAAAAGAGAATTATGAAGGTGAAAGAAGAATGACAGGATAGTGAAAAATATTTTTCTCTTTCTATGAAAGACTTAGTTGTAAACACATATGTATGTACATACATAGATATCATGAAAGCAGAGGGATATTATTCAGGGGGGATAAGGGAATCAGTGTCAGGAGTAGTGAGAAGATGAGAAAGGAGCAAACATGAATAAAGTAGAATTACATGTACAGGTTTAAAATGTCAGAGGAAAACCCATCATTATGTATGCTAACTAAAAGTGATTTAAGAAAAAAGAAAAAACAAGCAAAATATCAGTAATCTAATAAATAAAAATGAGTTCCTCACAAAAAGAGGTAACCCAGACGCAGAAACACAAATATGACAAGTGCCTTGCTCATCCATCATCGGGAAAGCTTCCTTCTGCAGCAGATGGGAACAAATAAAGAGAGTGACAGCCAGACATTATGTAGAGAGTGAGAGACCTTAGAACACTCGGCCATAAATAAGAAGTCTCCATCAAATTCTTCCCTTCGGGGCTTGTAGAACCCCACAGAAAAGGAGACAGAAAGAGTATAAGTGTCAAAGGAGATGGAGGACACCAAGAAAACAAGGCACCTAAATCAACATGATAGATCCACATATGAAGGCACAGAGACTAAGGCAGCATGCACAGGGTCTGCGCTCGTTTGCACTAGATGGGGCCCTAGAACGGAGGGACAGTAGACACACACTGCCATCTCTAATCCAGAAGCAATCTCGTATTGATAAACACTTGCCAAATGAAAATATAGGTTCCTCCAAGGGAGTCTCACTAGGGAAACAAACTGTTCTTAAGGGGAGGATGCATGTCCAGCAGGAAACGGCCAAAAGCTAAAGGAAATGAACTCAGTGGCATCTTAGGAAGTTTCCTGTCTCACAATGTCATGTCAGGACTTCTTTTTGTTACATTTTATCTTATTATTTTTACATTGTTTCTCTCTCTCTCTCTCTCTCTCTCTCTCTCTCTCTCTCTCTCTCTCTCTCTCTCTCTCTCTCTGTCATATCCATCTCTGTCTCTCCCCTCTCTCCCTCTCCCTCTTTCCTGCAGGTCCCCTGTGTATATATTATGACTTCCAGAATTAGACAAACAAACAGAAAGAAAAGAGCCCAAAAGAAGGCACAAGAAACAGAGATCCATTTGTTTACACATTCAGAAATTGCATAGAAGCCATAATATATACACAAGAGACTTACAGGAGAGAGGGAGAAGGAGAGAGGGGAGAGAGACAGAGACAGATGAGTGAGTGAGAGAGAGAGAGAGAGAGAGAGAGAATACAATTTAAAAATAAGATAATCCTTAATCATCAGGGAAATGCAAATCAAAACGACCCTGAGATTCCACCTCACACCAGTCAGAATGGCTAAGATCAAAAACTCAGGTGACAGCAGATATTGGCAAGGATGGCAAGGATGTGGAGAAAGAGGAACACTCCTCAATTGCTGGTGGCATTGCAAGCTGGTACAACCACTCTGGAAATCAGTTTGGTGGCTCCTCAGAAAATTGGACATAGTTCTACTGGAAGATCCAGCAATACCACTCCTGGGTATATGCCCAGAAGATGCTCCAACTTGTAATAATGACACAGACTCCACTATGTTCATAGCAGCCTTATTTATAATAGCAAGAAGCTGGAAAGAACCCAGATGTCTCTCAACAGAGGAATGGACACAGAAAATGTGGGACATTTACACAATGGAGTACTACTAAGCTATTAAAAATAATGAATTTATGCAATTCTTAGACAAATGGATGGATCTAGAGGATATCATCCTAAGTGAGGTGACCCAAACACAAAAGAATACACATGATATGCATTCACTGATAAGTGAATATTAGCCCAGAAGCTCAGAATACTCAAGATTTGCAAAACACATGAAACTCAGGAAGAAAAAAAGACCAAAGTTGTGGATACTTAGATCCTTCTTAGAAGGGAGAATAAAATAGCCATGGAAGGAGTTACAGAGACAAAGTGTGGAGCAAAGACTGAAGGAAAGATAATCCAGAGACTGACCCACCTGGGGATCCATCCCATAAACAATCACCAAATGCAGGCACTATTGTGGATGCCAACAAGAGCTTGCTGGCAGGAGCCTGATATAGCTGTCTCCTGATAGGCTCTGCCAGTGCCTGACTAATACAGAAGTGGATGCTCACAGTCATCCATTAGACAGAGCACAGGGTCCCCAATGAAGGAGCTAGAGAAAGTACCCAAGGAGCAGAAGCTGTTTGCAGCCATATAGGAGGAACAATAATATGAACTAACCAGTACCCCCAGAGCTCACTGGGACTAAATCACCAATCAAAGAAAACACATGGTCAGACTTGTGTCTCTAGCTGCATATTTAGCAGAGGATGGCCTAGTCAGTCATCAATGGGAAGAGAGACCCTTAGTCTTGTGAAGGTTCTATGCCCCAGTATAGGGGAATGCCAGGGCCAGGAAGCAGGAATTGGTGGGTTGCAGAGCAGCAGGAGGGGGAGGGGATAGGGAATTTTCGGAGAGGAAAATAGGAAAGGAGATAACATTTGAAATGTAAATAAAGAAAATATCTAATAAAATAATCTGTAAAAAAATAAGATAAAATGAAACTTTAATTGGAAGCTCAACTGGTGCCATCTAGACATTTTATCAGCATTCTTCCTAGAGATCAGCAGGAGTCAATTGTTGATGATGCCTGTTAGGTCCTATGTGGCCTTTTTCTCCAATGTAGTATCCTGAACATTTCACACAGCAGTGAGTTTAATACAGAAAGAAAAGGCATATAGGACTCCCTAAGGACTGTAGTTAGAATTGGCATATTCTATTAGCCTGAGGACAACATTAGCCAAGACTGAAGAACTGAAGAAAAGTACAAATATATAGAAAACCACATGGATATTGGGAAAAATCAGAACTCTTTTTGTACTTCTCTCTTGGAGCAACTGTGGCAAGTGCACTGGTCATGGTACAGAGTATTCTGTGTAGAACTGATGGGGTGAAAAGAAGACTGCATGAGTGGGAGTTGTTGAAATCACTGCTGGTTTAGCCACATGCTAGTACATAGAGAAGGGAAGACAAAGGCTAGAGAACAAGAACAAGAAATGAAGGACACTGGGTATACTGGTTAGTTTTGTGTCAACTTGACACAGCTGGAGTTATCACAGAAAAAGGAGCTTCAGTTGAGGAAATGCCTCCATGAGATCCAACTGTAAGGCATTTTCTCAATTAGTGATCAAGGGGGAAAGGCCCCTTGTGGGTGGGACCATCCCTGGGCTGGTAGTCTTGGTTCTATAAGAGAGCAGGCTGAGCAAGCCAGGGGAAGCAAGCCAGTAAAGAACATCCCTCCATGGTCTCTGCATCAGCTCCTGCTTTCTGACTTGCTTGAGTTCCAGTCCTGACTTCCTTTGGTAATGAACAGCAGTATGGAAGTGTAAGCTGAATAAATCCTTTCCTCCCCAACTTGCTTCTTGGTCATGATGTTTGTGCGGGAATAGAACCCTGACTAAGACAAATTGGTACCAGGAGTGGGGTATTCCTGTTACAACCTGACCATGTTTTGGGGAGGACTGTGGAAGGACTTTGGAACTTTGGGCTTGAAGATCCATTCATTGTTAAGAGCTCTGTCAGTTGTGTAGGAGCTTGGAAGATAATGCTGAGAACAGTACAGAAGATGGCAATCTGGCTTGTGAAATTTCAGAGGGAAAATTAAAGATTCTTTTCAGGGCCATTGCTGTTTTGATTGTGAAGATTCTGTAGTTCTGGTTAGCTGGGGCTTAAGAATCAGCTGTGATTAACAAGATACCAGAACTACTAAAGTAAATACTTTGCATTACTGGGACTATTGATGCTGGTTAGCTGGAGCTAAGAAATTAGCTGTGATTAAGAAGAGACCAGCCCTCCTTGTCTTTTTTGATTATTTTGGGTTGGAAGTGGATTTTGTTAGATATTAGAATGGCTACTCCAGGATGTTTCTTCAGACCATTTGCTTGGAAAATTGTTTTCCAGCCTTTCATTCTGAGGTAGTGTCTATGTTTTTCTCTGAGATGAGTTTCCTGTAAGCAGCAAAATGTTGGGTCTTGTTTGTGTAGCCAGTTTGTTAGTCTATGTCTTTTTATTGGGGAGTTGAGTCCATTGATATTAAGAGATATTAAGGAAAAGTAATTGTTGCTTCCTGTTATTTTTGTTGTTAAAGTTGGAATTCTGTTCTTGTGGCTGTCTTCTTTTAGGTTTGTTGAGGGATTACAATTTGTTTTTTCTAGGGCGTAGTACCCATCCTTGTATTGCACTTCATACTCATCAAAGGTAAAATCCTCCAAGAGGAACTCTCAATTTTGAATAAATATGCTCCAAATACAAGGGCAGCCACATTCATTAAAGAAACTTTAGTAAAGCTCAAAGCACACATTGCACCTCACACAATAATAGTGGGAGACTTCAACACACCACTTTCACCAATGGACAGATCATGGAAACAGAAACTAAACAGGGACAGAGTGAAACTAACATAAGTGATGAAACAAATGGACTTAACAGATATCTACAGAACATTTTATCCTAAAACAAAAGGATATACCTTCTTCTCAGCACCCCATGGTACCTTCTCCAAAATTGACCACATAATTGGTCACAAAACAAGCTTCAACATATACAAAAATATTGAAATTGTCCCATGCATCCTATCAGATCACCATGGACTAAAGCTGATCTTCAATAACAAAATAAATATTAGAAAGCCAACATTCACTTGGAAACTGAACAATACTCTTCTCAATGATAACTTGGTCAAGGAAGGAATAAAGAAAGAAATTCAGGACTTTTTGGAGTTTAATGAAAATGAAGCCACAACATACCCAAACTCATGGGACACAATGAAAGCATTCCTAAGAGGAAAACTCATAGCTCTGAGTGCCTCCAAAAAGAAACTAGAGAGAGCACACATTAGCAGCTTGACAAAACACCTAAAAGCTCTAGAACAAAAGGAAGCAAATTCACCCAAGAGAAGCAGAAGGCAGGAAATAATCAAACTCAGGGGTGAAATCAACCAAGTGGAAACAAGAACTATTCAAAGAATCAACCAATCAAGGAGCTGGTTCTTTGAGAAAATCAACAAGATAGATAGACCCTTAGCCAGACTCACTAGAGGGCACAGGGAAAGCATCCTAATTAACAAAATCAGAAATGAAAAGAGAAACATAACAACAGATCCTGAAGAAATCCAAAACACCATCAGATCCTTCTACAAAAGGCTATACTCAACAAAACTGGAAAACCTGGATGAAATGGACAAGTATCTAGACAGATACCAGGTACCAAAGCTAAATCAAGACCAGGTTAATAATCTAAACAGTCCTATATCCCCCTAAAGAAATAGGAGCAGTCATTAATAGTCTCCCAACCAAAAAAAAAAAAGCCCAGGAACAGATGGGTTTAGTGCAGAGTTCTATCAGACCTTCAAGGAAGACCTAATTCCAGTTCTTCACAAACTATTCCACAAAATAGAAACGGAAGGTACTCTACCCAACTCATTCTATGAAGCCACAATTACTCTGATACCTAAACCACAAAAAGACCCAACAAAGATAGATAACTTCAGACCAATTTCCCTTATGAATATCGATGCAAAAATCCTCAACAAAGTTCTCGCTAACCGAATCCAAGAACACATCAAAACAATCATCCATCCTGACCAAGTAGGTTTTATCCCAGGGATGCAGGGATGGTTCAATATACGGAAATCCATCAACATAATCCAGTATATAAACAAACTCAAAGACAAAAACCACATGATCATCTCGTTAGATGAGGAGAAAGCATTTGACAAAATCCAACACCCATTCATGATAAAAGTCTTGGAAAGATCAGGAATTCAAGGCCCATACCTAAACATGATAAAAGCAATCTACAGCAAACCAGTAGCCAACATCAAAGTAAATGGTGAGAAGCTGGAAGCAATCCCACTAAAATCAGGGACTAGACAAGGCTGTCCACTCTCTCCCTACCTATTCAACATTGTACTTGAAGTCCTAGCCAGAGCTATTCGACAACAAAAGGAGACCAAGGGGATACAAATTCGAAAGGAAGAAGTCAAAATATCACTTTTTGCAGATGATATGATAGTATATATAAGTGACCCTAAAATGTCCACCAGAGAACTCCTAAGCCTGATAAACAGCTTCAATGAAGTTGCTGTATATAAAATTAACTCAAACAAGTCAGTGGCCTTTCTGTACACAAAGGATAAACAGGCTGAGAAAGAAATTAGAAAAACAACACCCTTCTCAATAGTCACAAATAATATAAAATACCTTGGCATGACTCTAACTAAGGAAGTGAAAGATCTGTATGATAAGAACTTCAAGTCTCTGAAGAAAGAAATTAAAGAAGATCTCAGAAGATGGAAAGATCTCCCATGCTCATGGATTGGCAGGATCAACATTGTAAAAATGGCTATCTTGCCAAAAGCAATCTACAGATTCAATGCAATCCCCATCAAAATTCCAACTCAATTCTTCAACGAATTAGAAAGGGCAATCAGCAGATTCATATGGAATAACAAAAAACCCAGGATAGCAAAAACTCTTCTCAAGGATAAAAGAACCTCTGGTGGAATCACCATGCCTGACCTAAAGTACTACAGAGCAATTGTGATAAAAACTGCATAGTATTGGTATAGTGACAGACAAGTAGACCAATGGAACAGAATTGAAGACCCAGAGATGAACCCACACACCTATGGTCACTTGATCTTTGACAAGGGAGCTAAAACCATCCAGTGGAAAAAAGACAGCATTTTCAACAAATGGTGCTGGCACAACTGGCGGTTATCATGTAGAAAAATGCGAATTGATCCATTTCTATCTCCTTGTACTAAGGTCAAATCTAAGTGGATTAAGGATCTCCACATAAAACCAGAGACACTGAAACTTATAGAGGAGAAAGTAGGGAAAAGCCTGGAAGATATGGGTACAGGGGGAAAATTCCTGAATAGAACAGCAATGGCTTGTGCTGTAAGATCGAGAATAGATAAATGGGACCTCATAAAATTGCAAAGCTTCTGCAAAGCAAAAGACACCGTCAATAAGACAAAAAGGCCACCAACAGATTGGGAAAGGATCTTTACCTATCCCAAATCGGATAGGGGACTAATATCCAATATATATAAAGAACTCAAGAAGGTGGACTCCAGAAAATCAAATAACCCCATTAAAAAATGGGGTTCAAAAATGAACAAAGGATTCTCACCTGAGGAATACCGAATGGCAGAGAAGCACCTGAAAAACTGTTCAGCGTCCTTAATCATCAGGGAAATGCAAATCAAAACAACCCTGAGATTCCACTTCACTCCAGTCAGAATGGCTAAGATCAAAAATTCAGGTGACAGCAGATGCTGGCGAGGATGTGGAGAAAGGGGAACACTCCTCCAGTGTTGGTGGGATTGCAAGCTTGTACAACCACCCTGGAAATCAGTCTGGCGGTTCCTCAGAAAATTGGACATAGTACTACCGGAGGATCCCGCAATACCTCTCCTGGGCATATATCCAGAAGATGTCCCAACCCGTAAGAAGGACACATGCTTCACTATGTTCATAGCAGCCTTATTTATAATAGCCAGAAGCTGGAAAGAACCCAGATGCCCCTCAACAGAGGAATGGATACAGAAAATGTGGTACATTTACACAATAGTGTACTACTCAGCTATTAAAAAGAATGAATTTATGAAATTCCTAGGCAAATTGTTGGACCTGGAGGGCATCATCCTGAGTGAGGTAACCCAATCACAAAGGAACTCACACAATATGTACTCACTGATAAGTGGATATTAGCCCAGAAACTTAGGATACCCAAGATATAAGATACAATTTGCTAAACGCATGAAATTCAAGAAGAACGAAACCAAAGTGTGGACACTTTGACCCTTCTTAGAAATGGGAACAAAACACCCATGGAAGGAGTTACAGAGACAAAATTTGGAGCTGTGACGAAAGGATGGACCATCTAGTGATTGCCATATGCAGGAATCCATCCCATAATCAGCTTCCAAACGCTGATACCATTGCATACACTAGCAAGATTTTGCTGAAAGGACCCAGATATAGCTGTCTCTTGTGAGACTGTGCCGGGGTCTAGCAAACACAGAAGTGGATGATCACAGTCAACTATTGGATGGGTCACACGGCCCCCCAATGGAGGAGCTAGAGAAATTACCCAAGGAGCTAAAGGGAACTGCAACCCTATAGGTGGAATAACAATATGAACTAACCAGTACCCTGGAGCTCTTGTCTCTAGCTGCATATGTATCAAAATATGGCCTAGTGGGCCATCACTGCAAAGAGAGGCCCATCAGACTTGCAAACTTTATATGCCCCAGTACAGGGGAACCCCAGGTCCAAAAAGGGGGAGTGGGTGGGTAGGGGATTGGGGGGGTGGTTATGGGGGACTTTTGGGATAGCATTGAAAATGTAAATGAGCAAAATACCTATTTAAAAAAAAGAAATAAAAGAAGAGACCAGCATCGTTGAGGTGACATCTTCTGGGAAGTGTTTTCTGAAAGCACAAAGAGGCTGTGTTCCAGAGATAGCCAAGATTGTTCTCCTGATGCAGCGGACTTGGTAATGTGTAAGAGTCACCCAGGTGGTACTGGTTTTGAAGGCATGAAGGGGTCACGCAGAGCAGCTGAGGCTCTGCACTGTGAGAGGCCATGGGAGGCCATTGGTGAAAGTCCAGCCTCAGTTGCAATTGATGGCCCAGGACTGAAGGGTTCATGCAGTGTTTTGGAGATGCCAGTACCATGAGATGACCTCCAAGAGCAGCAGCAGTAGAGTACAGGCATCTGGAGCCTAGAGGATGACCTGTGTGCTACAAAGGACATAGCTGGAGAAGTGACCCAAGCCCTTGGAGGAGCCTAGAAGATGGTGAGTTGGATCCCAGATATTGGATGGTTGGAGATTGATTTTTGCTTTTGATTGTGACTGTGCCCTGATATTTTCCCTCTTGAAGGAAGAAAATATTTTAGTGGAGCCCACAGTTAAGAGACTTTTAATTGTAAAAAGACTTTGGATTTTAAAAGATATTAGACATTTTAAAGGGATTGACTTTTAATATGTAAAGACTGTGGGACTTTTAAAGTTGTTTAGATCTTAGGGATGAATAAAAAATTAAGAGTTGAGGCTTACTAGTGATGTGTTTGTGTGTCAAGTTGACAAGGGGTCAATTGTACTGGCTAGTTTTGTGTCAACTTGACACAGCTGGAGTTATCACAGAAAAAGGAGCTTCAGTTGAGGAAATGCCTCCATGAGATCCAACTGTAAGGCATTTTCTCAGTGATCAAGGGGAAACCCCTTTGTGGGTGAGACCATTTCTAGGCTGGTAATCTTGGTTCAATAAGAGAGCAGGCTGAGCAAGCCAGGGGAAGCAAGCCAGTAAAGAACATCCCTCCATGGCCTCTGCATCAGCTCCTGCTTTCTGACTTGCTTGAGTTCCAGTCCTGACTTCCTTTGGTGATGAACAGCGGTATGGAAGTGTAAGCTGAATAAATCCTTTCCTCCCCAACTTGCTTCTTGGTCATGATGTTTGTGCGGGAATAGAACCCTGACTAAGACACTGGGCAACATCACAATGTAGAAGGAAAAGCTGAAATATTATTATCACGATGAGTTCACTCACTTCACATGCCCAACACAAATAAATTGTGATTAGTCTGATAAAGGAGGGTCAGGGAAGGCTATTGCCAACAGAAATTGAACTATCCATAACAAGTAAGGACTATTCCTAAGCAGTCTGGAGCAGGTGAGAGCACTGAACAGCACAAACCGTCCACATTCAGCAAAACCGCACTGAGCTTTTCTGCATGAACACCAGGAGCTTCCCATTCATGGTCACTGTTTGGTAGGCATCAAGCAATTTGACAGTAACCATGTGCCAGGCACTTGGGGAAGTGCTGGAATATGTGTTCCTACAGAAAGTACTGTGCCTGGCCCAGGAGCCCACATTCTGTACCTGGCATTACTGCTACCCTGACACAGGTGCTAAAGAGAAAGTAGTGAACAAAGGAAGAAGACATAGGAACCAGTGCTGCAACTGGGATAAGTTTCTCTCAGAGACCAGTGTGTTTGAGTGTTATTTCATGGGGAGGTAAACAGCAGTTTTCAGCCTATGGGTTCTGACCACTTTGGGGATAGAAGAACCCTTTTATGAGGGTCACCTAAGACCATCTGCATATCAGATATTCACATTACATAGATTACCTTGATACCTCTCCTTTCTTCCATGTGCCTTCACTGGCAATAAAGAGCCAACCTTTGGGTTTTCTTCTTAGTCAATGTCCACTTGTTCCTTGAAACAGTATCACTGTCAAAGAGTCTTCTTTATGCTTTGATACTGTATGCTATGGATCAGCCATGTTTGATATGATTAAGAGCCTGGAAAGTCTTTCTATCTCCATCTCCATCTCCATCTCTTAAGTTGCCAAACCAATGTTGGAGTTGAATACTCATACTATTAGGCTACTCTTTACCATTCCCTCACAGAATCCCGAACCACTGCTTTCTGTGGCTGAAAATCTGAAGGAACAATCACAATAAGAGGGATATGTTAATTCCTCTGGAAACATTGTCCCTGTTCCAAACTCTTTCTCTTTTGCTGCCCCCAGTAGAAGAAGTAACACTGTTACTCTTGAGAGCAGCCCAAACCACATAAAGCAAAAGTTTAGTAAGTATATTTTAGAGAGGCTGTAAAAGAGCCGGTGACATTCCCCAGGCATTGTCATTACATGTATTTAATGAGATAGGAGGAAGTGTCTGTCCCCCCTGGTCAGAGCTCTGTGGAGAGCTCCATTTGTAGCTATGGAACAGTAGGTCTTTTGGGAGAACAATCATAATCACACAGGGTTAGATTACTTCCTAGTGTGGTTGAAGCAGAGGATGTAATGAGGCCTACAACAGAGGGCTTGATCCTGCAGTTGTCTTAGAAATGTACCTTCATACAATCCCAGCAGTCAGGAGGCAATGGCAGGAGGACTAAGGACATCATCAAATATAAATCAAGTTCAAGGCCATCCTAGCCTACGTAAAACTCTGACCCAAAAACCTAAAAACAGCAGCAACAACAACAACAACAAAATCCTCCTCTCAAGTCTGGTGTAGAACAGAATGCCTCTTATTCTTCTACTCCAAATAGACACTAGAGCATGTATGTCCTAGATTCTCAGGAAAAAAGCTATGAAGAAGGCTATATCCAAGAGTCTGAGACCAGTTTGACAGCATAGTGGTGTCCTATGTGCAGCAAAAATGTTTCAGAAATACCACTCAAAATGTAAAGCAGAAAGACTGGCCAACCTGGAAAACATACTAGGGTTCTGTTTCTAAAGCAATCAATCAGTAAATCAATACCTTATTAAGTCATCCAAGAATCAGTAAGTCTGCCCAGTCCATATATACAAGAACATATTATGTATTTGCAAATAGTCTTGATCCTTCTTCCCTCCAGGATCTCCAAAGAAGCAAGATCAGGACAGGCATAAATTGCTTTCTGATGGGAACTTGGCTGTCAAAATATTTGAATATTTATCTACACCACACACCTGAGTATTATTAGAAAAAGAATGCTTCAAAGTTACTTCTCTCTGTAGGTTCATTCCTTATGAGAGGAAAACTAAAAGCTGTTATTCTTTCAGTCATCAAATAGTTTAGTACTATCAAAATTCCAGATGAGAAAGGTGCGGAAGCATTCAATTTTTAAAGCCTTTCCTATGTCAAACATCTAGGTAAAATGCCATTCTAAGAATATACTATAGAGAAATAAATTCTAAGAAGCAAATAGGAAAAGGTAATCCTTTAGACTATGTCTAGATACTGATTTCTTTTTATGTACTGGTTTTGAAATTTTGCATAAAGGGATAGAGCTCTTACCCACTAAACTAAAGCAAAACCGGAAGTTATCGAATGAACAGAGAAAAAAGAAAGGGGGAGGGTGTTTGCTTGTAGGTCTACCCAGAGAAGGAGTCCTGGGAGTCACTAGACAACCCATAGAGAGGCTTTGAAAATAAAGGTGGTTATTTTCCATTAAGAGAAGGTCATGATGCTATCATAAGTGAGGAAGAGAATTTTACAGCATCATTTGAATAGATTCTGTTTGAAATCTAAGAGAAGCTAGATGCAGATACTGATCTATGAGACATGTGAGTGAAGCATCTTGGAGTGTTCCTTTGCATTTGTTTTTCTCAGAAAGAGCAGAGCTCCTCCTTCCCTAATCCAAAAGAGCCATGGAAGGTGAAAATGGATGCAATAGTGACCCATGAATATTGTAAAGAATGCAGTGAGGGATGCTCCTTGGCTCACCTTTTCCATATCCAGAGTTTTTAGAAATGTACCTTCCACTGGAGCATGTTGACAAAATTCAGTTTGGGACTATTTTGTGGCTTCTCCTCCTCCTCCTCCTCCTCCTCCTCCTCCTCCTCTTCTTTCTTCTTCCCCCTCCTCCTCCTCCTCTCCTCCTCTTCCTCCTCCATTTTCAGGAGAGAGATAACAGAGGAAGAAGAAGAGGAGGAGGAGGAGGAAGAGTTCTCCCAAAGCCCAGAAACAATCTACTACACAGTTTTCATTGCTATTTGCCATTTTTCTGAAAAGGGAAACACTAAGGTGATACTTTTGAGAGAAAAATGAACAAAATGAATTTTTAATTTTTTAATCTAAAGATTATACTTGTGATGTGTGTTGTTAGGTTGCTTTTTTTAAAAACCTAGGTGAAGTTTGACAAATTAAATAAGTCTTGGTGTAATTAAATTTATAAGCACAGAGGAAAATGTTAAGCTTTATTAGCTGGGGAAAGAATGTGGCTCCTTAGTTGAAGAGGCAGCTTACAAAGACAAAGGAGATAAGTTTATGGGAGTTAAATAAACACAATATTTTATATTATAGACCCAATGAATCCATTTGCAATGAGTCTAAGAGTTGAAATTGGCTTACAGGATTTTAGTCTCTCCTGGAACACATGAGCAGATACAAGGGCATGCATGTGGTTCCTGGTTCTTTTTCCACTTCAGCACATGTTGCAAGCAAGCTCTGCAGCCCTAGACATTCCTGGATTCAGTAACCAGCCTGTGCAGAGCGGGAAGTTGCGAAGAATGTGTTTAGGCAGAAAAAAATGCATGGGAAGTCATACCCAGAAGAGGTGGGGAAAGGATCCAGCCATGAAGTATAGCCCACAGGACGACAAGTTTTATAGACTGGTTGATGTTGCCACTCTCGCTGGGTTACATTTTGGAGATGTATGCATTCCCTGTGGCTGCTATTCTTCCTGAGCACGCAGAAGCCAAGGTTTACACAAACTAAACTTCCTTCTTTAAGTACCACTTAGTTAACCAGGAACATATTAATTAGTGCAAATTATTGGCATGCCAGAAACGCCTACAGATTAATATTTCAGGAATTAGAAGCCCAGCTGAGCATGAAAATGAAAAGTTGGGATTGGCGACAGAGACAGAGAGAACAAGGATGCTTCACAAGAGGGAGAAACTCATATATCTTTCTGATAATTGGGTCTCTAGAGGCCAGAATCAAGTCCATACATTGCCACACACTCTTGGCATGGCACAGATTTTCCTATGTGGCCCTGAAAGTACACAAAATTCCTCCTTTCTGTGATTCAAGGTAGCTCAATTCTATAGCAGGAAAATATAAATGATTTAAGCTCCTGTTGCGAAAACCAGGTTTTCAGAAGTGAGTTTCAAGGATGACCCTGACCTGAAGCATGCTTTTGCCCTTCCCAGGAGCAAAAGGCCTTTATTCCTGCACAGCATTGCACCCTTACTGCTCAGAATGGAGCTACTCTTTGGGCTTTCGTGACTTTATCCTGTTTGGTTCCTTGAGCATCTCCAGAATCAGAATGGACACCCTGTAAGGCTAAGGGTTGGAGAAGTATGGTGCTAATTATCCAACTACCCCACTCCCTAAGGCCCTGTCCTCACATTCCAAGCAGGCTGGTCACTAGGACTCCCATTGGGTTCCCACAAGTTCCCACTGGGACCCACCGTTTTCTGGACAATCCTAGAATCCCGGCTCTGGCTGCCTTCTGCTCGCTATCTAGGCAGTTGTAGCTCACCCACCCCTGAGTGTCCCTGAAATCCCTAAGCCTTGCTCTCACAAGCCTTACACTCCTACCTTGGTTGAGTCCATGCCCTAATCCTTCCTCAAAAAGACTTCAGCTATTCTCTCTCCATTCTCTTTAAATTGAGTGTCAGAGCCCTGCCAGGTTTGCTAAATCTAGCGCTCACTTTAGGCCAAGCCCCACACGGGTTCGCCCCACCCCCAACCTCAGGCTCTCCCCTCTTCCTACCCCCAGGCTCCTGCCTTCCCCCATCCTCCCCCCAAGCAGTGCTCCCAGCCTGCCTATCATCTTGCTCTAATTGTTTCCAGATTCGTGTGGGAGGTCAGGGCCCGGGAGTGCTGCTTCATGCCAAGTTTATAAACAGAGCAGTGTTTCCAGATGGCCGCTGGCTCCAGCCTGGCGAGCAGGTTGATTGGGACCAGAATAACAACAGGTGGAGCGCAGACAATGAGTTCCTTGACACATATTTACTCCCTTGGCGTTTTCTTTCCTTGCAGCCTCCACTCCATCTGCTGTAGCTGCAGAGGTGGACTTCCACAGCATCAGGTCGGGTGGAGGCAGCGGAATGCAAAGGAAAAAAAAGTCATTTCCCTGGAGAGAGCACAGGCTGGGGGTGGGGAGGTGGGAAGGTGGGGGACGAGGGTGTGGGGAGGGACCTATGCCCCTAGTGGACCCAGCTGTCAGTGAACTGGGGACAAGGAGGTGTCTTTCCTTCAGAACGGATTATGGGAACTGCCTTAGGATTTTTTTGAAAGGGAATGACCTAGAGACCTAAACCCTTGTTATATGAACTCAGGGAATGAAGGAAGCAGGCTGGCCTAGCGGTTGAACCGCCAATGGCCTGCCGAGGAACTGCGTGCAGCCCTGGACTCAGGCTACAGGAGGTCTCCAGAGAAACACAGGATCGTGCAGGGGCCTCACAGAAGCATTTGTCCCCAAAGTCCTTAGACCTGAGTCTAAGTCCAGATAGAAGAGCCTGTCCAGTTGGAATTGAAATCATGAGGTATCCGTGACAGCAGGGGCAGGCTAGTGCAGGGTGGAAAGCTGAGAGTATAGGTTTACAGTCCCTCCCTCAAAAAAAAGAAAAAAGGAAAAACGAAAAGAAAAAGGGGGGAAAAAAAGGCACCAGCAAAAACCAGTGTCCCTGAAAGTAAGAAACATAAATATCAGAAGTAAGTTTTAAGGGCCTCAAAGTTAAATCTAAATTATCTCTGTGTCTTTTGACTCTGACTTTCTGCTTTTAAAATGTAACCTGATACTAGGGCTTTGAAGCTTGGGATCCACAATGGGGCTGTGCGATTTATCTGAACTGACAGGGCAGGGCCGAGGCCCTGCTCATCCGCCCCACACCCCACTTACTACACTCCACAGCACTGCTGCACTTTAAAGCATCTCCAAATGCCAGTCGTGTAAAATAAGGCCACACTTGGTATTTCTCCTAGTCAGGGCAGAATCTTTACACAGGATATTAATCCATATTTCTTTAATTACTTCACTACATTTTTTACAAAACACTTATTGAGGTTTTTCTCTGAAAAGCTCCAAGAATTACATAAGGAATTCTTAAGAAAAATAAACATGTCTTAGACTAAAGAGCAACCAAAAAAAAAAAAAAGAGAGAGTTAGAGGGAATACATTCACAACAGGGGACCTAAATGGAACTCCTGGAGAGGGAGACAGGGCAGACCGTTGAGACTGGTGCAGGAATCTGCTCACATTCCAGCCCTATAAAATCACTGAGCAAGGGTTAACTCAAATCCTCTGCAAGGATGGTTTACCCTGCAGAAGCATCTGTGGATGAATCTGAAAACTTGGCGCCCTGTCATTCCAACAGGTGCCCTGTGCAAATACTGTAGCTCTCACCAAACTCAGAAATAAGCAGAAAGAGTCTTGTTTTTCATGAATAGTGGCACAATGAATACTCGTACAAAATTACCATGCTCTGGAGGAGCAAGGTCTGCCCCCAAAATGAAATGGCAGCAGCTAAAGAAAATTCCTCAAACACCATCCTGGCTCAGTAAGTACCTAGCAGTGCTGTCCTAGTTCCACTGTGGCTGAGCAGCTGTGCTGACGTCATCTCTGCAATAGGCAAGGTTTGCTAATTTGTACTCCAAGACTGAGCATGAGCAGGCCATGCCAAGCACAGATCAGGGAGTACACTGGACAGCCACTACAGATGTCAGCACAGACTCTTCGTTTGTCCCTATTAATTACAAAATGCCCAGCACAGAGGAGGATCATTATTAGTCCATCTACATAAAGAAAATGTATTTTTAAAAAATTGCAAAAAACTTGAGAGGTTTTACTTCTTGAGCTTCACATGGTCACATTATCATTTGTTCCAATCCATGTGAAACCCAAAATATAAAACCTCTCAAGTTTTTGCAACTACATTGAGAAAGCAAAGGAGTTTTTTTTTTTTTTAACCAGAGAACTTTATTTCTCAAGCTATAAGTTTCGTACCTTTCTCCATGTAGATCAAAGACAGTGTATTCACTCTTGTTATTTTTAATACAGTGATGGTATCCTAGGGCAGCAATGAAGTCAGGATGTTGAGGACTCTTAAGTCACTGCTGTGCAGCCTGTCTCTATAGCTGGATGCTGAAATGCTTCTGGGACCAAAGCTCACTGCCCTCTAGTCCACTGGCCAAGCCAGCCTTTCTGTAATGCTTAAAACACTTCTAACCAGAATTAAGGGATTTCTTCCGACCCTTTTAAACTTGGCAAGCAACTGTAGAGAGTGGTGTGGAGAAGGTGAGAAATGCCATTTTCAAATCCTACAAGAGCCAAGTAAGCAGTCCATGGTGACTTAACCAAAATTCCCTTACAAAGGACTACTTGTAAGTGCCAAGTTCAGGCTTTAAGAATGTGAAGTCAAAGATTTCAAAGTGTAGATGGTAAGTATTTCCTTTCTACTATGTTTTTTTCTTCTTCTTCTGAGCATTGGCTCCTCCCAGCCACCCCTCCTGTTTGCTTTGCCAAAAGTTGATCTCATTCATGAAATCTTTTCCCAGACAAGGAATTGCTGCACATGGCTGATAGCATCTCATGGAGAATGGGCACCATGGGGCCGCACAGACTTCCGATCCTTGCCCCAAGCACATGGATGCTCAAGACAGAGAGCCTGCTTGCTATGTCATACACCCTCTTCTAGTTCTGGGCACAGACTACAGAAGGACACAAGCGACAGATGTCTCTAAAGTAGCTCTAATCTCATTAGGAACCCCATTTCATGCCAGTTGGCATGCTCCATGGAAAGAAACAGAAAATGAGCCTCATGCTGTGCCTAAGAAAATGGCCAAGCCAATCGAACTGATACCCCCTTTTCAGTCGCATTACCAGGAATATATCCATGTAATAAATCTGACCTGGCCTTACAGGGTCACTGACTTAGACACTTCCTCTTTGTAAGCTGCTGTTCCTCCCATGGAATTTTAAGTTTTTTGTTATTCTAATCTCCAAGTATGCTTTAGTAACTGCTTAGATAAATCTATGCCATATTCCTACACCTCGAGTAAGACTAATGAACCACCCATTCTTTAGTCTGTGGCCAAGAGGCTGATGGCTTACAAGGCCTTCAATCAAAACTTGTCTGACAGTGACCCAAGGTAGTCCCAGAGGGATCCAAATTGATCTAAAGAAATGCCAAGATTAGCAAACAGGCCTGTGTTCTCCTAAGGTAGTGTCTATCCCACCTGCAACTGTTCTTCAGTTACAATGATATGTTAACAGCTGAGAAAATGTCTCTGACATATGTACTCTCAGAGAAACCAGACTGTTTTCAACCATGCATCTAACATATGCTATCTGTACAAGTCCATGTAAACTTTGTAGGATGCCGTGCATTAAAAAAAAAATAGTGCAGGATCCCAATTGGTTAGACTTTTAGCTAAGGGTTTGGCTGAACACCAAGTCTAAGGTACTGGTGGCTGAAAGCAGTTAACTATCATCTTCACTCTACAGGCAAAGCAAACAGTCCTTTTACTTGAAAGGCCTCTGGCAAAGGCTGACAAAGGATCAAGAGTAAAGCTGCTCTGTATACTGTTTACTTTGGTTTTGCTCTGCCTGTGACAATGAGAGTTGTGGTAATTTAAGCCAAGTAATAAGAATGCATTCATGGTTGCAACAGATTGATCTGGGGCAGGGGAGAGGGTGCAGTCACTAAATTGCTCACTTTGCAAGCATTCGGACATACATTCAATCACCAGAAGCCACATTTTAAAAAAATGTGGTTATTGCTGACATGACCCTGATATAGCTGTCTCGTGTGCGGCTATGCCAGTGCCTGGCAAATACAGAAGTGGAGGCTCACAGTCATCTATTGGATGGAACATAAGGCCCCCAATGGAGGAGCTAGATAAAGTACCCAAGGAGCTGAAGGGGGCTGCAACCCTATAGGTGGAACAGCAATATGAACTAATCAGTACCCTCTGAGCTTGTGTCTCTAGTTGCATATGTAGCAGAAGATGGCCTAATTGGCCTTCATTGGGAGGAGAGGCCCTTGGTCTTGCAAAGACTATATGCCCCACTACAGGGAAATGCCAGGGCCAGGAAGCAGGAGTGGATGGGTTGGGGAGCAGGATGGGGAGAGGGTATAGGGGACTTTTGGGATAGCATTTGAAATGTAAATAAAGAAAATCTAATAAAAAAATTGAAAGAAATTGTTTAAAAAAATGTGGTTATGATGACATGTACTTATAATCCCAGCACTGGGGAAGCAGAAACAGAAAGATCCCTGTGGCCAAGTCCACTTGCTGAGTTCCAGACCAGAAAGAAACTTTTTTCACAAAAAGCCAAAAAATCATAAACAAAAACAAAAACCTTAAAGGCTATCTGACGCTGCCCTCTGAGGTTCACATGCATGTACATACTAGTGTTTAAGGTACATCTATCTTCATGTACAGCCACATGTATTACATACATAGAGTTTATAAACCCCAAACAAAAGCATCCATCAACACCTATTTTGGTATCCTTTTTGGAGTTATTTTTGTTGTTTGTGGGATTTTTGTTTGTTTGTTTGGTTTGGTTTAAGATGAGGTTTCACTAGCCTTGACTAATACGGAGCTCAACATCAACCAGGCTGGCCTCAAACTCAACTGCCTCTGCCTCCCAGACACTGGGATTAAAGATGTGCTCCTTTTTTATTGTAATTTTTAAAAGACAGTCTTGCTATGTAATCCAGCTTACCTTGATCACATGATTCATCTGCTTTGGCCTTCTGTGCAGGATGATTCCAAGCATATGTGGCCACACTTGACTGCCATTTTATTATACAGTTAAGTCACTTGGTAAACAAAAGCCAAGCTCCTGAATGTGAAGTGAAGGTTCTGATCTATACACTTGCAGACCAGCATGTGTGCAGAAGTGACCAGATAGATCTCCTTTCCTTATTACAGGGCCTATGCGTGAATGAATTAAAGACAAAACAACAACAATGACAGCAAAATCAAACAAACAAACAAGCTCTCTCATAAGTCAGAACCATCTAACCCCACAATTTTACATGGGCCCATTTGAGTTATTACTGAGAAAAAAAATGAGATTTCTTTTTCTCCCCCCCCCCCCATTTTCTTTTTAGCCAACACTGAGGAATTCTATAACATTCTCATTTTTCAAGAAGGGAACATTTTGGTTGGATGGCTATGAACCTTTCCCACAGAGCTTGTTCTGTCCTATAGAGTCCAGGGCTCACTAATGTTCCTTTTCTAGGGAGTCCCAACCACTCCATGACCCCAACCACAAGCAGGTCAGACTCAGAGATGAGCAAAGCTGCAGAAAACTATAAGCTGTCTTCCTTCTGGAATACTGGAGCTTTCCACATCTGAATTGCTTGACATCCTTCTGGGATATCAGTCTTCTATAAGACAAAAAAGAGAGTTTTAAATCATTAAAATCTGTTTGAACACTGGAAGAAATTTACACTGTAGTGGAACAGTTGTCTATTTGGAAAGGACTGAAAGTTACTCATATCCCCTTGCTTCATGTAAAAATCCTTAAACATCAAAAAGAAGTAGGGACACAGTACTTAGGAATAACAACTTATTTCTAATGAAAAATGATATTTGTTCAACAACAAAAGGAGACCTAGGGGATACAAATTGGAAAGGAAGAAGTCAAATTATCACTTTTTGCAGATGATATGATAGGTATATATATATATATATATATATATATATATATATATATACATATATATATATATATATATATATGTGACCCTAAAAATTCTACCAGAGAACTCCTAAACCTGATAAACAGCTTCAGTGAAGTAGCTGGATATAAAATTAACTCAAACAAGTCAATGGCCTTTCTCTACACAAAGGATAAACAGGCTGAGAAAGAAATTAGGGAAACAACACCCTTAACAATAGTCATAAATAATATGAAATACATGACTATTTATATTATATAATATAAAATATGGCATGACTCTAACTAAGGAAGTAAAAGATCTGTATGATAAGAACTTCAAGTCTCTGAAGAAAGAAATTAAAAAAAAAATTCAGAAGATGGAAAGATCTCCCATGCTCATGGATTGGCAGGATCAATATACTAAAAATGGCTATCTTGCCAAAAGCAATCTACAGATTCAATGCAATCCCCATCAAAATTCCAACTCAATTCTTCAACGAATTAAAAAGGGCAATCTGCAAATTCATCTGGAATAACAAAAAACCTAGGATAGCAAAAACTCTTCTCAATGATAAAAGAACCTCTGGTAGAATCACCATGCCTGACCTAAAGCTGTACTTCAGAGAAATTGTGATAAAAACTGCATGGTACTGGTATAGTGACAGAAAAGTAGACCAATGGGATAGAATTGAAGACCCAGGAATGAATCCACACACCTATGGTCACTTGATCTTTGACAAGGGAGGTAAAACCATCCAGTGGAAAAAGGACAGCATTTTCAACAAATGATGTTGGCACAACTGGCGGTTAACATGTAGAAGAATGCGAATTGATCCATTCCTATCTCCTTGTACTAAGGTCAAATATAAGTGGATCAAGGAACTCCACATAAAACCAGAGACACTGAAACTTATAGAGGAGAAAGTGGGGAAAAGCCTCAAAGATATGGGCACAGGGGAAAATTTCCTGAATAGAACAGCAGTGGCTTGTGCTGTAAGATTGAGAATCGACAAATGGGACCTCATAAAATTCCAAAGCTTCTGTAAAGCAAAAGACACCGTCAATAAGACAAAAAGGCCACCAACAGCTTGGGAAAGGATCTTTACCAATCCTAAATCCTATAGGGGACTAATATCCAATATATATATAAAGAACTCAAGAAGGTGGACTCAAGAAAATCAAATAACCCCATTAGAAAATGGGTCTCAGAATTAAACAAAGAATTCTCAACCGAGGAATACTGAAGGGCTGAGAAGCACCTGAAAAAATGTTCAGCATCCTTAATCATCAGGGAAATGCAAATCAAAAGAACACTGAGATTCTACCTCACACCAGTCAGAATAGCTAAGATAAAAATTCAGGTGACAGCAGATGCTAGCGAGGATGTGGGGAAAAAGGAACACTCCTCCATTGTTGGTGGGATTGCAAGCTTGTACAACCAACTCTGGAAATCAGTCTGGTTTCCTCAGAAAATTGGACATAGTACTACCGGAGGATCTTGCAATACCTCTCCTGGGCATATATCCAGATGTTCCAACCGGTAAGAAGGACACATGCTCCACTATGTTCATAGTAGCCTTATTTATAATAGCCAGAAGCTGGAAAGAACCCAGATGCCCCTCAACAGAGGAATGGATATAGAAAATGTGGTACATTTACACAATGGAGTACTACTCACCTATTAAAAAGAATGAATTTATGAAATTCCTAGGCAAATGGATGGACCTGGAGGGCATCATCCTGAGTGAGGTAACCCAATCACAAAAGAACTCACATGATAGGTACTCACTGATAAGTGCATATTAGCCCAAAAACTTAGAATACCCAAGATATAAGATACAATTTGCAAAACACATGAAACTCAAGAAGAACGAAGACCAAAGTGTGAACACTTTGCCCCTTCTTAGAATTGGGAACAAAACACCCATGGAAGGAGTTACAGAGACAAAGTTTGGAGCTGAGATGAAAGGATGGACCATTTAGAGACTGCTATACCCGGGGATCCATCCCATAATCAGCCTCCAAACGCTGACACCATTGCATAACTAGCAAGATTTTGCTGAAAGGACCCTGATATAGTTGTCTCTTGTGAGGCTATTCTTGGGCCTAGCAAACACAGAAGTGGATGCTCACAGTCAGCTATTGGATGGATCACAGGGCCCTCAATGGAGGAGCTAGAGAAAGTACCCAAGGAGCTAAAGGGATCTGCAACCCTATAGGTGGAACAATAATATGAACTAAGCAGTACCCCCTGGAGCTCGTGTCTCTAGCTGCATATGTATCAGAAGATGGCCTAGTTGGCCATCCCTGGGAAGAGAGGTCCATTGGTCTTGCAAACTTTATATGCCCCAGTACAGGGGAATGTCAGGGCCAAGAAGTGGGAGTGGGTGGGTAGGGGAGTGGGGGGGGGAGGGTATGGGGAACTTTCGGGATAGCATTTGAAATTTGAAATGTATATAAAAAATTATCTAATAAAATTAATAAAATAAAATAAGATATTAAAAAAACCCCTCAGTACTGAAAAAAAAAAGTATTTGGCTAAGGACCAACTAAAATGATATAACCTGAACTAAGCATGTTAATTAAAAAGGATCTGCTTCCCCAAACTCAACGTCCTACAAGAGATTTTCTGGCAGCAATGATGGTAACATTGTTCAGGAGGGAACAGAGGACAAAAAGGATGACGAGAGGAGAAATAAGAAGATGCTTTGTAAGTTTTAAGAAAGATGACCCTGAATCAGACTTAAAAAGATGAGTTATTTAAAAATGTTAAATATCCCAGACCTGCCTAGTACTTCCCCTTCCCACTGAGAATTCACACATGCCATCATGTGAGCCAGAAGAAGGAATCAGTCATAAAGACTGAACACTTTAACAACTATTCCTGATAAGAGAAAATTGAAGATGCTGAGTAACTTCTGGCCAGCAAGACTGGTACACATAGGGAACCCACATGGCACATATATGTATCCAATCCTGAGACATTAGATAATGAGCTGAATAAAAGAGCATCTAGGGAATTAGCCTGGTTTGTAAGATTGGTGTTGTTGAAGATTGGTGTGTAATGTCTGTGCCCAATGTCTACCTGGCCTTAGGTATAATGGATGATGGCAGTTCAAAAGAGCACACATTCCTGGGAATGAAGAAGACAGGACAGCATGGATCAAAGGACGCCTTGAAAACTGCGGTTTAAGGAAGATGAAAAAACTTGAGATCCAGACATCCCATTTCAGTTCTGACTTGGGTCAGACTCAGGCTAACACTGCATTTTCAGGGGTCCCATTTCATAGTTCTCCATTTGTCCTTGGTGACATGAGCTATGCCTCAAAGTTGGCTGCCCAATAACTATGGTCACATGTATCAAGCCAACAGTAAACACTAAAGCAAAGTAGGAATGGATGACAAGCACAAGTCTGAAATCCAATTTAACAGAAGTCTTTGACCTGAAATATAGTTTCTTAAGCCTGCAATGTAAGATGGCATTATGTCAGGGTAACTAATTCTGAAGATGTGGATAAAGTTCCTTCACAATACCTGGCGCCAGGCTGATGCTCATGCCTACCCCAGTTACTGCGGGCATCCACGGCCCCATATCTACCCTTCAGTAAATGCCTAGTCACTTGTTTAAAAAATAATCAAAAAGATACATGTCAAGACTTAAAACAAAATAGTTGTTTTAGTTGATGGTTAATAAAATAAAATAGTTTTAAATCTATAAATATTAATTCAAAATATTAAAAAGTTATGATATAACACATAATAATTAATCAAGAACTGTTTTAAGTCTCATGTTCTACAACTTATTTTTAATATCTGGCATTTGAAAGTGATAAAGTCTCCCAAACATTGCCAGCAAAACCTGTCTGTACAGTGAAGCTGAGCTGATTGCTTGGAGCAAATTTTGGCAGAAGCAGGAAGGTCAAGACTGTATTTATTGGAAATTGTAAGTCAGAATTTCAAGTGGGACTTTCAAAGTTAGAGTTGATTAGAATTGGGCATTGATCCCAATACCTTACTTTAGATTTGAGGAAACAGCCAGGCCATGCTTTGAGATAAAAGATTCCTTCGCGTCTCAGAGCAATAGCTGTTTAGTTGCATGTTTTGGCCAGTGGATGGTAAATTATAATAAATTAATATTAAGTAGGCACCAAGGATGTAAAACCAATATAAAGAAAGAAGTGTTATAAATAAATATTTGGGGTCTGAGGACAGCTCAAGTGGTAAGTGTTAACTACCATGAGAATCTGAGTTCAAATCCCCAGAACACGTGTAAAAAATAAGATGCAGCAATGTATACCTGTAATTCCAGATTTGGAGAGGCAAAGATAGGAAGGATCCCTGAAATAGAGTTGGCCAGCCATTCTACCTGACTTGGTGAGCTCAAGGCCTAGTGAGAGACCTTATCTCAAAAAATAAGGTGAAAAGAGATTAAGGAAGACACTTGATGTCAACCTCTACCTACACACACACACACACACACACACACACACACACACACACACACACACACACACAGAGAGAGAGAGAGAGAGAGAGAGAGACTCAGAGAAACAGAGAGACAGAGAGAAAGTTAAAATTAAGTGTGCTGGTTGTTTTTTGCCAACTTGACATAAACTTAGACATAGCTTTGAAAGAAGAAATCTCAAATGAGAAATTGCCTCCATCAAATTGGTCTGTAGGCAAGTTTATGGGGCATCTCCTTGATTAATAATAGCTGCTCATCCCACTGTGGGCAGTGCCACCCCTGAGCAGATAGTACTGAGTGTATAACCCCTGAGCAGAGAGTACTGGGTGTATAAGGATGCAAACTGAGCAAACTAAACTGAGTAAGTCAGTAAGTAGCATTCCTTTATGGCTTCTACTTCAGTTCCTGACTCCAGATTCTTGCCTTGAGTCTCTACATTGACTTTCTTCAATGGGCTGAGACCAAGAATTTGTAAGCCAAATAAACCTTTTTCTTCCCAAGTTGCTTTTGGTCATGTTCTTTATTGTGCATAAAACCAAACTAAAACAGTAAGTAAATTGTTCAAGGTAGTTTAAGCTAACACGAGCTAAGAAAGCAGTTAGAACAGAGACAGCATGTGAGCCCATGTTTAAATCTAAGAATTTGGGTTGAAGTTAAGAATTTCCCAAGACTGGCATCTTCTCTTCAAGAGGGTTTCTAAGAACCCATAGGAAGCCTCGGGAAAAAATAGCACTTGAAGATGAAGAGCTTATAATGGCCACAATTATTTTGTTACTGATTCTTTCCAAAGTAAAAGATTTGATGAGATCTCATGATAATAATGCAAAGAAATGTGTTTCCATGACATGCAAAACATCACAAAGATATTTGTTTTAGACCAAGTACCTGAAGAAAGTTTTCCAAGGCCTACACCGGTACACCCAATCTATAAAACCAGATGTGAATGCAATAAAGAAAAAACATAGAGATAGAATATATACTATTTTTATAATAAAAAGAATTTTAATATATATGCAAAAATTAATGAATTTATAATTTTAAAAACAAAAAATCTGAAAAAAACTTGGCTAGAACATATTAGATTCAAAATTAAACTAATGTAAACACATTTTTAAACAGCAACTCTAGGGGTAAAGATTATATGAAATTTGTTTCTTATCAGGATTCTAAGAAAATAAAAAGAGGCTCATACTAGCAGCTGGAAACTTCTCATTCAATGCATTATCTCTGAAACTTTTGCTTATTTTATGTATATATTTAATAAAAGAGAAGCTGAGTGTCAGACAATAGGTATGGCTCAGTTGGTCATGTGCCTGTCTATAATGCTTGAAGCCCTGAGTTCAATATCCAACACTGTATTAAACCAGGCAAGCATGTTTCTGCAGGCCTGTAATCTTAGCACTTGAGTGACAGGTGCAGGAGGATCAGAAGTTCAAAGTCACCTGGTGAGTTCAAAGTCACTAGGACACATGAGGTCATGTCTTTTTTTTTTTAAGCTAATTGTCTAGTTTGAACAATGCACATCTCTTCTAAAAATAGAATGAAAGTTCTAGGATTTTTGAGTGAATGAAACCACAAAGATAATCTTAGGTATAAAATATATCTTTTATTTATTTAATTTTAATTTTAGAAATAATATTAGGAAATTAAAGTTTATCAGAAGATTTGAGCACTCTAGCTAGAACTGAGAGGACCTGAGAAGTAGTAATATCTGTCAATTCATCCTATAATCATTTATAATTTAAAGAATGTAATGGTAACCTGCCTAAGCATAAAAACAAGTATTTTTAAAAAAATGAAATCTTTGTAAATTATAAAGAAACTTGTTCTTTCCAATTTTATGTGAACAATAAACAATGAATCAAAGAAACAAGCTGTTGCAACTGAGCAGGTTTGAGTGGGATTTTACCCCTCCCTCCATGCTGTTTGGATCCATCGCTTACAGCCACCTCTGGAACCCACAGATCTCTGCATCTTTAGGCTAGCCTATCCTTAAACCTTCCCTCTGAGTGCCATCATTTTATTTTTAAAGTGTGGTTCTGTTTTCAGCCATGATGGGGCTGTTCTTCACTCACTATCGTGAGGATTAAAATGTCTACAAGAGTCTTTATCAGGCGATGTTCTGCCTTGAGAATAGATGACAGAGGTAGGAACATCTGTAAAGCAAGCCAACATATAGTCAGTGTTCAGTTCTCCATCCATGCTATAGTCTCATTGGCATACTGAGAAGAAGTTCCAAGTGGACTTATTTCCAGTCTTCAGCATGTCAGGTTCTGGTGCTGGATTTCCAGATTAGTACTATTTCCAACAAGTGAAATGGGAGCTGGTGTCCATCTGTACAAGGTCTATCCTGTATGCAGTTCATAGTATTGCCAACTAAGAAGTGGGCTCATTTCAAGGCTTACTGGGAACAGTAGAAATAGCAGGATAGAAATATAAAAGGAATGGAGTTAAGTAATGAACAAGACTGGGAAAGTAGTACATCAGCAGAACCTTGCTAGGCATATGCTAGGGTTCAAGTCATGTAGTTTGGATATATCCACAATATCAGCAATAAAAATGAAGGTAAGATAGCTTTCAACCAAGGAAAAACATTTCTCAATTCTAATTAAACAGTCAACAGATGCTTTGAAAGCATTCCCTGTCCCTAACAGACAAGGTAAACTCAGCTCCTAAGTATGGAACAATTTTTTGTTCAGGAGACCAAGCACAATGGGATTCAGAGAAGGGTTGTTTTAAGAATAAGCCTTCAGGAAGTGAAGCCTGATGTCCAAACTGTTCCCCAACTATCTCTTATCACCAATTCATCTTCACAAAGCAGAGGTCATTGCCTGTCATAGGGGTGTGCAGCAAAGGCATTGCCTGCCATAGAGGTGAGCAGTGAGGTCATCGCCTGCCATAGAGGTAGAACAGCACCCCTGTGAAGCTGTCAGAGCTCAGCACAGGAAAAACAAAGTCAGATCAGAATAAAAACTGGACACTTCACTCAAAGAAAGTCCTGGGTAAGATAGAGTTAAAGCTCAAGACTCAGCCATCATGGACAGGAGGAAATAGGCAAGGACTGAAAACAGATTCCTATGAATCTCAGAAGAAGAAAAAAAGGCCGCATGTTAAGATATTCACTGAGTTCCTGTGTCTCCTGGAAGTTCCCAAAGTAAACAAATTATATGATTAACTCGGGAGAAGAGTTCCAGTTGTGGAACACCAGCCCCAAAAATGAAAGCCCCAAAAAAGGCTCATGAAGGCACATGAAGATAAGAATGAGGTCAGAATAATGAAGGGAGTACGATGTCCATACTCAAGGCCAGGGGGATGGACAAAGCTTCTTAGGCAAGCAACTTCTTGCCACAGAGACAGTTATAATAAACAAAAGTACCACTATGTAATGAGAATTCAAGAATAAAGTTTATGAAAAGGCATCCTGACAGGATTACAAAGTAATATAGATCAGGTGTTCTTACTGAACATCTGCTTAACAAGAGAAGTCACAATTTTTTTCATTTATTGCACACATTTGAGTGTCATTATGATTATTATCTGAGGTGATGGAACACACAAAATGCTAAATATGTTATCCCTCCATGCCAAAGAAGAGTAATGAAGCCTTAATTTTAGATCCAGGAGTAATGGTACCAAGCCTGAGATGTTCAACTAAATCATATGCTACCAAACTTACAGGCATTGTAAAGAGGAAAGGGCAAATGTCCCTAAGAAACAATGCTTAGACCCAAGGAACTCAGGCCTTGGACCTATGAGTTCATCATTTACCCCCAAATTATATCCAAGGCTAGTTATTTTTTTAACTTCCCCTTTTCATGAAATGAACACAGCTATTACAAGTGTGCTATTTTTGGCATCAGAGACTCAAGGAAAATCTACTTTGTTCAGGAACTGGAATTCCTCAGCCTGGAAATTTCTAACAAGTTCTTGGTCCTAACAGAAGTTTGAGGAAACTAGAATGTGGGTGATAATCAGAGCCACCTTCGGACATCCTATTGGAACTTGAGGAAACTTCAGTGGTAGCTGCTTTCTTGTGATTTTTCTATGTATCTGATCCAGGTCCTAGGGAGAGAAGGTGTGAGCTTTCTAGGACAAGTGGGCCCCTTCCACCAACTACTAAGGAGACACTGCCCTCTAAGACATAAGAACAACCAATGCTGCAGAGGCTGGAACTGCTCAGTGTATAAGTCAGTAACTTCTTGGTTTTCCTGTGTTCAAAGCCAACTTCACAAGACTGTAAGATGCATATTATAATCATCACATAGAAAAGTGACTCTCAACTTTCTTAATATTGTGACCCTCTAATTCAGTTCCTCATGTTGTAGTGACCTCCAACCATAAAATAATTTTCATTGCTACTTCATAACTATAATGTTGCTACTGTTTTGGGTCACAATGTAAATATCTGATATGCAACCCCTATAAAGAGGTTGTTCAATCCCCAAAGGGGTCATAACTCTCGGGTTGAGAAATACTGATTTAGAATGAATAAGACATTTGAGGTAGCTAACTGCTTTGCCCCAGGTTGCAAATGTCAAGAAACGTTTCTTTTCTTTTTTCTTCTTAACAAACTGTGGTCAAGTACAGGGTAGTAAAAAGTCACAGCATACATCTAAAATACAGAGGCAACTACTTTTAACCTGGTAGAGACCCCCCCCCTCAGAACATGTGCCCCAAACATTCCTTTTCCAAGAGGGACAGACACAGATACAGATAGGAGGATGCCACTGCCTAGTTATCAACCAGGTCAGAGGAGCTTCACATCTCCATGGCTGACTGCAAGTGGATCCATGGATCAACCTCAGAAAATTTATAATACTATTACACGGCTAATGAAGTATTGTGTACCAAGAGCTTTAACCCTGTCACCTTATTTAGTTCTTATGAATACTTACATATATTGGATATTAGTCCCCTATCTGATTTAGGATAGGTAAAGATCCTTTCCCAAGCTGTTGGTGCCTTTTGTCTTATTAACAGTGTCTTTTGCCTTACAGAAGCTTTGCAATTTTATGAGGTTCCATTTATCGATTCTTGATCTTACTGCACCAGCCACTGCTGTTCTATTCAGGAATTTTTCCCCTGTGCCCATATCTTCGAGGCTTTTCCCTACTTTCTCCTCTATAAGTTTCACTGTCTCTGGTTTTATGTGGAGTTCCTTGATCCACTTAGATTTGACCTTAGTACAAGGAGATAGGAATGGATCAATTAGCATTCTTCTACATGATAACTGCCAGTTGTGCCAGCACCATTTGTTGAAAATGCTGTCTTTTTTCCACTGGATGGTTTTAGCTCCCTTGTCAAAGATCAAGTGATCATAGGTGTGTGGGTTCATTTCTGGATCTTCAATTCTATTCCATTGGTCTACTTGTCTGTCACTATACCAGTACCAGAAAATCAAATAACCCCATTAAAAATGGGGCTCAGACGGGGCCTAGCAAACACAGAAGTGGATGCTCACAGTCAGCTATTGGATGGGTCACACGGCCCCCAATGGAGGAGCTAGAGAAAGTACCCAAGGAGCTAAAGGGAACTGCAACCCTATAGGTGGAACAACAATATGAACTAACCAGTACCCCGGAGCTCTTGTCTCTAGCTGCATATGTATCAAAAGATGGCCTAGTCAGCCATCACTGGAAAGAGAGGCCCTTTGGACTTGCAAACTTTATATGCCTCAGTACAGGGGAACGCCAGGGCCAAAAAGGGGGAGTGGGTGGGTAGGGGGTTGGGGGAGGTGGGTATGGGGGACTTTTGGGATAGCATTGGAAATGTAAATGAGGAAAATACCTAATTAAAAAAAAGAGAAAAAAAATGGGGCTCAGAGCTAAACAAAGAATTCTCAACTGAGGAATACCAAAGGTCTGAGAAGCACCTGAAAAAACGTTCAGCATCCTTAATCATCAGGATTAAGGATCCTGATGGAAATGCAGGGAAATGCAAATCAAAACAACCCTGAGATTCCACCTCACACCAGTCAGAATGGCCAAGATCAAAAATTCAGGTGACAGCAGATGCTGGCGAGGATGTGGGGAAAGATGAACACTCCTCCATTGTTGGTGGGATTGCAAGCTTGTACAACCAACTCTGGAAATCAGTCTGGAGGTTCCTCAGTAAATTGGACATAGTACTACCGGAGGATCTTGCAGTACCACTCCTGGGCATATATCCAGAAGATGTTTCAACTGGTAAGAAGGACACATGCTCCACTATATTCATTGCAGCCTTATTTATAATAGCCAGAAGCTGGAAAGAACCCAGATGCCCCTCAACAGAGGAATGGATACAGAAAATGTGGTACGTTTACACAATGGAGTACTACTGAACTGTTAAAAAGAATGAATTTATGAAATTCCTAGGCAAATGGATGGACCTGGAGGGCATCATCCTGAGTGAGGTAACCCAATCACAAAAGAACTCACATGATAGGTACTCACTGATAAGTGCATATTAGCCCAGAAACTTAGAATACCCAAGATATAAGATACAATTTGTAAAACATATGAAACTCAAGAAGAACGAAGACCAAAGTGTGAACACTTTGCCCCTTCTTAGAATTGGGAACAAAGCACCCATGGAAGGAGTTACAGAGACAAAGTTTGGAGCTGAGATGAAAGGTTGGACCATCTAGAGACTGCCATACCCGGGGACCCACCCCATAATCAGCCTCCAAACTCTGACACCATTGCATACACTAGCAAGATTTTGCTGAAAGGACCCTGATATAGTTGTCTCTTGTGAGGCTATACTGGGGCCTAGCAAACACAGAAGTGGCTGCTCACAGTCAACTATTGGATGGATCACAGGGCCCCCAATGGAGGAGCTAGAGAAAGTACCCAAGGAGCTAAAGAGATCTGCAACCCTATAGGTGGAACAACAATATGAACTAACCAGTATCCCCCGGAGCTCTTGACTCTAGCTGCATATGTATCAGAAGATGGCCTAGTCGGCCATCACTGGAAAGAGAGGCCCATTGGTCTTGCAAACTTTATATGCCTCAGTACAGGGGAATGCCAGGGCCAAGAAGTGGGAGGGCGGGGAGGGCATGGAGGACTTTTGGAATAGCATTGGAAATGTAAATTAAGAAAATACCTAATTTAAAAAAAAAAAAAAGGAAAAAAATGAATACTTACCAAACACATACAAAATTCCTATACTGGGGCAGAACCTGTAATTCAGAGGTACACATATACAAAAAACCTCTCTCAGTTACCAGCTACCCACATATGCTGTTTGTTGAGGAAAACCTGGGGGTTTGTATTCTTCTTCATCAAAGCCATACCCTTTCTTCTGGGCCAGGCCGCCTCCAATCAACTCCTTCCCTCAGTGGGTCCCAAGCTGTCACACGCTTGGCAGGGCTGACTACACTTTAAGGTGACTCAGTAATAGTGCATGAGAGAGTAGGGAAGCTTGTAACTTTATGGTTATTGTGGTTATCCTCAGTTAATAGATGACGACATCCCTTAAAGACAGAATTCTCAGTGACTCCCGCGGTCAAAATTCTTCCTTCAGATGCCTGTGAGGAAACCATGCCGAATCAGATCCTTCTGCGTTTGACATGGTAAACATGGTTGATAAGGCAGGCAGGATTTAAAGTTCTTCCTTGACCTATCAATCAACTCATTTGGTCTGTTAGAACATTTTCTTTTATGAACTGTTTGAAACTCTCTTTTCTTGTGCAATTTAAGATTCACGCATATTTTTCTTACAGAAATTTATTAACCTTTTCCTTTGTGTCTCACTTATTAGAAACTGATCCATTGCTAAACTCTTGAGTTTTTTTTTAACTGATTTTTACCTCCCAGTTTTACCCCCAAAATCTCACACTGTATGTTGAAGCAGCTGGCAAAAAGACAGAACAAAGGAAATAAACTCCTAGATTCTCTGATTTTGCCATGTCCCCTGCTGAGCCTAATCCAGCATGGTAGCCATGCCTCTAGACTGACAACCAGAGCTTGGACCATATCTTACAGACTCTTTCTTGTTTGTGAGGAGATTTTATAGGGCCTGCTAGAAATATATGAAAATAAAATGCATGCTATATTTTCTGTGCTAGGTTTGGAATTGTTTGCGTTTTATGTCTTGCCCACTAAACTGTTAATTCCTGGTTTGTCCTTTCTCATCTCTTTTTCAGGAAATAATAGTATATCAATAGTTCATTGACTTCAAAAGTCATCTAATAATGTAATAACCCCAGTATGTTTAGAAGAGTAATAGCATGGCATCAGTGATAATGAAAGGCAACCCCTTCTATAGCTCACACTTGCTTTTCAAATGAATTTGAAACAGCATATTTGCAATAGGTGATTCCTGTCTCATATTCTCTTTCCTGGTCTAATGGGTGAACTCAAGAAATGGAAATGAAGTCATCATTTGATAATGAAGAAGAAAATTTGCTTCAATGGCACATGACACATTGCCTACATTGCAGTCTTCCATGCAATCAGATTTGACTGTCTTCATTGTCATTCAAGTGTTCTGCACTTCTTTGAAAACGACAGGGGAGGGATGAACACTTGCATTTGTTATGTTCTGAAGAGTTTCGATCATATCACCATTCCTATGGAAAAAAAATCAACCGTGGAGATGGGGGAATACAACTCAGTGAAGCTCTGGGTTCCATCTACAGAAGCAGAGGAAGAGAAGAATGTCAATGAAGAACAGGAGGAAAAGAGGAAGAGGAAAAAAGAAAGAGAAGAGGAGGAAGTCTTCTCTACATATATTTATATAAAGTGAGACTTTCGTTTTCCTTTGGATGAATTTAACAGCTAATTACAAGAAAAAATTATCTATGAACAAAGCTGAACTCATTAGATGGCCATTTGATGGCCTCACTTTTGGAGTACCCTGTGGTATGTATCTCACTAGGACTAGTGCTCATCAAACAGATGCTGATAATCACTTCTACTGTGCCTGGTAAATGAACTGCTCTCGAGAGCACAATGCCTGTTTTTGGAAGACAGAACTATAGAATCAAGGCCCTTTTCTACTGAAAAAAAGTTAACAGCAAATGATGTTGCTATGAAAAGAGTAGACTTCCCCACCCAGGGATCCATCCCATAATCAGCCACCAAACCCAGACACTATTGCATATGCCAGCAAGATTTTGCTGAAGGGATCCTGATATAGCTGTCTCATGTGAGGCTATTCCAGTGCCTGGCAAATACAGAAGGGAAGGCGCACAGTCATCTATAGGATGGAACACAGGGCCCCCAATGGAGGAGCTAAAGAAAGTACCTAAGGACCTGAAGGTGTCTGCAACCCTATAGGTGGAACAACAATATGAACTAACCAGTAACCACCGCCCCCCCCACCCCCCGCCAGAGCTCATGTCTTTAGCTGCCTATGTAGCAGAAGATGGCCTAGTCGGCCATCATTGGGAAGAGAGGCCCCTAGGTCTTGAAAACTTTATATGCCCCAGTACAGGGGAATGCCAGGGTGGGTAGGGGAGCAGGGCGGGGGGAGGGTATAGGGAACTTTCAGAATAGCATTTGAAATGTAAATAAAGAAAATATCTAATAAAAATTAAAATAAAAGAAAATAAACATTATGCCAAGTAAGAACTAAAGTTCCTAGAAAAAAAATATACTTAATCTTAAGATATATTGGGTAAACTTTCTAATTTAATACTACAATTCTAGTATTGGGGCTTTCGACAAATATCTAATTCTAAATATTCTTTTAAATAATAGTAGAAGCAATCCAACAAAAGCCTCCAATGTTTAGTTTTTAAAGACAATGTATCTATAATTTATAAGGGTTCGATTAGGTTTCAAATCCCCAGGAAAATAAATGGTTAACTGAGGTGCCAGTTTAGCAAATCAAAGCAGACCTGATCACTAAGTTCTTTCTGGAGCTCTCTGTCCTTCCTGTTACGAGGCCTTCCTGGATGACATACTCCATCCCTACGCTGAACTCGCCAGCCTAATGGGCTGGGTTGCTCTTTTCATCTTAATCAAACCAATTTGGTTACCTGCTATCTTTGTACTTTGGGCCTCCTACTTATTGCATCTGGTTCCTATCTCTCTCATCCCTCTTCCTGTCCCCTTCTCCCCTCATGGTCTAGCTCAGTCTTGTTATAACCACTCTTAACTCTCCTAGGAGTGGCTGCCTCTGGCTATGCTGTCCCACATATCTATAAAAGACATTCTTCTCCATCATATCTGGAAGCCACCATCCCTTTCCTTTTCTTTCCTTTCTTTTTTACTTATCTTTTCATTCAGTTTTCTATAATTAAATTTTTTATTCTGAATGTCTGTGTATTTGTGTACATATGTATGTGTGTGAGACAAGTGTGCACCTATGTGGGAGGTATTCAAGCAAGCCCATGAAGGCCAAAGGAGGATTCTGGTTGAATGGCTCTATAACTGTCCACCTTATTTTTTCGAGGCACAATCTCTCTATGTCTCACTGGATGAAGAGGTAGGCCAGTGGCCTGAAGGCACTGCAGAAACTCTTGTTCCACCCCATGGTGATGGTATTGCAAGTGCTTGCTTTTTGCAAAGATGCTGTGATCTGAGTCCAGATCCTTATATTTGGGGAGAAAGCACTTTTATCTACTAAGCCATTGTTCCAGACCCTGAATGTTGTTTTAAATACTAAGAGAAATAATTGCATAGTAGAAATCCAGTGTTCGCTTTGTTGTTGTTGCTTAAGAATATAGATTTCTAAGGCAAACTGGGGACCTAATGCCTAAGCTTGGTTCCATGGAACACCACAGTCTGATAACTGTGAACTCTGATTGCTTCCACCTTTTAGAGAACAAGCAGAAAATGTAAAGAAAACAAAGATTAAGAAAGAAGTATGTTAACTTCAGTGTGTATAGCTATGAATTTCATTTATACCTCAATATTTTGTCTGACTAAAAGTTATTATTAAATTAAAAATGAAGAAAAAAAGATTACTTCTAAAATAAAAATTTGGAAAGAAAAGATTATTTCTAAAAGTACTGCAGTAGTTATCTGAAGGGATATCAACAGACAATGACCATCCACTGCTTCTCAGTTCTTTTCTTGAATGGCAAAAAGGGTCTTCACCACTCACCTTTTAGAAAGCAGTTAGCTTTGAGCATGAATCCTCTTTAAAGTACAATATTGAATTCTTGGCAAATCTCTAGTTAAGTGTCCAAATACCTATATTTTCAGGAGAACCATTGGCAAGGAAATACATGTAAAATAAGCCTCTTTTCAGAACAAACCCTGCTCCTCTAGACTACATGTCATTATACCAAAATAAAACTATAGCTAGGAAGCAGAGCAAGATGCCAAGAAATATGTTTCTGTTACTATTAAAAATGCCTGGGCACTGAGCAAGCCAAGAGTGGGATGGAACTCAAATAGACTTCCCTGAATAAAGTAATTGCATCAACCAAATTCCTTACTCTCATGGGTGGAGTTTAGATGGCTGCTACTCTAAAACTTTAAGTAATATTAATTAGAATGAAAAATAAAACAGAATATTGTCCTCTGCATTCTGTTTACTTCCCAACAGCTCAAAGCCTTCATTTTACAAACTGGCATATAAAACACCTCTGTATTCTCCCAAATAGCAGAGCCAAAGTTCAGTCTCCAAGTGAGAGTAAAATAAGCCACTGCTCTCTGTAGCCTCCACCTCTGGTAGATGGCCATATCCAGGAAATGAGTGAAGGGCACTGTTGCCATATAACCTGATTCTTCTATCATTCCCTATGAGGTGACTGTGCCTTGCACTCCCCTATCTGTTTTTTTCTTACTATGTCATGATAGTGTTCTCCCAGCCCAGTGTTCTTTCCTACTTATAACAAACTCAAAATTCTCATCCTCCAGGGCTGTCCACTGGGCACCCAAGAGCGAACTGGACCTCAGTAATCCTCCCCAACAGTTCCCCTTTGCCTTCATGTCTTATATATTTAAATATTGATTCCACAGCTGAGAAAATGTTTAGTCCTTCGCCCCCATTACCATCTCTTATCCTGCCTGACTCCTTTCATATCCTTTCCTCTTCCTTCATAACCCACCTCTACCCTCTACTTTGTTATATATGAAATCTACTATTCTGTTAGAAAGAAGACATCCAGGTGGGCTCATTTTCAACAACACCAGAAGAAGTCTCATGAGAATTCAGTGATCTAGAGGTAGAATTCCTCTCTATTGAGCCTAACACAGACCTTTCCTGTTGAGACATGCAAAAGTAAGGGTGAACAACACAGAAGGACAAGTAGCCAGTGAGAAAGTAGCTACTGCAAAGGGCTTGGGCTCTCCAGCCTGTGCAAGAGATACCTTTAAACCTAGAATACAGGTGCACAGACCCTATCACACCTCTCTCTCACCCAATAAAACTTGATTTCCACTTCCACTCTTTAGTCTATCCCAGCAGGAATGTTGTGTATCCTGGGAAACAAGAAGAACCAAGAAGACAAAAGACAGCACAGCAAAGACTGATAATTAAATCACTGCAAGAAATTCAGTCCACAAAACAACTTAGGAATGTGTTAAGCCTGTACAGACTGAATGCCTAGTAAAATATATAAGCACTTAGGGCTCACAGACTCCTAACATCATAAAAAATGCCTAGTATATAACTGAATATCACCCTTCATACCAAGAGTCAAGAAGATCAACACATGAAGGCACACAGGACAATAATGCCTGTCAATACAGGTGCTGATAAGGAGAGTCATCCAATGTTAGAATTAGCAGCTGCCACAAAAATGTCCCACAATCATTAAATATTGTTTTGAAATAGAAAAAAAAAAGTAAATCTCAGAAAGGAAATGCTATTTTAAAATCCATAGGACTGAAAACATACTGACAGGTATAAAAACATATTTCACAGGCTTGGGGGCAGATTAAAGGTAAAGATGTGTGTCAGCTAGAATGCATGTTAGGACAGAACAAGATTCACCCCACAGAGGCAGCAAACAGAAACCAGGATCTTAAAAATGGAGTAGAATACTCTTTTAGGCCCTTCTGCCCAGTTCTTTCTACTGGGGCAGACTGCTAGCTAGTCTGCTCCCCTGAAGATACCATATCATGAGCCATCCCAGAAGATCCACTATAATTAGAGCAGTAGGGCAACTGACACCATAGCCTGATGCATCCCAGCAGATCTGCTGCATCAGGGCAAATGAGTAACTGATCTCCAGCTTATCTGCTCCCCTGAAGACACCACAGCTTGAAGGCATCCAAGGAGCAACTCTGTACACAGGGCAATTGGGCAACAGACACCATAGTCTGAAGACTTTCCACGGGGCTCTGTGGCATGCAGGGCAACTGATGTGACAGAAGGAAAGCCTCCCTGGAGTTCTGCTGCACACAGGGAAACAGAAGCCACAGTCCATAGATCCTCCCTGAAGAACATCTTCACACAGAACAACAGCTTGACTGCTTCTCTGAAGACCCAAAAGTTTAAAGGCCTCCCAGAAGATCTACTGCAGTTATGACAACAGATCAGCAGCTTCTCTGACTCTCTGAAGAGTCCCCTGTTGGAAGGCCCCACAGGTGGTCTGCTACAGCCAGGGCAGCAGGCTTACCTGGAGACCTGAAGCAACCCAGGAACAAAAGAGGTAGACTTCAGACAGAGTCACCCAGACCACCAAACACCAGGGATAACTAGATAGAAAGAGGCAAGCAAAAGGCCATTATCAACAGAAGCCAATAGACATGGGCACCATCAGAACCTAATTCTCCCACCACAGCAATCCCTGAATATACCATCATGCCTGAAAATCAGGAAGCTGACCTAAAATCCTATCTCATGAAGATAATAGAGTTCTTTAAGGGAGATATAAATAACTCACTGAAAGAAATACAGGAAAACACAGGTAAACAGATAGAAGCCCTTAAAGAGGAACAAATAAATTCCTTAAAGAAACACAGAAAACACAATCAAACATGTGAAGGAATTTAATAAAGCAGTCCAAGACCAAAAAGTGGAAGTAGAAACAATAAAAAAAAAAAAGAAAAAAAACATAAATGGAGGCAAACCTGGAAATGGAAAACCTAGGAAAGAGGTCAGGAATTACAGATATAAGTCTCACCAACAGAATACAAGAGATAAAAGAGAGAATCTCAGGTGTAAAAGATATCATAGAAGAGATTGACACAACTCTCAAGGAAAATTCAAAACATAAAAAACTCATAACCCAAAGCATGCAGGAAATCCAGGACACAATGAAAAGACCAAATCTAAGAATAATCTGAATAGAGGTGAATGAAGATTCCCATTTCAAAGAACCAGAAAATGTCTTCAACAAAATCATAGAAGTAAACTTTACCAACCTAAAGAAAGAGATAATCATAAAGGTATAACAAGCCTATAGAACACCAAATAAATGGGACACAAAAAGAAAATCCTCCTGACACATAATAATCAAAACAATAAACGCACAGAACAACAACAACAACAACAAAAGAATATTAAAAGCTGCAAGAGAAAAAGGCCAAGTAACATACAAAGGTAGACCTATCAGAATTACACCACTTCTCAAAAGAAACTCTGAAAGCCAGAAGGGCCTGGTCAGAGGTAATGCAGAATCTAAGAGAACACAAATGTCAGGCCAGGCTACTAAACCCAGCAAAACTTTCAATCAACATAGATGGAGAAGCCAAAATATTTCAGGAAAAAAACAAATTCAAACAGTATCTATCTACCAATCCAGCCCTACAGAGGATCCTAGAAGGAAAACTCCAACACAAGGAAAGTGCATAAAACAAAGAAAAGAGAAGATATATTAGTATCTCACAACAAAGCCAAAAGGAGAGAACCACAAGTACATAAAGCCACCTAAAAAAATAAACACATCAGGAAACAACCATCATCTGTCTTTAATAACTCTCAATATTAATGGACTCAACTCACCCATAAAAAGACATACGCTAACAAACTGGATATGCAAACAGGATCCAGCATTTTTCTGCATACAAGAAACACACCTCAATAACAAAGAGAGACACTATCTCAAAGTAAAAGGATGGAAAAAGGTCTTCCAAGGAAACGGTCCTAGTAAACAACCTGGAGTTGCCATCCTAATATCCAATAAAATAGACTTTCAACCAAAAGTTATCAAAAGTGATGAGGAAGGACACTTCATATTCATCAAGGGGAAAATCCACCAAAAGAAAGTCTCAATTCTGAACATCTATGCCCTAAATGCAAGGGCACCCACATTCATAAAAGAAACTTTACTAAAGCCCAAAACACATTGAACCCCACAGAACAATAGTGGGAGACTTCAACACCCCACTCTCACTAATGTGATGGTTTGTATATCCTTGGACCAGGGAGTGGCACCATCTGAAGGTGTGGCCTTGTTGGAATACGTGTGACCTAGTTGGAATGGGTGTGTCTCTGTGGGTGTGGGTATAAGATCCTCACCCTAGTTGCCTGGAAGTCAGTCTTCCACTAGCAGCCTTTGGATAAAGACATAGAACTCTCAGCTCCTCCTGCGCCATGTCTACCTGGATACTGCCATGCTCCCACCTTGATGATAGTGGACTGAACCTCTGAACCTGTAAGCCAGCCCCAATTAAATGTTGTTTTTTTATAAGACTTGCCTTGTTCATGGTGTCTGTTCACAGCAGTAAAACCCTAAAACAGTCATTGACACAGAAACTAAACAGAGACACAGTAAAACTAATAGAGGTTATGAAACAAATGAATTTAACAGATAGCTATAGAAAATATCACTCTAAAACAAAGGAATACACCTTCTTCTCAGCACCACATAGTACCTTCTCCAAAATCAACCATATAATTGGTCACAAAACAATACTCCACTGATACAAGAAGTTTGAAATAATCCCATGCATCCTATCAGATCACCATGGACTAAGGCTGATCTTCAGTAATAGCAAAAACAACAGAAAGCCCACATACATGTGGAAACTGAACAACTCTCTACTCAATGATAAATTGGTCAGGGAAGAAATAAAGAAAGAAATTAAAGAAATCATGGAATGTTGGGGCTGGCCTGCAGCTCTCATGTCCAGGTTCAAGCCTGGGAGGCAGCCTAGAGCTGAAAGAGAAGAGGGAATCTAGGCAGGTCGAGAAATAATGGAACCAAAGCATGCTAGTCTGCTCAAGTTTCAAATGTTTAATGGCAGATGTGCTTTATAAAGGAGGGGGGAGGCCCATTCCCACCAATTCATCCTTGGATCCCAGCTGCAGGTGACCACGTGCAGGATAGGGTGCAGTCTCCAGAATAGCTAGGCAGACTCCCAGCAGGTAGCAGCGACAGTGGCTGAACAATAGAGTGATCTAGGGTGGCAGGCTCCACCCTAGGTAATCTCCTTAGTGGCAGCAAGGTCGAGGTCTGGTTCAGCCAGCTTCAGGTTAGGAGGGAGATTACAATGAAATTTAATGAAAATGTTGACACATCATTCCCAAACTTATGTGACACAATGAAAGTAGTGATAAGAGGAAAATTCATGGCAATAAGTGACCTGGTAAAGATACTGGAGAGATCTTACACTAGCAACTTAACAGCATACCTGAAAGCTCTAGTACAAAAAGAATTAAACACACCCAAGAGGTGTAGAATGCAAGAAATAGTCAAAGTCAGGGTCAAAATCCACCAAATAAAAACAAAGAGAACAATGCAAAGAATCAACAAAACCAAAGGCTGGTTCTTTAAAACAAGATGAATAAACCCCTAGCCAAATTAACTATAGGGCCCAGATGTAGTACACCTACACCAATCAGAATAGCTAAGATCAAAACCTCAGGTAACAGCACATGCTGGTGACTATGTAGAGAAAGAGGAACACTCCTCAATTGCTGGTGGGAATGCAAACTGATACAACCACTCTGGAAATCACTTTGGAGGTACCTCAGAAAATTGGAAATAGATCTACCTGAAGACTCAACAATACCACTTTTGGGAATATACCCAAAAGATGCCCCACTATCCCACAGGGGCACTATGTTCATAGCAGCCTTGATTGTGATAGCCAGAAACTGGAAACAACCCAGACGTCCTACAACAGAAGAATGGATACAGAAAATATGGTTTTTTTTTATATTGTGGAATACTATTCAGCTATTAAGAACAAGGGCATTCTGAGTTTTGCAGGCAAATCAATGGAACTAGAAAATATCATCCTGCATAAGGTAACTCAGACCCAAAAGGATATGCCTGGTGTGTACTCACTAGTAAGTGAATATTAGGAAAAAAGTACAGAATACCCAAGTTACAGTCCACAGAATTCAAAAAGGTCAACAAGCTGAAGGACACCTCAGTCTCCCTTGGGAGGGAGAAGAAAGCAATCACAAGTTGGGGAGGGAAGGACTTGGGAGAGAAAGTGAATAGGGTGGGAAAGAGGGGAACCTGATCTGGTATTGGGTAAGGGAAAAGGACCGAAGCCCTGAGGGTCAGCAAAAAGAATGGAAACAGGCAACCTCAGGAGGTAGGAGGTTAGAGGGAACATTCCAGAATGCACCAGAGACCCGTGAGGTGAGAGATTCTAGGGACTCAAAGGGAGGGACCTTAGATGAAATGCCCTACAGTGGGGAGAGGGAACTTGTAGAACCCAACTCCAGCAGAAAGACAGGGGGTTGCCATCCCATAGTCAAAACTCTGACCCATCATTGTTCCTGTCTGAAAGAACTGCAGGGACAAAAATGGTGAGGAATCTGAGGTCCAGGGACAGGCCCAAGTTGGATTCAACTCAAGGGCAGGCCTGACACTATTACTGAGGCTATGAAGTGCTCACAAAAAGGGATCTATCACAGCTGCCCTCTGAAAGACCCAAAAAGCAGCTGAGTCAGATGCAGATATTTGCCCCCAACCAATGGACTGAAGCTGCTGACACCTGTGGCTGAGTTAGGCAAAAGCTGGAAGAAGCTGAGGAAGAGGGTGACCCTGTAGGAGGACCAGTTAGTCTCAATTAACCTGGACCCCCAAGATCTCTCAGACACTGGATCAACAACCAGGAAGCATATACCAGCTGATATGAGACCCCTAACACACATACAGCAGAGGACTGCTGGGTCTGTGTTCAGTCAGAGAAGATGCACCTAACCCTCAAGAGACAGGAGGCCCCAGGGAGTTTAGAGATCTGTTGGTATGGGGAGTGTGTGGCTGGGATATCCTCATTGAGGTGGGGGTGTGTGGAAGAGGTACGGGATGTGGAACAGTGGAAGGGTTGTCCAGGTGGGGAATAAAATCTGGAGTGTAAATAAATAAATAAATAAAAGATTAATTTTGAAAATATTCTTTTAGTATCTCTAAGACAGAAGACTCAAAATCCATTCATATCTTTAGATTTTGAAAAAAAAGAGAAATGAAAAGCTGGAGTATGTATGAAACTGTATCAATCTATTCAAAACCCTACATTTAAAAGCTAGATAAATACTAATAATATTTTTAATATTTATTTATTTTTATGTATATGAGTACACTGTAGGTGTCTTCAGACACACCAGAAGAGGACATCACATCCAATTACAGATGGTTGTGAGCCACCATGTGGTTGCTGAACTCAGGACCTTGGGAAGAGCAGTCATTGCTCTTAACAGCTGAGCCACCTCTCCAGTCCACTAATTATATTTTCAAAGTAACAAAGGAAACATATGGTCAGCCTAAATTCTATACCCAACAAAACTATCCTTATATAAAGGAAAAAATCATATATTCCCTGATGCATAAAATTATGGAAATAATTCCTGGGATGATTATGTGTCAAAAGAAGACATACTCTTAAATATTTCTAAATAAAACACAGAGAAAAATAATAGAAGGAATTAGTGAGGAAAAACAAAACAATGAAAATAATACACATGAACATACACATACAAAAGATTGCTTTGTTCTTTATAACTTTTATAAACCATGTGATAGAATAAAGAATCATAATATGTTCTGACTTATAAGTAAATGGTACTTAAAGGTGGAAGATCAAAGAACCCAAAAGGAATTGAACTTTTTTTTTCGATAGGAAATGTTAAGATAGTAGTGTCAATTGAAATGCATACATCATGAAACAGCAGTCACTATAAAAGTTGTTTAAGTAAACACACTAAAACACGAATAGAAAATTAAGTGAGAATCCTAGTACAGTACCAAGTACCCTACAGAAAAGGAAGAAAAAAAAAAAAAACACAGAGGGAAACAATAAAAATGGCAATTAAGGTATTTACAAGCCATCAGCCAACTTGAATGTGAATTTTCTCATTATTCTAATCATTATAATAAATATAAGTTAACAGAATACATAAAGAAATATTGCCAACTAACTTCTGATTGTTTCTCTTATACAATGACACAGGCAGATTAAACACAGAAGGTTGGAAATAAATTTATCAATAAAATAGTGATTTTAAAGCATATCTCTGTATTGATAAAATAGACTTGAAAACAAAGAAAATTGTAGAAATAGAGATAATCTCTAGTTGTAAAATATTAGTCTACAAGAAGAAATAGTAATCTTAATTAAGTAGCGAATAAAAGAATCTCAAGACACAAGAAGCAATTGAAAGACATAGATGAGTCTACAAACTACGGTTTTCAGTGCATAATCACAACTGATAGCACTTTAAGATAGAAATGTAGAAAAAAGAGGGCCTGAACAATAATGTCAACCAGCAGGACCTAAGTGATTTGCACAGAGCCTCCTATATGGAATTTAGATAGAAAACCTTTTCAAATGTGACAGGTATGTTTACTTCTGTTGGGTAAAAAAGAAAAACAAACAACAACAAACTTAAAAATACCAAAATTATACAAAATATGCTTGATTGGCCACAATGAAATCAAACTCCAAATGAATAACAGAGCTGTCAGGATATCTCTAAATAAATTTCTAAATTATTCATGAGTTAAAAGTGACATAACAAAGAAACTGTGAGGTGAAAATAGTGTACAAGAGAGTACAACCAGAAGATCATTTATCAGGAGTAGTGTATTAGTATTATTATATTATATATTATAATATATTAGTAGTATTAAAGTAGTGGTAAGGAAATATATTGTACTAAAATCTTAGAAATAACAAAAGTTTCAAATTCCTCCCTCAAGAAACTAAGGATAAGAGCAAAATAAATTTAAAGAAACACGAAAGAAATAATGTAAGTGCAGAAGTCAGCGAAGTTGAAAATATTTTAACTGTTTTCAGGAAAGAAAAACAAATGAAACAAAATTCTACAAAAAACGTAAAAACTGAAAGCTGGCAAAATTACAAAGAATGGTAATGGTGACATATTGCTAATGATAGTGAAGGCTTGCTGAGCTTGTTACCACTATAAGGCAGTAAAAGGAAACCGAAAATGCTTACACTCACAAATCCTTAAACTTAAAATCATGCTGGAACAACTATTTTGAAACAATTCTCCAGTGAGTTCCTTCTCAGGAAACTAGGCCAGCCGAGTCATTGGATATTCCTACTCTTCTTCACGTCAAAATGTATAAGGCCAGGCCTCTATTTGCTCTAAGGAAAGAGATATTGCTCTAACCAACCTCATTGCCACCAATCTGAACCTCGTCTCCATATCAAAATCAGCTAACAGCAAATTTGCCCATTCAGATCCACATTCTTTCCATCATTGTTCACCCAATTTGGAGTAATTTCATCAAAATACAGCCTGTGAGGGGGAAAAAGACACAAATTCTATGAACCCATTCAAAGTTGAGTAGCAGCCCACTGTGACTGGGCCTTTAGTTAATACAAAGTTAATACTCTGATGCAGTGTCCCTGAAACCCAGAACAGGACTCAGAACACCCTAGCACGTCACAGGACGTCACAGGAAGCTGTAACTCTTCCTCTTCCAGCCCCCAGGGCCTTCCAAAACAGCTTACACCCCACCTCTATCTGAGCAACTAGGCCCTCAGAGGTGCACACATTGCCCCCCCTCCCCCCGGAGTTTCTTTTTAAAGTCTGCAAAACCAGTCCTTGCTTGTTAGGGAAGCTCTGTCAGTATCCCAGGATGATTCTGTCAGTAGAAGTTTCTAGACATGGCTGTTAGAATTGCTTGCTGTTGAACTGGAAACATATCTATCTACATTTCATTTTAATTATCGGCGATGACAGTCCAGGCTCTGCCATCATTTTGAATTTTCCCTCTCCACTGGCCATGTCAAAACGTCTTTGTCACGGTTTTACAATTGGCTGATTTCTACTTTCATGAGGTTCTGTAGGGAAAGGCTTTAAGGGCTCACATTCTCAGGATTGGATCCCCAGCTCTGGTAAACCAGGGTGAACCCTAAACCATGGCCAGCCACGCCCTAGGAAGCCCTGTGCCCCAGGAGACAACCAGCGGAGGGCCAGGGCACAGAGCTTGGGGACCACAGCTGAATAGACACGTCCAACCTTCTACACAGAGATTCACACATGCCCTTAGCGTCGTGAACTGCAAAAGCATCTTGTTTCCAATTCTACTGTAGATAATAAAATTAGCTCCCAAATTACCAGAAACTGGAACAAGTAAACACAAAGGCAGGAGCTGGGTTGCCAAGCCTCCCCTTCCCGGCCCAGCAGAGATGAGCTGTGGCTTTGGAGCTGTTTAAATCTAAAGCAAAGCTTCTGTTTTTCTAAGTCACAGTGCTGACCCTGAGCAGATAAAGCACGCTCAGTGACATGGGGAGCAGAGCGGTTATTTTCCAGCAGGGCCAATCTGTTTACATCAGGAAATCCAGCCTGGGCGCACCGGGGCAGCGCGGAGGCGGCCCGGGAGCCGGCCTCCCTCGCGCTCGCCGCCGCGCTGCGCTGGCCCCTGGCGCTCGGCGGCTGACTCCATCCAGATGTGCCGCGGCTCCAGAGTGGCTGCCTCGCGCAGTAAATGGGCATCCGAGGCTCGTCAATCCCGGCCAGAGCAATTGCGGTCTCGCGGGCCGCCCCGCTGGCACGCGGAAACGCGCGATCCAGAGGGGACCGTGGCGGGGAAAGGGGGGAAACAGGGGCGAGGGGGAAGGGCAGCGCACCCCGGCTCAGAGAGGCGCGCTAATGACCGACCCGGGAAATGTGCCTAATACATTTGTACATTTCCTTGTAAATGTTTTACACTTTGAAAGAAAGGAGAACGCTGTATATCATTTGGAAATGTTGGCTGTCTATAGGTCCCTGTGGATATCACGGGGTTAGTACCGCTTGTAACAAGAGCAAGAGAAACATAAAAAAGTTGGGAAACACCGCCAATTAGTCATTACCAGGAGACTGTAAAAACAAGAGAAAGAGAAAGAGGAGGGAGGAGAAGAAATCAAAGAAGAAATCGCCCCGGGGGGGGGGGAAAGAGAAGAAACTAGATGAAGTTTTTGTGGTGTTCTCGGAATTGAATTGGGAAGCAGAACAGCTGGCGGCTTTCTAATCAGGAGCAACCTGCAAACCAGCCAGTTCCAGGGTGCGGACCTTCAGGAGGAGGGGCTGAGATTTCCCAAACTATACCTATTTGCTGTCCCTATAAAACTTGAGCTGGGTCAGTGGGCAGGCAGTGCGCTTTGGAGCAGAACCCAGTTGTGCAAAATCCAAGTCAGACATTTATTTCTGATCTCCTGCCGCCTACACAGTTGTTACTAGCTGAGTCGTAATAAAAAGAAGACAGGAACCATTTTTTTTACAACCCTAGACTTCTACCAACCACCCCCTAGCTCAAGCAGTCTGTCTGTGCCATGCTTGCTCGAAGTGTTTTTAGTTTTACAGTAATTTTGATGTTTCATGATTGATTTTTGTTACTACTTTATTTTTGTTTTGGGTGGCTCCTCTCTCTCTCTCTCTCTCTCTCTCTCTCTCTCTCTCTCTCTCTCTCTCTCTCTCTCTCTCTTTGTTTCCCCATCTGTCAGCTTTTTAGTCAGACTCAAGAATCTAAGACCATGGACTGATGAGATGGCTCAGCAGTTAAGAACACTGACTGCTCTTCCGAAGGTCCTGAGTTCAAATCCCAGCAACCATGTGGTGGCTCACAACCACCCTTCATGAGATCTGACACCTTCTTCTGGCGCATCAGAAGACAGCTACCATCAGAAGACAGCTATCATCAGAAGACAGCTACAGTGTACTTATTTATAATAATAAATAAATATTTGGGCTGGAGTGAGTGGGGTTGACCGGAGCGAGCAGGGCAGATTGGAATGAGTGAGGTCCTACAAAATAGAATTCTCAACAACCACATGAAGGCTCACAACCATCTGTACAGAGCTACAGTGTACTCATATACATAAAATAAATCTTAAAAAAAAAAGAATCTAAGAACATACAGCATCACAGATCTGGTTGAGCCTTCCCATTCTTAACTATGTTGACCTATTTCAATACCCACAAAAATATGGTATACGGCAACTATAAAGTTCATCCAAAGACTTGCGCTCTTTCTTTCAAAGAGGAACTGGGATAGTAGTTGAATTTCCTTGGGTGTGGTGGGAACAGGTTGCTAGGAAGCTGGATCTAGTCCTCCGGGAACAGAGGCAAAAGTTGCTTGCTACAGATCTATTTATTTCAGCAACAGGACTGGGAACAAGCAGCCTTGGAGCCAGGCAGGCCTCTTCAGCCCTAAGTGATCTCAGTCCCCGACTCTGAGTCAGGAGGACCAACCTCCACATGTGTCTCAGATTCAGTTTCTGGAAAAGGTACAAGTTTGCTAGTTAATTAGGGTCCTTGGTGTCTGGATACAAGTCAGCAAAGACACAGCCCAGCCTTAGCAGTTCAGAAGATCTTGCTAAGCTCTGCATCAAAACAGAGCAGACACAAGATAAAGTGTTCTTACAGAAGCACCATAAGTGTATTCTCTCTCTTGAGCACAAGTATTCTCACAGGCGAGCACTTGTAGGCAAAGGGTTGCAGCAATCACCCCTGAGATTCGGAACTTCAGGAATTGTTTATATCTGAATTCCTTGGAGATAGACATGCACACAGAGAAAGTTCTTTATCTGGCATTGACTTTTATCTTTTTAAGTCGACTGATAGGAAGGCTACAGTCAGAGACCAACCGGAAAATCCCTGTAACTGGGGTCCTTAATTTACCCACTCACATTGCCTGTAGCCTGGACATATCTGACTAATGACAGTGCCCACCATGATTAGTCATGTCTCTTCTGAACACTCAAAAAGTTGTATCCACGGGCAGTAGTGTCGCACGCCTTAAATCCCAGCACTTGGGAGGCAGAGGCAAGTGGATTTTTGAGTTCGAGGCCAGCCTGGTCTACAGAGTGAGTTCCAGGATAGCCAGGGCTAGACAGAGAAACCCTGTCTCCAAAAAAAGAAAAAAATCTTATCCAGTTGTTGCTTGCGAGCTTGTTCCAGCTGACAACATTACCTGGTAAATTTTTCTCTCTGCAGAGTTCATCCTGCATCTCTGGCTTTACCAGTAGCTCCCTTTCCTCTGTACACCTGACCCTAGCTGAATCCTGGTGTCTATAAACCATGTCTTGGCAATAGTCTCTCTACTGATTATTCTACTAATGACACAAGATCTGTAGTTTTAGCAGACACAATCAGCACACTCTTACAGCTGCAATTACCATCTATGAATGAATTCTACACCATCCATTTTCTAGCCTCCTGATAGGAACAAGGTTATTATAAAAAAGACACTGGTGCCTCTCTTTTCCTAACCAGAGTTATTAAAAATTGTTTCCAGCAGAGATGAAATTTCCCCGCAAGAGTCTCTTGCTGGAACAAGGACAAAGAAAAGGCTGGTGTCAGTCAGAGGAGGAACTTGTCTCTCAGGAAGAGATCTCACACAATTCTAAGGACTTGTCAGACGACCTTGCAGTACATAGACGGCGATGGGTCAGTGAAGAGAGAACCACACCTCTTTGGCAACTGCTTAGTTATGCATGCTTCTTACCTTCTGCTTAAGCAAATCGCCATGTTACTCGATAACTATTCTTCCCTACATGGCCACATTGAATAAACCTCCTTTCTCAGCTTTTCAGTGTTGCTAGGGCCTAGGCTCTATCTCTAACAACTCACAGAACACTTTGAAACTCATTGTTATGGCAAAGAAATGTGTCTTTATCCTTCCCAAACTGGATCTGCTTGGCCCCCTGTCCCTCCAGTATCAACCAAAAACAACACTGCTGTCCTGTCCCACAGGCCAATGAGTACCTGCAGAATTTCTCTCTAACTGATTAGCATGCCTCATCAGCCCTATGGCAGAAAGCTCCCATCTCTGGTTCTGAGGATACAAAGGTGAAGAAGGCAGCTCACAGTTAGCTACCCATGACTACTTGGCACAAACTATCCAAGTCTACCACATAGCTTCTGTTGCAGAGTAATTTCATTGCTCAGAACTTGGCTGTTCTTTATATTTACTTTGTAGAAAAGCTTGTGCTCATGGACATTGAAATTTCCATGCCCCTCATCCATTATGACTGCCATCCACTGAAGCCTTCCCGGAAGGAGGCATTGCCCTCCCTGTCCCCTGCCTGTTGTGGGAATTACACTACCATCCTGGAGAGCTACTCCTGCCACAGATGGTGACTTGTAGAAGCTAAGACTATTCTTTACTCTCTAATAGTAAAATATAATCAAACCTTAAACCCCAAATCAATGATACAATTCACTATGTATGACCAGTTTTTCCAGGAACCCACATTCTCAGTAAGATCTCACCATACTCTGAATTACTCACTGTTAGTATCTTCAGGTCTTCTACTCTCCACCAGCTTTCAAACATACAAAGTTTTTAGACTTCCAACTCAATAGTCCTAAAACATAACTCTCCCCCAGTCTCTTTCTCCTTTTGTAATCCTTATTAACTGCAGTAATAGTATATTTACTTATTTCCACTCAAATCAAAACCTGGGAATACTCCCCACATTCTTCTCTTTTCTCAACTCTAAAGTCTAGTCAGCAATCAAATCCTCATCTTCATGTCTTAGTGATGGTTAAATGTGTCCTCCAATGGTTCATCTGTTAAAAGCTTATCTACATGTATGCATTCATTTATGAATTTAACCACAAAGCTTCCATTCCCTGGTAGTGATCACTTGAACTAAACACACTTATTAATTCAAGAATTACACTGAGACTGAGTGGTTTCTTCTTTGGCTAGGAAAAACAAATAAACAAACAAACAAAAACAAAAAACAAAAAAAAAACATCCACTACAGGGACTCAGATATAATTCCAGGTCAAACCCATTTCAGATAAAGCAATATGGTCCTGTCCTCAGAAAGCGGTGTAAAGCGGCAGTACTGTTGTGGCCTGGCTTTCTCAGCAGACACAGAAAAAGGAAGACCGCAACCCTGAGAGCTAACTCTCTTCTTCCTTGTCCTAAGCTACATTTCCACTTTGTCTCGTGTAGCTCTTCCCAGTGACAAAGCCTATTCACCAAGATTCTGTTCCACCTACTAGGGACAAAGGAGAGAAATACTTAGTCTAACAAGAAGGAGGTTAGTGTCACATCAAATAGGGAGGCCTCCAATGGAAAGCATCACCAGGTGATAGCTTCCCGTGCATGAAGATGCCTCTCTGTTCAGTTAGTCAATAGTTGGGTCAGTAACAAACCTCTGCTTCTCCTATTCTCCACCCCATTCTGGTCCTTAACAATACTATTGTTTGAATACTTGGATCTGAAAGAATTAGTAGCATAAATAACATCTGAGAATTAATGACTGAAAACTCTGTAATGGTAGACAGTCCCAGTAAGGCCTAGCACTGAAGTTTCAGCTCACAAAGTATTAGGATGGAGATTGGCAAGAGTGAGTTTCTTATTCCATGTGAAATTCTGGGGAAGGTATCCTATGCAGATGTTTTTGGTTTTAATCAGCATGACATCACAAGCTACAAATTTGTCCATGTTTGTTAAATAGACTTTGAAGATTCAAAGCAAAACCCATCTGAAACCTGCTGCATAAAACCATGTTTTCTTCATCTCTGTAACTCAAGACAGTTCCTAGCAGCCTCTTTCTGTGCCTGAAAGAAAGAGATTTCAAGGCCTTCCCAGACTAATCTTCCAATTTCAACCACACCAAGGTACAGAGACATACACAGGAGTACACACTAATATGCACATATATGTGAACAAACATGTATGCATATCGATACACAGGTATACATAAAATCATAGAGTTACACATCCAGACACAGGTATAGAAACACAAACACTCTCACATACACAGGAACATATACTTAGAAAGACGCACAGCATGGGTGTGTGCAGTCACAGTAGCAGTGACAGAAGCAGTCATCAGAACACTGCCAGACAACATTGATTACAGAGGGTCAGCATACTGGGTCTTATTCCTTTGACCTCACTTCAGCTCTTTTATGGAAAGGAGGACTTTGTAGGAAGCATGGGGAAAAAAAAGTGTGAACTACACAGTCCTGGTGAGACCATTAAGTACTCTACCTATTCTGAGTCCCTGCCTTCTTCTTGACATGTATTTCTACAGTCAAGGGAGACGGTATATGGAAGTGCTGGTTTAGGGGATGTGCTGGGGGCGTGGTGGGTGTTACACGAGAGTAGTCATTTTTAAACAATGAGACACAAAGTTCAATATGCCCTTGAATGTTCAGGATTCTTCTCAAAATAGCTGCAATGAGTTGTTCTGGTTGGTGTTTGCTTTGTTTTGTTTTTGGATGTTGTTGTTTCGGTTTCAGGTCTTTAGGAGAGCTATGCCATACGTTGCAGTCTATTTATTTAGTCTGTGTTTTCAATGCAAAGGATTCCATCATCAACAACTTTCTTCCTCTTACTCCATGCTCTGCCAGCATAGGGCCCTAAAACCACAGTCTCTCCTTATCAATCTCTAGAAGCTGAGGACCCGTCGTGGTTCTTAGATCTGGATTATAACCCCTTCCAGGTACATCAGCAAATCTCTTGATATATTTGTGGTTGCCTAGGTAATGTGTGGATTTGCAAAGAGTGTAGAGATCAGGCTGTTTCCCAACACTCTGAACACACAGGGCAGTGCTGTCTCCTCCAACACAGAATGATCCGACCTTGAGCATCATTGATGCCAAGCTTAGAAACCTCTTTTTTTTTTTTTTTTAACTTGCTCATGAAGAGCTTCTCAGTGCAATTGTCGTGCAGCTCCATACCACAGAAAGAATCACTGTGGAACCCACAGCTTTCTGGCAGGCAAACCTAACAATCACTTATGCCAGCCAAAGCTAGAAATCAATGCATGTTATACAAGGCAAGAGCCTGAAAAAATACAATGAAATAAAATTCAATGACATCCTCAGATGACAGTTACCTTTGGCAAAGCAGTTAACAAAAATTATAGGCATATTATTTAAAGAGAAAACAAACAAAATAAAACAAATAAAACCCCCAACTTTATCTGGTGACTTTCCTACAGAAGGGAAGGAGGGTACCTTGCCCATTTTTCAGTATTAGTGTTCATTTGTGGTCTGCTTTGGATTTTATTGGACAAGATACAGAGCTGCTAGTACTGAGGTCAAAATAAATGACAGCTATGGACACAGCCATACATGGGCCCTATTTACACTGCACAAACATCTTACTGGTTGTGGGCTGGAACAGACCTGTGGGCATCTCTGAAGGTAGGGTTAGGGGCAAAGGTCTTTCCTACACTAGCAAACTTCCTGCCGTTTCATGCCCTGCTGCTGACTTTGCCTGACTTATTAGCAGTTATCATGTTACAAGAGAGTGTGGACCAGCTGCACTGATGACCTTGGGCAAGCCTGTTTACTTCTACTTCCTCACTTCAGTGTCTTCTCCAGAACTTCATGTTGCAATATGAAAAAGGTGTGAGCAGGGGAGAGTGTTTGACATGTACCAAGTGATGGTCTTCACATGCCAACCTAGTCTATACCCACAGCCTCTGATAATCAGTATACTGCAAACAAGGAAATTAAGTCTCAGAGTGGTTGTACCCAAGGAAACCCAGGTGGAACTAGCTACGGTTTTCATGTTGTTTTTAACTATTATATGATTATTCTTGGCTGGAACAAATGATGTGATGTCTATATTGCCTTTTGGACAGTTTTAAGCTGTTAGTGGGTAGGGCTATTCTATAAGCCAATCACGTGGCTTCCTTGGGAAGCTGAAAGGACAGCAGATGGCTCCATCTTTATGTGTAGACACTTTGCAATTGCCTAGTGAACCTAGTCTTTAGAAATCTGGTAGAGCTGATATCCTGTAAAAAGAGATTATTATGACTGAGTTTTTGTTGGGAAGGAGTCCCCTACAGTGGTCTACCACAACCCTGGAAGATCAAACCTTCATGGATGCTAACTCTCCAGTATGTTTGAGGAGCCCCACCCCTTGTGCTCAGGCTTACCGTGCTCAAACTGAGTTTCTTCTTCATTTGAAATTTATGGCTAATACACTTGTGTATGGCACTAGAGTATCTGTTCATAGAAAAGCTCCAAATTCACCTTCTGACTATGACCTTGGTGGTGACTCTTAATTGGGTGTAGGTTTATGGGGTCCAGCATCCACTCCTCCACAGGACTCCACTGCTTAAGGAGGCAGGACACAGGAAGTTGACCACGCTTACCCCACACCACTGCTCTTGCCAGGTCAGATGGGCGCTGGGCTTTAGGGAAGCCCTGGGACATGGCTCTGGGGGTGGGGAGCACAGTCTGAGGTACAGGACAGCTGGAACTGGCTCAAGGGTCCCCAGGCCTGTGGCAAGGCTGGGGCCATCTGGTTCTCAGGCTCTCGGGCATCCAGGCATCCCTGGAAGCCATAGGAGAACTGAGAAAGGAGTGGGGCCTGCAGACTGGGTCTAGCCCGGGACCAGGGGGGGAAGGGGACTCTAACTGGTCCCTCTGGGAGAATCCTTGACTTGACTTTGGTTGGCTTGGGCTTGGTATTGGCCATGACTGGGAGATTCTACAAGAGATTAGTCGGTGGCTCTACAGGCAAAGGCCTTCTCCAAGGCTCCCTATGGCAGATGCTGGTGAAAAGAGGCAGTCCATGGTTGTAAGACATTTATTGTCATGGTGGAAAGTAGATGAGTATAACTGTATCCCACTTCTCAAGGTGGGCCTGAGATTAAATACCTTTTGCAGGGAGATGTATTTGGGAAGGAAAGTTTATTGGCTAAGCCCTTCAGGCCTTTTAGGTACCTCATTTAAATAGAGATCTGTCTGAGCCTATGTGACCTGTAATCACTTCCTCTACCTGTAGAGAGACTTGGGCATTGACCCTACATGATTGAAGGCCACAAATTTATGGGGAGCTGCAGCTAGTGACAGGGGCCTGCTGCCTGGGAATCAGGCAAAGCGCCTGCTGTCCCTTCAGGGTCACCGGGGTTTTGAGCCTTAGATCAGCTGGCAACAAGGCTACCTTGCATGGTTCTACAACAGGGTACCCCATAGATCTGCTGTTAACTAAACTGGAGGCAACAAAGTGTACAGAATGAGACTCTAGTGTACTGAGTAGAAAGACTTTTAAAGGGCAGCATACAGAATTTCAAAATTTTCTCCCACAGTTGAAGCTGTCACCGAATTTGCTGCTTTTCTGGGTTCACAATGCAGAAACACGCCCTTCACACACCAAGGTTAGGCAACTGCCTAGGGTAACACACTTATTACTCTACCTCCTGACATGGCATCATCTTCCCAGTCTGGGCTGTTTATGATTTGTCTCTGGCGTCACAAGCAGGCTGGTAGGGTTTTCAACTGTTCACCATCAGTGGGCCTAGAGGATAGCCACGTCTATTGTTGATGCTTCCAACACCTGAAGAGGAATCTTGTGAAATCTGCAACTGAACCATTAACTAATACAGCCAGCACATGTCTAAAACACCCTGTTCTTCCCGTAGTATTTCTCTCTGTATTCACACACAAATGTAGTTAAAAATAAGAGCAGCTGTAGCTGTGACATCCACACACAATCTTGTTTATAGGCTCAGTTTCTTCTGATTTTAGGTAGCCAGACTTCCAAGATGCTTGTCAAGAGACAATAATTAATGTATGGAATCTATTTAAACAATGAGGTAAAACCATATATGTTATGGACACATGTATGGAAACAGTATTATCTTTGTGTGGTATTTGTGTTTGTTTTTGAAAGCCTCAGTTTTCTTTTTTCTCTTTAGCAATAGTGAACATCTACTGGACAGTGAGGAGTCAGCTAAAAGAACCCCAGGTGAATACACTGGCTCTTTCAATTGTCTATACTTATAAAGTCATAATACAGAGCTAAGGCCTTCCCACCTTATCAACAGGAAATGGGTGTTTGTCTATAATCAAGCCACATGATTACCAACCAGCAGGGTGGCCTTCTGGCCAGGCCAAGACTGTCTGGTGGTCCATGCACATTTCATTCCCCATGCCTTATAAAATATGGAAGTCAGGGACATCTCTTTCAAGGCTGAGCAAGTCCAGTCGTTGTTTCTGATGTGTGGAATTCCTTCCTGAATCTTAGTATTAAACACTTGTATTTCTAGTTTCAGAAACACTTTCCAGAATTTCAAGTTACCAAAATTCTGACTTCTGGATAATGAAGTACAGCCATATTTCATATTTATGTATCTTAGAATCACCATAAGCTATTCAATTGAGTTAATGAGATATTTTTGAATGGCTATTTGAACCATGTATTGTCCTAAGAACTTGACAAGACAGAAATTGTCTCTTTCATTACAGCCCAGGGCTTATGTTCTACTGGGAATTGGAAAGTAACCAATGCATGAATGAAATACCATGTAGGCAAACTTTGTGGGGGTGAATGGGTCTGAAAGACTTGGGAAGGGAGTCCCAGGGTGGACATTGTGCCACTTGAGCATGATGGTCTCTATGGCTGATATATAACATCTTCTGGTGGAATATTCCAGCCTTTTGATCACATTTCATAAACACCAACTGTGTACTAAGACCACAAAACTCACTGGCAGCAAAATTAAACATGGAGCCACCAAGCCTCCTTCCTAGCTAAAGAAAGATTTTCCTGTCACTGTGCTATACTTTTGATCAGGCCAGTAACCCTAAAGAGAAGGCTGATCCAGCGTGAGCTCTCTAGTTGCTATGAACCCTCTCTGCAGCTCAGCTACAGTCGTTATCCCAGATGGCTTAGTCTATGGCCTCCTTATCCTTTCAACAGAGCTGTGCTCTGCCAGCTGTGCATATACTTAAAAGGGATCATACTCATTCAGTGCATCTGGTGGAAAGATGTTCTTAAAACAGTGAAGGGACCATGTCTGTATAGCTCAAAGGGGCCACCAGCTAGAAACTTAGGAAGAGGCCTCCTCTTGCCATCTCTGAGCATCAAAGGAAGAGAGCAAGTACTGCTAAACTCACTGTATCTAGCTTGCCACAGTTTTGCATCCTGCGTCCTCCTTTCACTTTCTGCAGAAGAAGAGTGATTCAGCATTGTTATGAGTTGCACATAAGGCCAGCCTTGTTGCCAAGAGAGAAACATCAAATAAATGTCTCTCCACAAAGATCTGGAAAATGGATCTGAAGAACTGGCCTTGTGGGGATGAACAAGAGCAAACCTAGAAGGAACAGTGATCAGATGATTGGACTGACCATGTCTCACCACCACTGGGAGGCAGTGGCTCCTGAAGCCTAGTACTCCCACACAGGGATGTAGCAAAGTAAGGGTGGTGGACATTTGCCAAACACTTGTTAGATGCTGTGGCCTTTCCACACCTAACTTCACATGCAGAGCATTCTTATGGAGCCAGTGTTATCCCAGTTCATAGACCTGCATGCCAAAGTTGACCATCTGTGTCTGGCACCTATTTAAAGTCTACCCCTTGCTGAATTAAAAATGTTAAGCTTCGGCAAGTAAATGGAGTCACTTAAACCTTCCATCAGCTCTGAAGCAAGGGAATACTCCTTCATTGCTGCAGGAGTACAGACTTGTACAACCAGTTTAGAAATCAGTTTGGTGGTTTCTCAGAAAATTGGGAATAGTCCTACCTCAAGACTCAACTATATCTCTTCTAGGCATATAGCCAAAGGATGCTCTACCATACCACAAGGACATGTGCTCAACTATGCTTATAGTAGCTTTATTTGCAATAGCACGAAACTGGAAATAATCTAGATTTCCCTCAACAGAAGAAATAAAGAAATGGATAAAGAAATTTGGTACATTTTTACAGTGGAATATTATTCAGCTATTAAAAACAGTGGCATCATGAAATTTGCAAGCAAAAGGATGGAATTATAAAAGATCATCCTGAGTGAGGTACACAGACCCAGAAAGAGAAGCATGGTATGTCCTTACTTATAAGTGGGTATTAGCAGTAAAGTAAAGGATAACCATGCTACGATTCATAGACACAAAGATGATAAGTAACAAGGAAACCTCAAGGGATCTTGAATTTTACTGAGAGGAGAAAATAGAATAAACACTGTGGGTAGAACAGGGAGGGTAATTGTAAAAGGTAGAAATCAGATGAGAACAAGAGGGACCAGGTCAAGAGGATGGAGAGAGAGAAAATTCAGAGACAACTGGAATCAGGGGGAACTTCTGGGAACAAGATAGAAACCCAGGTCAATGGAAACTCCCAGGAATTTATGAGGGTCACCTTATCTAAGTCTCATAGCAATGGGGAATATTGAGCCTCCATCGTCATCTACTATAATTAAGCAAGACCTCAAATGGAGGGATTGGGATACCAACCCAGACACAAAACCTTCAACCTACATTTTTTTTCTATGTAGAAGATGTGCAGGAGTAAAAATGGAGCAGAAATTGAGGGAATGGCCAACCAAGGACCAGTCCAGTTTGAGACCCATGCCGAGAGAGGGAGCCCACCTCTGACACTATTAGTGATATTCTGCTATATTTGCAAACAGGAACCTAGCCTAACTGTCACCAGAAAGGCTTCCCTAAGCAACTGATGGAGACAGATACAGAGACCCACAGCTAAACATTAGGTAGAGGTTGGAGAATCCTTCAGAAGAGGGGAGGAAGGATTGGAGCTGCCAGAGAGGTTAAGAACACCACAAAAAACAAAAAAACAAAAAACTAAAAGCTACAAAATCAACTAACCTGACCCCATAGATGCCCACAGAGACTGAACTACCAGCATAGAGCATGGGTGGGATCTAGCTAGGCCCTCTGCACATATGTAACAGCTGTGCAGCTTTATCTTCCTCTGAAACTACTGACAGTCAGAGCAGTGGCTTCTCCAACATGGTTGCCTACTTTTGAGACCCTTTCTGATGATTAGGCTGCCTCTTCTAGCTTTAATAGGCTACGTGCCTAGTCTTATTTTAACTTAATATTCCAAAGCTGCTTGATATTTATGGGATGCCTCCCCTTATCTGAAGAGAAAGGGAGAAAACAGAAATGGGTGCAGGGGGAAGGACTGGGAGAAGAGGGAGGGAAAATGGTAGATTCTATTGTTTTGGCAAAATGTTCCCTTAAAAGGCCCTCAGTACTACTCTAACAGTGAGATCGGGCACTTGCTGGACCTAGTCATTACACTGAAGTCTATCTGCTTGTCCCATCCTTATTGCAACTTCTTACAGAAAAGAAGGTCTTTGGCTTTTACCCAAGGCCAAGACTGAAGGAGGTAAGGTGACATGTTTTTGGTGGCCATGTATATTGGAACAGACTCACTAGGAGCCACCCCCACATTCTAGAGCTTCCTGAACCATATGCTGTGCACCTGAATTTGCAGAGGGCAATGACATTGAGGACACTGTTAACCCCTCCATGTCAATGTGCTGACACATTGCACTTCTGAACATGGCAAAAAGGCATTCTTTTCCACACTAAGGAAGGAACTGGGGTCTTACACAAATTGGACAAGTGCCTATCACTAGAATCTCTCCAAATCTAGCATGAGAGAGATCAGGGTACTTTCATCTTAAATTTGAGACTTTAAAACATAATTCATTCTCAAGGATCACAACGTGGAAGTATTTAATGTGGAAGAATTTGTTTCTTGAGCTATCAAAAACACCTTCATATTAATATATTTCAAGTCAGTGAATCCTTAATTTGGCCTTCACAGCCAAACTAATGTTCCCCAAATCTTCCTTGTGTAGAAAGTTAGTATTTGACCAAAATTAATATTGGATGAAGAGAGCTCAGTGCCAACATTAACTCTGGCCATTCCTTTCTTGATACTTGCCTTGTATAAAGCATCCTCTAGAGAAATGCCTGTTTTGTTTTCCTCCTCCTGCACCCACCCCCTTCCCCTTCTTGTTCTTGTCCATTGCCTTTTCCTTTCTCTTTCTATACCTTTTGTTTGTATTGTGATACTGGTCTCCCATGAAACTTAACTTGCTGGTTCATTGTGTTGCCTAGTTATATGTCAACATGGCAGAAGACAGAATCACCTGGGAAGGGACTCTGGACTGAAACAATGTCTCCAGACTGTTGGATAGTAGGCAAGTTTGTAGGGCATTTTCTTGATTAGTGTTTGAGATTTGTGGGTTTAGCCCACTGCAGAGTGGAGTCTCTCCTGGGAAGGTAGGTGTGATGGTCTGAATATTCTTGGCCCATCGAGTGGCACTATTTACAGGTATGGCCTCGTTGGAGTAGGTGTGTCACTGTGGACTTGGAATTAGGATTCTTGTCCTAGCTGCCTGGAACTCAGTATTCTAGCAGCCTTCAGATGAAGACATAGAACTATCAGGCATTTCTCTAGAGGGTGCTTTATACATGCCTGCCTGAATGCTTCCATGTTCCTGCCCCGATGATACTAGACTGAACCTCTGAATCTGTAAGCCAGTTGTTGCCTTTTGTAAAACTTGATTTGGTCATGGTGTCTCTTCACAGCAGTAAAACCCTAACTAACAGAGTAGGCCTGAGTTGTATTATAAAAGAATGTTGAGCAAGTCATGGAGAGCAACTGAGTAAGCAGCATTCCTCCATGGTTCCTGGCCCCAGGTTCCTGCCTTGAGTTCCTCCATGGTCTTTGCTTCAGTTCCTAGCCCTAGATTCCTGCCTTGAGTTCCTGCCCTGACTTCCCTCAGTGATAGAGTGAACCTAGGACTTGTAAGTTGAAATAAACCCTTTCCTTCCCCATATTGCTTTTGGTAAAGTGTTTTATCACAGCAATAGAACCTCTAAGTGAAACGCATGAGGGCCATCAAGTCTTTCCACACAGAGAAGCACATAATAATAGATTAAAACTGATAATCAGAGCAAGGTCTGAGACAAGGTATTCATGCTTTTGAGAAAAGGAACATTTTGCCCTTTGTGAGTTCATAAAATTACTTTGTAAAAATTGCTTAAAGCTGGACACGGGGATATATACCTCTTCTCAGCTACTTAGGAGGCTGAAGAATGTGCTCAAGGCTAGCCTGGCTAACATAGCAAGACTGTTTCAAAAAACTATTCTCACTGTTTAATCAGTGGGGATGCTCACCATCTTCACTGGGGAGTGGGGAATAAAAAGAAAAAAAAATCACAAAATCTATCTAAATAGTTGTTGGTTAATAAAAATGACCTCTGCTCTGCTCCTTTGATAGAGTTTGAAAACTTTTTCCATGAATACCATTCTTCCAACTACAGCACAGAAAACCAGTCCTACTGGTCGCTTCCAAAATAATTTCAGACTTGTTTGCCTATAGGTGACCTCAGGAAGGGAGATGAGGTGTACAGGAGGGGTAAGAATGAGAGCAGGTGAGGGAGCAAGAGAAGAGAGAAGGAATATATTGATTGATATCTGTTTTTTCTTTAAAAGAAAAAATGCTTTTCCAAACACTTAGGATCTAGTACCCTTTAAGTATTTAATACTCCTAAGCATTTGATATCTGGAAAAGGGATTTTTGATCCTTACTGTTCTGCATGTTTAACATATTACCTTAATCTTACTTAACCCAACAACTCAGAGAGCAAGCCACCACTACTGCATAAGAGCATTTGGAGCCTTTACTCCAGTGATGTGACTTGCTGACAAATACCTCTTCTTGTCTGGGGCCCTGGGCAGCTTTCATGTTCTACCTGGGATTTCTCTCTGGAATAAGGTCACTCTGAAAAGCTGTGGTGTAGCTTGTAAACAGAGACCAGCAACTAGTGGTTTGATAAAGAACAGAAGCACCATTCCAGAAACCTCGTGAGGAATTTTTCCTGCTCTGGCTAGCCACATGAGCCTCTGGAAGGTCTCCTTTTGAAAGGCTTTCTGAGAGGATCTGCTCCACACATAGCTTGGCTGATGACTGATTAGATGAAGATGGGGTGCTATGCTCCTCTCCCCAATTTTTCTAAGGGTGGAAAGTCAGGAGACCTAAAACAGAACTTCTAAGCTTTTGTTCCCACTGTATGGATTTATTAGTTCTTGAAGAACATACCTAGAGAAGAAATAGTAAGTCCATGTGCTTCTTTTCCTAGAAGGAAAATAAGGGCTGCACATAGACGTGTTTAATAGTGTATGTGCTTTGTGGGAATAAGAGTTTTATGACCTTGGGGATGATGTGAGAGCCTCAGACAATCTATACCCTTTAATAGATGAAGAGATAAAGAAAATGTTGTACATATATACAGAGGAATACATAAAGAAGAAAATTCTCTCATTTATGGCAATATAGATGAAAGGGTCTTACATGATCTAGTATCTCTGTATTGTAGCTATGACCAAAGCATCCAGACAAGCTAATAAAAAATTGCCCTGGGGAACCATCTTAGCAAAGCCCCATAAGACAGCAGGAGAGGAGTATGAGAGGCCTTTATGACTTTTATGAGTGAATGCCCAAAATATCTGACAGAAGCAATTTAAGAAATGAAAGATTTGTCTTGGCTCACAGTTCTAGAATCTATTGTTCATGAAATGGCAGAGTACAAGCTGCCAGGAATACAGGGCTGAGGTTTCTTACATGATGGTAGAACAAGAAACAGAAATATTGGGACTGGAATCAGATGTAGCCCACCCCTAACGACAGACTTCTAACAGATAGACCACTAAAAGTTCCACAGACTCCTAACTCACATTGTCAACTGGGGAACAATTGTTAAACAAGAGCCTGTGTAGTGAGAGAACATGTCAGACTTAAACTGTAATGATAAGAATCTCACAATCAAAATTTCTAAGCAGAAAGAATTATTAATAATGAATGATGAATAAGTAGAAACAGCAAATCTGAGGAAATTGAAATAATAAAAATATGTATGCCATAAATTATAAAATTCTTAGGTTATTAAAAAAATAATAAATTCCAATAAGACAGATAAGTCATTTGAAAGGAAAATGGGCAGCTTAGAAAAAGTTTGTAAAAAATCAGTGAAGAAACAATAGTTATCAGAATGAATATTTTTAATAAGTAGAATATTGTTATTAATAAAATTAATAATAATGTATATTTGGTTTACATCTCACATTAGGCATAAGTGAAGAAGGAATGTATATTTGAGGAAGTAAGACTTAAAGGGGAATGACATAAAAGCAGTACTGAGTGATTCAAGATGCTGTGCAAAGCCACTCACAGCATCTACCATCAACCATCTACCTATCTTCCATCTACCTACCTCCTATCTACCTATCTCCCCTTCTACCTATCTCTCATCTACCTATCTACCATCTAGCTATCTCCCAATCTACCAAACTCCCAATCTACCGTCTACCTATCTACCAATCTACCAAACTCCCAATCTACCTATCTACCATCTGCCTATCAGTCATCTACCTATTTCCCAATCTACCTATCCAACATCTATCTATCTCCCAATCTACCAAACTCCCAATTCACCATCTATCTATCTCCCAATCTACCAAACTTCCAATCATCTACCTATAGACCATCTACCTATCTACCATCTACCTATCTACCAATACCACACAAATCCTCACATCTTTACTCACATAGTTCTGATTTATTTTGGATAGCATTATTTCCACTAGAAAACAACAAAGAATTCCTATTTGCCCAGTGTAAAATTATTACCCAAATAACATACTTCTGTCCAACAAAATAGAAATAAAAATAGTTTTTAGAAGTTTGACCGTTTCCTTTCCAGTCTTCTGTGCAGAACATGGATGGGGTACAAGTGGTGAAGCTGATATATGCAGAACTGAAAGCTGAGAGGCCGCCAATCTGTGCAAAAACATAAATAAATAAATAAATAAATAAATAAATAAATAAATAAATAAATAATTTTTCTTATTTAGTCAAGTCACACTAAGTTTTTTTTTTTTCTACATGATCTGGCTACATGTCATGTCTTTAGTTGATAAGCTATATAAGAAGAATAAAAAGCAAAAGACAAAAGCAGAGTGAAATAATATTTTAAATAGAAAGTCCCCCCCAAACTTCCAAATCAAATAAAAACACTCAAAAAAAAGAGTCTCACTATATCAACCAGAAAGTTTAAAAATACTTCTGTTCAGGGAAACATTTAAAACAGTAATGGGAGAGAGGAAGTCATAAAACTAGCCACAGAGAAAACATGGTCAGATTAAAAACAGGATTCCTCAACTGAAGGAGGCCAGAGACAATGGAATATCTTAGTGCTACGAGGAAATCATTGCTGAACGAAGATTACACTTAGCTAATTATTGTGTTAAAGAAAAAGAAATACTTTCAGATAAAAAAGTTGCCAGTCATAGAACTACAGTACAATATGTTTAAAAAAAAATGTACTTCACAATGGTGGTCAGGATAAAGGCTGAGAACTAGACACCATGGATTATGTATGTAACCCATAGCAGCCAATCTGTTAAGTGTTCAGGACCAACTTATGATGATATCTAGGGAAGGTGCAAAATATTGCCAGGTGCTCATTTTTTAAAATTTTTTTAAAAATTTTTTTAGCAAAGCTGGACTCATTATTTTACACATAGACCTCCAAGCCTATCTTCAGTTCATTTTCTATTAAGCACACTTTTCCTACCAAATTCATTGGAAGTTCCTGATAACATTTTTACATGATTTTACTTTACAATTTCAGACAAGAAAGGAATATGATTAGTTTGTATAGAATGATAAGTTATTGGTTTAAATGTCTATGTGGTCCTGTCTACCAAATGTCACCTCCTCTTAAACATTGCCATTCCCAACATCTCACCTCATTCTGTCAAGGTCCTTTCACTTCTTGAACTTTGAGATGGAAATGAGGGCAAAGAAGAGCCAATCCAGAGTCTGGTGCCCACTTAGTACCCAGTTCACAAGGACCACTGTTGTCACCACAACAATTAAAGGAGTGCATTTGATGGGGCACAATAATTTAACAAGCCATTTAGTTCTATTTGTTAGATATTCTTTCTTTGTTATTATTTACTTTATAGAATTTTTCTTAAATAAATCATCCAATTTCAATCTTTTAATATTCAAAACTCCTTCTAGGGCTTTCAAAAATTAATCCCCTCCCCTTCTTTTTAACAACAAATGTTGAAGTGAAGAAGAACTGTTCTGTTCTTGTAGTTGATTTCCTTTTGTCTAATTATTGATAGATATATATGTGGATTTCACTGACATTTGTCAGAAGACTGTCAACCTAAAATCCAGACCAACTTCAGCAACTCTACACAGAATTTGGTATCCCAATCATCACAAGTTTGTTGTTACTCCCTTCTAGGTTAGATTGTGAACTATTGAATCCATTAGACCCTTTAAATTCTTTGACATATTCTAGGAGTTAACAAAATATTCTCAGAAGAAACACATCAGCAGCAGCAGCAGCAGCAGCAGCAGCAGCAGGAAGAAGAAGAAGAAGAAGAAGAAGAAGAAGAAGAAGAAGAAGAAGAAGAAGAAGAAGAAGAAGAAGAAGAAGAAGAAGAAGAAGAAGAAGGAGAAGGAAAAAGAAGGAGGAGGAGGAGGAGGAGGAGGAGGAGGAGGAGGAGGAGGAGGAGAAGGAGAAGGAGAAGGAGAAGGAGAAGGAGAAGGAGAAGGAGAAGGAGAAGGAGAAGGAGAAGGAGAAGGAGAAGGAGAAGGAGAAGGAGAAGGAGAAGGAGAAGGAGAAGGAAGACATTCCCTTCCTGTTCTACACAGCATGGGAACAGAACCTATTCCCCAATGCACTAGCCCCTAGTGGTCACATTCCTTCTCAAGCATGGTTGATGAGGTGGTCTGGGAAACATTCTGATTGGGAGGGATCACATTGCTGAAAGGCATGCAAAAAGGAATGCGGTTTTCAAAGTTTCCAGCAAATACATGGGAATGGGGCTTTTGAAAGAGCCTAGAGCTGGAGCTTCCCTTCTAAAAACCACTTCCAATCCCCACAGAGTCAAGTGTAATAACAGTCTTGACATTATTATTATGAAGGGAAAAAATCATTCATGCAGATTTAATGCTGTAATTTGGATATTTATAAGACATACCCACTTTGCAACCTTACAGTTCTGTGATCCAAAATGGAGCCCACAGAAAAGCAGGGCCATGAGTCAAAGCCATAAGGCAGTTAAGGTCTAACTTCTGAGGGTGTCAGGCAAGGGTAGCTATTTTTAAGAATTTTGATGTGATTTTAAAAATTTGGCCTCTTTTTGCCTACATGCAATAAATATATAAATATATATATTATATATATACTGCATACACACACACAGACACACACACACACACATATATAGCGTCATCATTTTTTACAGATTTTTCTGTTTTGACCACAAGATAGAGTTCCAGACATGGGCAAAGAGCTGCTGTAACCAGAGCTCATGGTTAGGGGAATTTAATACAATAATCATGTGTTTAGGACAAGGTTTTATGACTGCATCTCCTCCTCCTCCTCCTCCTCCTCCTCCTCCTCCTCCTCCTCCTCCTCCTCCTCCTCCTCCTCCTCCTCCACCCTATTTTTCAAGTGAATCTGCTTTCTTTAGAATGAGCCAGTGGCTCCTATTATTTCCCATGGCCTCCCATTAAATCTGAGTGTCATCAGTTATACTTGGACTGATCTCCAGAGCGGTCACAGACTGAATGCTGCATTAGCAGACTACACCCAAAACACAATGACATCCTGCACCACGACAGGATGATTGTTTGAAAAATTGAAATAAAATACACATAATATGAAACTTACCATTTTAACCATTACTAAGTACATGTTTCAGTGGCATTAAATTCATTTGAATTGCTGCACAGACAGCTATCACTTCACTATCTTCAGAGCTACTAAACCTTCTCCCCTAGTTCCCTCTTCCTCTGGTCCCTGAAAATTACCATTCTCTTTCTTCTGTCTATAAATCTCCTGTTGTAGACATTTCATATTCTAAAGTAATATTCTATTTTGTTTATTCATCCACCCACTATCTAGATACTTATATTGTTTCCATCATTTCATACATATGATTGTATGAAAATTTTGTACAAATATCCGAGTCACAGAAAGGGATTATGGCTCATGTGGTTGTTCTATGTGTAATTTCTTGAGTGACTGCCATATTCTTTCCTCTGCATTTATAACATTTACTTCCCCACCAACCACCACCACCATTCCATTTCCATATCCTCACTAATGTGTGTCATTTCTGAGCTGTTTTACTTTTCGTTTTTTAATTGTACTTTAAGATGTGTTTGTGTGTATGTATCTGTGTGATGTATGCATATACTGGTTTGTGTGAATATTGGCACACATGTGCATTGGCATGTGTGTGGAAGTCTGAGGACAATATCAGGTATTGGTCCTTGCCTTCTTCCTTTGAATGGGAATATATCTCTTGCTACTCACTCCTGAGCTTCGTACAGGCTAGCTGGTTGGGAATTTTCCAGTCTCTGCCTCCAATATCATAGAAGAACACTGTGATTCATAAGCTATGATGCCAGGCTTGATGGGTTTGGGGCAGGGGGTTCAAACTAGAATTCTCACACTTTTGTAGCAAGTGCTTTACCCACAGAGCTTCTGATTTGTACCAATAGTGAGCAATATAGTGTATCACACATACATTGGATAGAAAATAATTATCTATACAAGCCTTTTGCCTGTTTTAAAATTAGGCATTTGTTATTATAGAATTATTTTCTCTTGGTTGACTGTGATTTTGGTGCAAAGTCAAAAAATTATTATCCAATCCAACCATAAAGTTTCCCCCATCTTTTCTAACAAAATAAGTTTTAGTTTTAGTTCCTCTTTGTTCTGTTTCAGTTAACTTTCAATATGATGTGAAGTATAACATATTTCCCTTGTACATACAGACCCCATTTTCTTAGCATTCTTTTAGAACAGTGCCCTTCACCTTTTGAATGGTCTTGATACCTTGATGTCTTGTTAAGAATATTTAGACCCCTTTTTTGAGGATTTATCTCTGCATTTTTAAATGAATTCTGTTTGTCCTCATGTCTGTCTGTGCACCAGCACCATACAGCTTTATAGTAAGCTTTGAAATCAGTAAGCATGAATGATCCCAATCTGCTCTTTTTGACGGTTGTTTTGTTGACTTATGGTTCTTTTTTTAATGAAGTTTGATGTTTTTTTGAACATATCATTGGTATTTTGATTGACTTTGCACTGAGCATACATATGATTTTGATAGAATTCACTATTTTGATGTTAGCTATAGATTAAATTAACAATACCAAATCTTTCAATCTGTGATTATGGGACACAATTTTCTTTGTTTCTGACTTAAATGTGTTTTTACAATATTCATGGTTTTTGTGGATAGATTTTTGGTTAAATTATTTCAAAGTATTTTATTTTGGCTATTATTATAAATTCTATTATTTTCTTTGTTTCCCCCTCAACTTTTTTATTGTTACTGCTCAGAAGCATAGCCTAATTTTTGTTTATCAGGATAACTTCTTTTTAAGTATAAAGAGATTAGGTATCACTTATCTTTAATCAGAAGCAAAATTTAAAAACCAATAAACCTATAATCACTTTATTTGCAGGTGTCTGTATATTTTTTTCCTCAGAGCTTTGATGATAGAACTATTGGAGGCCAAAGGACTGAAGAAAGATAAAAGAACCATCCTTCATAAGTCAGTCTAAACCAGGCATGGTTGCACATGCTTGCAATTCCAGAATTTGGGAGGCATAGCCAGGATGATCAGAAGTTCAAGGTCACCCTCAGGTTCATAGTGTGTTTGAGGGCAGTTTGGGCTAAGTAAGATCATGTTTCAAGAGGGTAGGGGTGGAGACAGACAAATTTTCTCTGGTTGAAGAAATAAGCAAGAAAAATTCCTTTTCACTTACTAGAGCAAATACCACACCTTGAACCTTTGTGCAGAGGCTTCCGTAAAGCACCAAGTTCATCAATAAGCTTAGTCTGAAAGGACAAATCAAAATCTACAAACAACTGTGGAAAATGTAGGACATAGGGCTGAGAGGTGGGTCAATAATTTAGAACACTGGTTGCTCTTCCAAAGAACCCTGATTTGATTCTTAGCACCGGTTGGGCAGCTCAGAACAATATTTTAACTCTGGTTCCAAGGGGATATGATGCCTTCTTGTGGCCATCACAGGCACTGCACACAGACATTCACACACATAATAAAAATAAATCTCAAAAAAAAAAAAGCTTCAGAAAAGTAGAATAGTAGAATATTTTGTCTGGTAGGCTATACTATGATACAACAGAGTAAAATGAAAACCTGGAGTACAGTTGTGAACAAGGAAGTAGTCCTGGCCAAGCTGCAGGAGATGATAGAGAAAACTCATGCATGGTCATGTAAGAGTTAACAAGGAAGCAATGCTCCTTGGGTAGGTTGGGTCCAGAGGCTATTTGAAATGCAGAGGTGGTTGGTTATGATCTCCAGATTTCACTCTAGGGGATGTAGACTATCCTTAGGAGACACGTTCTCTGCAAAGACCTACAACTCTGTAGACATTTCAGTTCTTTATTAAGCTTGTAGTTTTGTTATCTATGTTTGGTTGTACCAAATGGAAACTCTGCTGGTCTGAAATGAGCAAGAATTACCAACGAAGAGCAAGTATGTAATATGAATTACCAATAAGGAATGTTATAGATTAAATAGCACTCCTGAACCCAAAATCTTGTTAGAAAGGTATGTCAAGAGCAGAGTGCTAAGCATAGCTCCCTATTCCAGAACATTGAGTCCAACAAGAACTATAATAAAAGGACCAGCTGATGTTTGACAAAGGTATAAAGAACACTTAATGAGGGAAGGCTGTCATCTTACCAAACAAAGTTGAAATAGACATTCAAGTGAACCTCCATGTGATCTCAACATAACCTCACAATTTATGCAAAATCAACCTTGGAATCACAACCTGCACAAAGAAAAACATAAAAAAAAATTTAAAAGCTGCTGAAGAAAAGCATGAAAGAGGGCCCTTATGCCCTCAGCAAAGTAATGAGTTCTTAAACATGTCACATAAACTAAAACTAAAATGAGAAGGACTGAAAAGAAACCGCAGTGGTTAGGACCACCTACTGTCCATACAGAGGACCAAGGTCAGCTCACAGCACCTATGTCTGGTAGCTCACATCTCCCTGTAAATCCAGCTGTAGGAGATCTGACACCTTCTCCTGGATTTGGCTGGTACCTGCCCTCATGTGCACATGTACACACATACACACAAACATACACATATTTTTTAAATGATAAAAATAAACCCTAACAACCACAGATTGATTTGATCAAAACTAATATACTTTACTCAGCAAAAGTTACTACTTAAGGATTTAAAAAGACAAGCTGCCAATGGAAACATTTGCCCATATGTTAGATAAGTACATAGTTTTCACAGTGTAGCATAAAAAAGCAAAAGGGCCCAATCTTTTAAAAAGGAACAATATTTCTATTAATTCTTTGGGAATTTCATATACTGCACTTTAATTCTATTCACATTTCTCCTCTGACTACTTGCAGATTCAGCTCCCTAATCAGCCATCTTGGATCCCTTTCTCCACCTTCCTCATTCCATCTAATCCAGGATGTGTGGCTCATGTAGTGTTTGGTGTAGGGCTGTCTCAGCTACTGTGAGACTTTGTGCCCATCTTTTCCCTTCCATACTGGGATTTGGTTGGGCTTCAGCATGCCTAGGTCTTATGCACACTATCTATATTAGCCAGAGTTCTCTAGAGCAACAGAACTTCATTCTACATATTATGTATAATATATATAATTCTATACATATTATATATTATAACATATTATAGCATATATTATATAATATATTATATATTATTATAACAGCATGTTTCATTATAAAATAAAATATAAATATAAATGTAAATGATATGCAAATATAATATAACATTATGTAAATCATAAATGTGAATATAAAATATAAATAAAATAATGTAATTTATTATAAATTATAGTTTTATATTAAAAATATATATATATCACCACTGGCTTGTACAGTATTTCTATACCCTCTTTCTTGAGGATCTCTGAGCCTTGGCAGGCAGGAGGTGATACATGAAACCCATTTAGGGCTGAGAGCTCCCTAATCTCTTATTTTCAACAGACTGACCAGTTGAATGCTTTTGTGGTAACTGTCATCTTTGTCACAAAGAATCTTCTTTCTGATAAGGGTTGACCAATGCACTGAACTATGAGTATAACAATCAGGAGCCATTTTACTATTATAGCCATTTAGCAAAATAATAGTATTTAATACTCTTCTAGGGCCTATGACTTGTATAGCCACAGGTTCTTGGCCTAATTAACAGTGACAGGTTGACATCTCACGGAGCAGGCCTTGGACTAAAAAAAAAAAAAAAAAGGTTGATTATTCCCACAGCACTTATGTCACCACTATAGCTGAGGGCTGATCTTGTCATGATAGTCATTATTGTAGCTACCAGGGTTTATACCTGATTAAGAATGATGACTTCTTTTCTCCTTCTATAGCTTTCCTAACACCCTTCAGCACTAGGAAGCCAGTCATCAGTACAGATGAAGTTTTCATGTAAATACCAGCTTGATATCTTCATATTCCATGACTCACATGTGTGGTGTCTTCTGCAATAGAGTCTTACTGTCACGTTCTAGAAGGTAACTAAGAGTACTAGCAATAGCCTAAGACATGTCTGACCTACAAAAATAGGAAAAGAAGGCAGAAAGACTGTAAGAGCCAGAGGGGATGGAGGATACTGAGGAGACAGAGATCTATAAATCCTCATAAGTAAAGCTTATGTGAACTCAGAGAGACTAAACCAGCAGGCCCTGGTCTGCATCAGGTTCTTTGTGCTTAAATTATGGCTTCCAGTTTAGAGTTTTTACATGATCCCTGAGTATGCAATTGAATAAATATCTGATTCTTGTGTCTTTTCTTAGATTCTTTTTTTTTCCCTGTGGGTTCAGCCTTGTCCAACTTCAGTGTAATAGCTTTTGTTTTACTTTATTAAAAAATGAATGGATGAATGTAAACCTAGCTACTCAGGTAAAGATCCTCAGCTTAACTATCTATCTGCTGGGAGACTGAAAATCATTTACTCCAATACAATGATACTGGGCATACCAGCGCAGGCCTCATATTCAGGAGTAGGTGACCAATTCATGAAGGATACCCCAGTTGTGGGGTTTTTGTTTTTGATGTTGTTTATTTGTTTTGCTTTTGTCTGTTTGTTTGGGGTGTGAGTGTGTATGCATGCACATATGTATTTATTTGGTTCTAGTTTGGTGTGTTGTTTCTTATTTTATTTTATTTTTGGGGGGGTTGTTGTATTGGGCTTTTAATAACTTAAAGTCTAGTCACCATTCTTAATACCCCCATAGCCTCCAACTTAATACCACACAGCCTCTACTGTTCCCTTGTTGAGAAAAGTGTTCTGGCTACTGTCATAATGGGATATTTTTAGGGGACTATACTTCTTATATTTGGCTTGTGACACGAAGGGCAAGAAGGGACCCAGTGGGGAGTGGAATGACTGTTTGGATGCTCTGAGCACCTACTGTGTTCTGTTGTTGCTTCAGTAGAGACAATTCTAGCTCAGTATGGACTAATTATCTCAGAGCCCCAAGAATTAATCTAGTGTAAGAACAAAACACCCTCAATAACAGAGGTCTTCACCTCAGTAACTAGGTCTTCTTGCTTCCAAAGTATTTCTAAATACATTGGGTCAAAACCTGGAAGCTTTGGCTGCTGGTTGTTAATAATGCCTTGCTTCTCTAAAACATTGCATTTCTGCACATTCTCCTGTGTGAATCTGAGACTAGAATGTTAAGGAACTAAGATGAAGAGGAAATCACCTCTAATTTTATCTTAGATCTCAGAAAAGGTTTACTTTGTTTGGTCATGGCTATGAAAATCAACATTGTTAAATCAAATTATGACTTTTGCAAGATCACAGAATTATATGGATATCAGTGTTTTCAGGGAAAGCATGTGCATGTTGGAGAAAACAGCCTCAGAATAGGAGAAATCGGGCTGGCCTCGCCTCACTTTAGTTGCTTCTCTGGACATGTGAAATGTTCTCAAAAATTAATTTATAGCCTTAATATGTTTCGGACTTTCTAAATAAAGTAACCATTCAAATGGCTATCACACACAGCACACAGTCGTTTTACTGCAGACTAAGAATGTTCTAGTACTGAATCGTAAGTGGACACAGTAAGTCTTTTGTTGTTGTTGTTCCCAGATGTTTTCCAGCAATAAGTACAACGTGCAGAACACCCAGGGACTTAGTGAAGAATTTTGAACTGTGCCAGCATTACCATATTATGGAGGCTATCTCAACCTGAAAGATAGGAGATTATATTATATTAAGAATATATAATTGGGAGAACTGGACAGATGGCTCAGTAGTTAAAATCACTTATTCCTTCGAGAACCCCAGTTAAGTTCCCTGTACCCATGTGGCAGCTCACAACCATCTGTATTCCAGTTCCAGGGAGTCTGATGCCCTCTTCTGGCTTCTGCAGATATCAGGCATGGAAATGTTACACAAAAATTTGTGCAGACAAAACACTCATCCATATAGTGCATGCCTTTTTATTATTTTTTATTAAAATAAAACTAACCAAAATCCTTATATTAAAGGTAATTATGTATATGTTATGACATGTTTAAACTTGGTCCTCTGAGAATGAACTATCTTCAGCTCAAATGATCTCAGCTGAGAAAAGTTCAACACTAATACACATAGATATCTGAAAGACATACAAAATAAGCCAGAGGCAACATCTCAACCATACAGGCTAAAGGTATCAGGGCCAGGACCCCCTGATCAGTATCTACCATTCCACAATCCTACAGAACACCAGCCATAGTGAGGAGGCAAAGAAGACCGTGCAGCTGCACGAGTAGCACATTACTGGAGCACTTCTCTGCCTGCAGCGGTTTGTTCACACTAATGGAAATGAAAATATCTTTTTTTGCCCTTCTAGTCACTAATAGTCACTAGCAAAAACACAACAAACAAACAGACACCTATAAAGAAGCACTTTAGGGGAAAAGTTTTGTTCTTTAACATATTGTGACATTTGAAAAATCCATGTAACAGAATAATGCTACAGCTTCTAAAATTCAGGAAAGTTGGTGCTAAGGACTTACTTTATTTGAGTTACTTATAAGGCACAGGATGTTCACTCTACCAAGACAGTAGGGGCTTATAGCTCTAAGCCTCTCACAGACACTTCTCTACATCTCCACAGAGCAGGCACACCCAGAAATATACCCAAGACTAGTAGACAGGACAGCTGCACCATGCCCCAGGGAGCCATACATGGATTCAGGACAAGTATGGTTCCTGAACAGTCACATATAAAGAACTCTCTGAAAAGAATATTATTTTCTGAAGAAATCTTAGCATTTACACATCTGCATTGTAAGAGAACTAAAAGTCAGCCAACGTAGTGTCTAAAGATTGTGACAAAATCATAAATTTAGTTCACAAGAGTACACAACACAGTGCAAGTCAGAGGACAACCCCATCTCTTAGCTTTGCCTCTGCCCCCACCAGTCTCACCCTCCTAGTGCTAACTAACTTTTCCTGAACTCTCTCTAGCTAGCTGTCATCACTTCTTGTCCATAAGGATCTGAAACCTTGCCTGCAGGGTGCAGCTATGCCCTGGAGTTCACAGAACGAGGGGAAGCTGCCTTTCAATGGTCCTCAACTTGAACAGCCCAGCCACAGCTAATTAGGTGGGATTGGGTAATTAAATCCATAAGCTTTGATCTTTTCTTCAGATATTTCCAAATATTCTGTGTCATTCTGCTGCAGACAACACTCACATTTCTTCCAAGTGAGCAGATGCCTCCCTAGGTGACCTTGGTCTCCCTGCCAAAATAAGCTAGCATCCCTCAAGGGCATGGATGTAAAGTCATGCCTCACCTGCCCGGGCTGACATTCCTCGCCAAAACTTCATCCCTCAAGTTTCTGCAGTCCATTCTGTGTTTATACCTAATAGATCAGGCCAAGTGTCAGGAGATAAGCAGCTGAGTCATCTACCCTTCACAGCAATTGGGTACCTTAGACAAGAGTAGGACACTTGCCAGATGCATCCCAGCCCCACCCTGGACAGACTCATCATGTGAATCCTTTTTATTGTATCTGCCCCTAAAAGGGTGAGACTTGGCTAGAGAGCCTAGTAAAATGGATTTTGTCATCTAAGGAAGACCTGTGAAAAATCTTTTCCAAATTATTTTTGCCCATGTCTCCCATGTAAATTTAGATGTAAAAGTACATCCATCTGTAGTAATATGTAACTCTGTTATGTTAAAATGTATAACAAGATATAGTCTCATGCGCATGCACAGGGCTCACAAGGAAAGGGTGAGTGAGCTTCGAAAGTTTGTCAGAGATAAGAAACCAGCTCTAATTTTTTAGTTTTCATTTTTTTTCTTCAGTTTTTGAAGTGCTTGGAAGTTGAACCCAGAGCCTGATGCATGCTAAGCAGCCATTCAAACAGAGGGGGAACTAAGAGGAAGCACAGCTGTAATGCTTGCATCCCCGGGACTCCAGGACACACCAGTGGAAACCACACCCACAGCACACAGACACACAGTCATCCTCTGCAAGGTCTGGTTTATTAGAGCCATCCTACCCTAAAAGAGACAAAGGTCTGAGGACCCAGGTACCTCTCTCTCTTCCTGATGAGCAAAGGTATCCAGTTCCACGTCTCCTGGCAGAAGCATCTACTGTGTTACCAGTTTCTGGAGCATGTCATCACATGTGGAACCTTATAAAATATTCTGGAGCAGTGCAGGGTTTGGAAAGAACTGGATCCCTCAAGTTCCAGGTCTTCAGGCTCCTTTTCCACTGTGCAATTATACTGACCAATCAAACCCTCCTGTTTCTGAGGAGGCACAGTGTCCTGAAATTCAAATTCAATTGGATGGTCAGCATAAACATTCTATCAACTCCTAGAAAAACAGTTCTTTTTTCCTTGCTCAGAATGTTAATGGGCACAAAGAGAAAGTGGCCGCACGGGGGAGGTGGAGGGGGGGCGACTTGGTGAAATCAGAGCCTACCCCAGCCCTTGCTTCTGTCAAGTTACAAATCAAACAGGAGTCTGGATGTCTGACTGTTTCTACGACCTCATCTGAGTGCAAAACACTTACAATCAGTAAATAAGCACAGCCTTTGAATGTAAAGCTACTGACTGTTTTATTTTATCATCTGGCTCAGAATCCTGAAGCTATTCTGGGAGGGCACTTAACAGGAGGAAGCAAAACCCTATGGAGAGGCAGACACATTTCCTGGCCATTTTCAGCGGTCTCTTAAGACATTTTCACAAGTTTCTGCTGAGAAACCGAAGCATGTGGATGCTTATCTGCACTTAACTAAAAACTTTGGAATCTTATACCTCACTTCTTAAAACCTTGCCACATGCTCCAACTTGCAGCTCCCTTGGGCGCTGTCTCCTGAAGTAAGCGTCACCTTTACATACACCTGTTCTGCCCAGGCAGGGTGTTGGGAAGACAGTAGCAACAACTGAGTGCTTCCTCCTCTAACTTTGCCTGTAAATCTCCATTTCATTCTATATGGTCTGTGAAACCACCACATGTTCAAAGCAAGTCCACTGGAATGCTTCAGGGTTAGATGATCATAGGAGAGCTTTATAATAAATCCACTTAGAACAGCTCAGAACAGGTATCAGCTAGACAGACAATTAGAGCACATGTTCTGCCAGGAAACTCTGCCAGTTTTTACCTGTTAAAGCAATTGAGAAATAGACCTGTGCTTGCTGAAGGACTATACTTGTACATGCTTGCAGGGTGTGGGAGGCTGAGCAGGTGTTTGCAAGCCACAGTTATATCTTTAACAATGCTGTTGTCAATTTAAAAAGAATGCTTGGTGCTCAAGCTCTCTTTCCTTACATATGGGAGGGCAATGAGCTTGGGGGCTGCTTGGAGACTGGTATTTCAGAATGAAAGAAAGCATGTTCTTGGAGTCTGAATTCCACAGCTAACAGGGCTCGAAGGCTTCCCTTATTAGTTAGTTAGTTAGCATTTTTTTTTACAGCTATCACCCTTAGAGTCTTCTTTCTCTTTTTTTCAAAGAGTAGGCGGAGCTAGTAAGAAACCCCCAGAGGATACTATTAGTCACTTCTTTAACTCCTCTGGGGGACTGGTATTTGCCCAGCAGTAGCCTTTTCCCTTGTGTCCAAGTAAAGGGACCACGAAGGGAACAGAGACAATAAAGTCATCTATTGAGTAATCCTGCTGAGAAATGATTCCTGTTTGAAGCCAAATCTAATTGCACACAGACACTAAATTAGTGGCTAGCTGATAATAGATAAGGAATGCTTTCATTATGTCACAATGTATGAGCAAGGCTCTTCAAGAGTAGGCAAAAGCTCTCTGATAATGCCCATGGAAACAGATGAAACACAAAGCATGTTTTTATAATAAAAAATAATTTGCAGTTTCTTTCTCATTCCTTTAGCTCCTCCTTTCTTGTAAGTTATACGCTGTGCAGCTTGGGCAAAACAGGGGATCTTAGCTCTTCCCTGCATACATGAACAGCTGCTTCCAGGAGAAATCTAAAACCCAGTTGTTAACTGAGAATGCTCAGCATTCCACAAGAGCCAGAGCTCAGGTAAATCCCAAACTTGTTCTCTGCTACTTTCTCAGCTCTACAGCAAAGCCACTGTACTAAGGCAGTTGTGGCCTTGGTGCATGGTCTGTGGTCCAGTTTACTGTGGTCAATACTGTGGTTTCTTCCTAGAGGCTTCTCATATAATAGGAGAATCTTGAATGGCACTGGCTTGCAACCACCCCTTCTTCCCTGTCTCCAAGATCTTTCCACAACACACTTTCTTTTTAAAATATACTTATATTTATTTTTTTTTACAATCCAGTCATTCCCCCCCCCACAGTTCCTCATCACATTCTTTCCTGAAGAGGATGCTCCCACCCCACCCAAGCAGACCCCCCCCCCCCACGCGGGGGCCTCAATGGTTAGGCACATCTTCTCCTACTGAGGCTAGATCAGGCAGTCCTCTGCTGTTATGTGCCGGGGCCTCTTACCAGCTCTTGTATGCTGCCTAGCTGGTGGATCAGTGTCTGAGAGATCTCAGGTGTTCAGGTTAGTTAAGACTGCTGGTCTTCCTATGGGGTAGCCCTCCTCTTCAGCTTCTTCCAACCTCTCCCTAAGTCAACAACAGTAGTTCCCGACTTCAGTCCATTGGTGTAAGTATCTGCATCTGTCTCAGTCAGTTGCTTGTTGGACCTCTCAGAGGACAGCCATACTAGGCCCATATCTGTAAGCAAACCATAGCATCAGTAATAGTGTCAGGCCTTGAATCTTCCCCTTGAGATGAACCCCAAATTGGGCTGGTCACTGGGCCTCCTTTCTTTCAGTCTCTTTTCCATTTTTGTCCCTGCAGTTCTTTTAGAAAGAAACGATTCTGGGTCAGAGTTTTTGACTGTGGGTTGGTAATCTTGCACCCTAACTTGAGGCCCTGTCTATCTACTGGAGGTGGACTCTTTGAGTTCCCCCTTCCCACTGTTGAGCATTTCAACTACAGTCACCCCCACTAAGTCTTTAGAGTTTCTCACCTCCCAGGTCTCTAGTACTTTCTAGAGGGTCCCGCTACCTCCCACTATCTGGGACTGAATATTTCCATTCATTGTGCTGGCCCTCTGGGCTTCTCTCCTGTCCCTCCCCTCCATATCTGATCTTGTTCTCCCTTTCCCCTCCCCCTCTTCCACTCAGGTCCCTCCCTTCCTCTGCCTCCCATGATTATTTTCTCCCCCCCTTCTAAGTGTAATTGAAGCATCCTTACTTGGGCCTTTCTGCTTGTTAAACTTCTTGTAGTCTGTGGGTTGTATCCTAGGTATTCTGTGTTTTGGGGCTAATATCCACTTATTAGTGAGTACATAAGGATGCATGCATGTCCTTTTGGGTTTGAGTTACCTCATCTAGGATGATATTTTCTAGTTCCATCCATTTGCCTGCAAAATTCATGATGTCTCCATTTTTAATAGCTGTATAGTATTCCATTGTGTAAGTAAACCACATTTTCTTTATCCATTTTTCAGTTGGGGGACATCTGGGTTGTTTCCAGCTTCTGGCTATTACATATAAGGCTGCTATGAACATAGTGGAGCATGTGTCTTTGTGGTATGGTGAGGTATCTTTTGGGTATATACCTAAGAGTGATACAGCTGGATCTTCAGGTAAATCTATTTTTTATTTTCTGAGAAACTGCTAGATGGATTTCCAGAATGGTTGTTACTTTATAACTGTAACTTTGCTACTGTTGTTAATTGTAATGTAAATATCTCATATGCAGGATATCCGATATACAACTCCCAAAGGAGTGGTGGCCCACAGGTTGAGAAACATTGCTCTAAGTTTAAGATCACTTCTGCAACACTTAGAATACAAAGTATCAACATGTAAATGCTGCTTTCTGTGTTATGGAAGTTTGGTAAGGTAGAGCAGGTCAAGACCCTGAGACTTGGTGGGCACCAGACTCCTGACTGGGAACACGTGCAATGGTTCTCACATAAAAGAGATGTGACTTGTGGTCATGTAGGCCCAAAACAGAGTTCTCCATGCTAATGAAGTACCTAGAGGTCCAGAGTGTTTAGCCAATAAGCTTCCCTTCCCAGATATTCCTCCCTGAAAAAGGTATTTAACCTCAGGCCCACCCTAAGAAGTGGGGTATGGTTTTACACATCCATTTTCTGTCATGACCATAAACTGTTAAGAACCATGGACTGCCTCTTTCTATCAAGATCTGCCATGAGGAGCCATGAAGAAGGCCTTTGCCTACAGAATCACAGCATAATCTCCTATAGAAGGTCTCTCTGAGCTCTCAGCCACAGCTGCCACCAAGACTGCAACTGCCAAGCTAAAGACAATCATCTCTTCTGGGACAAGTTGGAGCTCCCCTTTCCCCTTGCAGCCTCAGGCTAGATGCGGTCCCCAGCCTATGGGTCCTGATTTCATTCTCTGCTCTTTTGTGACTCCTGGCAGCACCTGGATGTCCAAGAATCTGAGAACATCCTCAGCTCCAGCCTTGTCACAGGCTCAGGGACCCCCGAACCAGCTCCTACTTTCCCACATCTGAGACGGTACTTTCCCACCCCTTGAGAGGTGTTTCAGAGGTTCCCTATAGCACCAAAACTCACCAGGGCATCAGCATGGGATAAACACAGTCAAACTTCCCCTGTCTGTGCCTTGTGGTAGAGTGAACACGGACCTACAACCCTACAGTATACTATTCTCTAATTAAGTCTATGATCATATGTTGAGCACGAATCATTACACTCCAGTCAGAAGAGTTTTTTTTATATAGTTCCACCTTTTCAGGCAGGTATTGTAAAAAACAATTTATAGAAAGCCACCATGAACAGTCTGGGATGAACACACTGGGATGACCTTCCTGAAAATTTTCCACTGATGAGTAGCTCGGCATTAGAATCATCACGGTATCTTGCTGGCTCTTCATCTGGGCCATTGAATCTGTCCAAGTGCTCCCTTACAAAGCAGCAAGTTTCTCTTGTAGCCTCAGAGAAGTTGTGTGTCTGGTTCTGATTCTTCTGGTCCTGGTCTTTTTAAATGTACTTTTTAAACTGTGCTGTGGTTTCTTTCCTAAAGATCATTCCCTGCTTAAATAAGCCCGTTGATGTTTGCTAGGAAAAATCCTCAATGCAGCACATGGATTGCAAAATTTACTACTCAGAGAAACAAATCTTCAGTTAGGGTTTCTCATTACGCTGATCTTCTACACAAAGAACTAAGATACAGTAGACTGAACACTATACTCAAGATTGTATAGTTGAACAGTACAGATATAGGTAAGAGTATTGCTGCACAAGCATGAAGATCAGAGTTTCATTTCAGGGCCAACAAAAGGAACTGCCACATGAATAAAACAATGAATTGTTTTGTTTTGTTTTGTTTTGTTTGTTTTTATTCCTTTAGTTAGTTTGGTTTTTTGCTTGTGTTTTGAGACAGGGTTTCACTATGTAACCCTGGATGACCTGAAACTTGCTTTGTAGACTAAGCTGACTCTGGACCCAGGGGATCCCTTACATCTTTTTCTCCAGTGCTGGGATTAAGGTTGTTGGGCAATCACTGTCAGCCCCTGAATACGATTCAATTATTTAATTAACTTGTATTAATTAAAAACTACAAATACCTTTCAATATTTTTTTTTGAGTCTAATCATTGATATCTTGAAGAACAGGTTTAAATTAAAAGCTGAACTGGCAAGTACCTCTTAAAGGAAAATAATTTACGTAGCTAAGTTTTTTTCAACTGTTTAACGAATGCTATTTATTAACCAATGAGCTAGAAAAGTCTTCATTTTTAGGAAAAGGGAACTCTAAGCTGCAAAAATTTCAAAATATTCCTATTAGCCTTTTCATACATAGATTCATGAATTTCTTTACCCAGGTAAGATTTGATAGGAGATACAAAATACCACAAGCAAATAACACAGAATGCTTTAGTTATTGAATCTTTAAAGACCAGCTGAAATACAAGAAGTATCCCAAATTATACCTGCCAATCATCCTTGCCAACTTTGAATATGGTCACACCTATAGCAGCTTGTGTTCTCATGCTAATTGTGTTACTCAAAAAAAAAAAAAAAAAATCTGTTTACAGTGTCTTCTACATAGGTTAAAGGAAGCCTGCCCCCAGGTGGTTCTGAATGGGAAATAAAGTTGCCAATGGCCAATGGCTGGACAGAATGAAAGAGGAGGGACTTTTAGGATTCCTGGGCAAGAAACACAGGGGAGAGGAAGAAGGAATTCTGCCATGAGAGAGGCATAGGACTCATCACACTTTGAGGAAGAGACTCGTGAGACAGCTAATGTTGTGTGGTGTGTGTGTGTGTGTGTGTGTGTGCATATATTAAACAAATCTTTTTTTAAAAAAGATTAGAATTTAAAAAACACATAATTTCCTTGGCCAAAAGCACATAGACTCTGGTAAATCATTGCTATTGTAATCACCACATTTTGTGAATGTATTATTATTATTAAATACTTTTTGACACTGTAGAAAGACATGACTATATTTGTCTATTTCTGATCACATATACCTCAAATATAGATGGACTTAGTTACTTTGGGTGTGGTGGTTCATAAATGCTTGGCCCAGGGAGTGGCATGATTAGAAGGTATGGCCCAGTTGAAGTAGGTGTGTCACTGTGGGTATGGGCTAAAAGACCCTTTTCCACTATCAGCCTTCAGATGAAGATGTAGAACTCTTAGCTTCTCTTGTACCATGCCTACCTGGATGCTGCTATGCTCTCACCTTGATAATACTAGACTGAACCTCTGAATCTGTAAGCCAGAACCATTAAAATGATGTCCTTTATAAGACTTGCCTTGGTCATGGTGTCTGTTCACAGCAGTAAAACCCTAACTAAAACATTGGGCTAGTTGAAAAAAAATTGCTACAGACCATGTAGTTTCAACAAAATGTACTTTTCAATGTCCTGGAGACTGAGCAGATCAAGATGATGCTGATGCTGAGAGTCCTTCCTTCCTAGCTTGCAGATGGCTTACATCCCAGTTACTGATCTTCTTTGACATAGGCAGAGACAAGCAGTAAGCTCTCTCCTGTCTGTCTCTCACTTTGAGACACAAATACCATCATGAGACTCCACCTTTAGGATTTAACCTAAACCTCATTAATTCTCAATGGTTGCACTTCCAAATAGTATTATGTTTGGCGGTTTGAATACATGAATGTGTGGACTTCAGTCTAGAGCACTCACCTCACACAAGGGTTTTGTTTCTGTACATACCCTTATTTTTGCTGAGTTCCATGAAAATGTGCTTTGACTAACCATGATGAAGATACATCTCTGACTTCAAAAGACACTGCAGAAGACAGTACAAGAAGATTTTCTCTTGTACCAGGAACAAAATGTGGTGGCATCATGAAGCGATATAAAGTAAATACCATATGTGCTAGCTAGCTAGATCTTCCAAGAACAAGAAGATTGGATGAATTGGTGTGAAGCAAGGCAAATACAGGAACTAATTCACCAAATAATTACTAGGCTATAACATGACCACATTTGTTTGACTTCTCAAAGGAAGTGATCTAGGTTCAAGCCATGGCCCCTAGATGTTTAAGTTTATGACTTCTGTCACTTTACTCTAAGCTCTTTAAGGTTTATTTTCTTCAACTGTAGGAGTATTAAAAGGCACTTATTACCCAAGTTTTTAAATGACTTTTTAATCAGAAAATACATTCATTGTGCTCCATGGAAGACCAGGAACTCCATAAATGTCAGCTTCTCTCAAGCACATAGCTACTAAAAATTAACAAACAAACAAACAAACAATAAGAAAACCCCACATAATTACAGTGACATAAGAAAATCCCAGATGTCCTGGATTACTTGAGGAGAATGTCTATTTCCAATTATTTTTCAGTTAACTTTTTGAGAACTGATCAGTTCTCAAAGTTCAGTAGTTTCAGGAATCCGAAGGAAAAAAGCCCTCACACTAAAAGTGAGTAAGATTCAGCCAGGGATAGTCTGTGTAGACATTATGATTTTTTCATGTGGGTCTTTTCTTCAAACATGAGAGCTAATGAAAATAAGCCACACTTACAGTTTCTGTTACCAGTGACCTGGCTCCATAATAGCCCTGTGATGAGTAGTTTTGGTGCTTTGGCAACTCAGCAATAACTTGGATTCAGCAAAGGTAAAATCATGGATAAAATAGAATCAGTGTTTAAAGACTTGTGTTAATTTTCCTTCCTGTTTCACAAAGATTAAGAATCCGAGAATCCCAATTATGTGGACCCTTAGGACTGTGTGATTGCCTACAGCTAACGCATAAGTAAACAAATTCTTTCCTGCTAGGCCAGGGAACACAAAACCATCCTGGTGCAGACCTGTCTACCCATGAAAACTACAGACCCACCAGAGGAATATTCTGGCTGTGTCTGACCAATAGTAGACCATTCATGGACCTAAGTGATAGTTCTATGGGGAAAATATACTGAAGACTTAAAGTCACCAATTTCTAGCAGAGTATGACTTTAGAGGGGAGCTCTTAAGTGTGGAAACCAGGATCCAGGATGTGTTGAGGGAAGTAGAGTTAGGAACCTGAGAAACAGACTCTGGAGACCAGCATCAAGGTGCAGAACTACTTTATTCTGCAGCAACAAACATTTTTATAGAGCCTTTGGACCAATGGGAAATCAACTTGAACTCTGGAGTAGGAAACTAGCCCACAGGCACTATGGGGACATGCTAGGCTACAAGTACCCGAAGGACTTCTGTAAAGATGGGAAGAAGCAACCACCCTATTTCTGGAGCCATTCTGAGGTTCTACTAGTTTGCTATCTATTATGTGTCAGAAGGTATGCCAGCTGACATTGGCACTCATACTATCAAAGCAGTACGAAAGCCTCTTTGCCACTCCACCATGACCTACCTGGAATAGATTCAATACAATTTCCATGAAACTTCCAACACAATTCATCACGAAAATTGAAAGGACAATTCTTAACTTCATATGGAAACAAATACAAACAAACAAACAAACCAAAAAAGACTGGTTAATGATCTTAGAGAATTACAGAACTGGGGGTGGAATAACCATTCTTCATCTCAAACTATACTATATGATAATGGCATAAAAACAGTCATGTTAATCAATGGAATTGAAGGTGGAGACAACAATCTACATACCTACAGATACATGACTTTTGATAAAGCCAGAAATGCACAGTAGAGAAAAAGACAGCATCTTCAACAAATAGTGCTGGTCAAACAGGATGGCTGCATGCAGATGAGTACAGATTCATGCCCTGCAGAAAACTCAATCTAAATGCATCAAGATCTCAACATAGGGCCAGATATCCTGAATCTGATGCAAGAGAAAAACAGGGAATAGATTTTGACTCACTGGGACAGGAAAATACTTTCTTAACAGAACAACAATAGCTCAGGCACTAAGAACAAAAATTAATAAATGAGACCTCAGGAAACTGAAACGCTTCTGTAATGCAAAGGACCCCATCATTCAGACAAAGTGACAGGCTGCAGAGTGGGAAAATATTTTACCAACTATACTTTCAATGGAAAACTAATATCTAAAGTAGATAAAGAACTAAAACAAATAAAAAACTGGACACCAATTTAAAAATGGGCTATGGAGCTAAACACAGAATCTGAATGAGAGAGAGAGAGAAAGAGAGAGAGACAGAGAGAGACAGAGAGACAGAGAGACAGAGACAGAGACAGAGACAGAGACAGAGACAGAGAAACACAAATGACTGAGAAACAGATTAGGGAACTCTTCAGCATCCTTAGTCACTGGGGAAATGCAAACAAAACTATCTTGAGAACTCATCTTATACCAGTCAAAATGCCCAATACCAATAAAACAAATGACAGTTCATGTTGGCAATCATAGAGGATAGGGGACACTTATCTATTGGTGGTGGGAGTGCAAACTTGTATATCTACTATAGAAAGTGCTGTGACAGGTCTTCAGGAAGCTAATAAATAAATCTACCTCAAGATATACCTGTACTACTCTTGGGCATATATCCAAAGGGTGCTTCTTCCTACAGCAGAGGTACACTTGCTCAGCCATGTTCACTGTTGCTCTATTCATAATCGCCAGAAATTGGAAACAATCTAGATGAGGTACATCTGCATAGTAGAGTATTGCCCAGCATTAGCCAGCCATTACAAAAAAAGTGACACCACAAAATTTACAGGTAAATTGATGGAACTAGGAAAAAAAAATCATCCTGAGTGAGGTATCCCAGACTCAGAAAGATGAATATGGTATGTAGTCACTTAAATGTGGATGTTATCTATTATGCCTTTAATAAGCAGTTGTTATTTATATAATTACAGAAGTTAGGTATAGAGTAAAGGACTGGGGTTGGGGAAGAAGGATCTTCCTAGGAAGGGGAAATAGAATGATAGATACTTGTTGACAGGTGAATGATGACTAAAATGGGAGTATCAAATGAGGAGGAGTGATGTGGGGAGGAAGGGAGGAAATATAGTAAGAGACAGCTAAAACCAAGGGTCATTTGAGGACTCAAATGAAAACTTAATACACTAGGAGCTTCTTAAAATATATACATATATAAACAAAATATACATTGGAATCACCAATTTTAGGGGACAAAGCCCCAATTAGGCATCTTTTACTACCAAATAAAATATTCACTGCTGGATTATGTCTAATCAAGTTTTTGGCCAAAGGGCCTCTACAGAAAACACAAATAAGCCAGAATATAAGCCAGAGTAGCCAAGGCTACTGGTTGTTCTCCACAAATTGAGGGTAAATACCTATTGCTGAAGACAACACCTATATAACTCACCAAATGTGGAGAAGTTGAGCTGGTGTCTACTAGAACCCTTTACTACTTTATGGTATTGGAGGGTACTGTGCACACTACCCGAAGAGAAAGAAAAAGATCAACCCAGCAACAAACCCAGGGATCTACAATGGTAATGATATACCTACCTACAATATATGTGTACAATAGTGGAACAAAGCTTGTAAGAATAACCAACCAATATCTGAGTGCATTTAAGACCCACTCTATGAGATAAAACCCATGCCCAACACTGCTTGAGTAACACAAAACCTGAGAGTATGTAGGCCATGGGCATAGGGGAAAACCAAGTACTGTTTTTCTGCTAAAGAAACAGCAATGAAATGACTCCTTATGAGAAGTCACTTGCAGTCATTATGCTCTATACATAAATCAGTGTCTTGCTCCACCATCATCAGAGACATTTTCTCCTTCAATGGTGGGAATAAATACCAAAACCCATAACTGGACCTTGTGAAGAGAGTGCGGTACCTTGGAACACTCAGCCCTAAATGGATGTTTCCATCGAATCCCTCCCTTCAAAGGTCAGGAATCTCTGTGAAGAGAAGACAGAAAGAGTGTTAAGGCCAGAGGTGATGGAGGGCATCAAGGAAATAAGACCTCCTAAACACAACTGGTTTGAAGCATTTATATAAATTCACAGAGATTGTGGCAGCATGCAAAGGGACTGCACAGATTTGGCCCAGATGTGTTCCAAGAGCTAAGGGGTGAAGTCGACACGGGCCCTCATCCTTAGTCCAGAAGCTATCTCCAATTGCTAACCACTTGCAAAAAAAAAATAGTTTTTTTTCCAGCAGAGACTCAATGTGTACACAATCTACACTTAAGGGCAGGCCCCTACCCAGGCCAACACAGAACAAGCTAAATACTATTATTGAAGGAATTTTCACTCAGAATGCTTTGTCTGCTGTTTCACTTTTAAACTGAGAGATCTTTTGCTTATATATTATGATTTCAGATTTTGTTTTTAAGGGTTTTCTGTGAGTGCAAATGTATGTGTCTTAGAGTCTATATGTATTTTGGGGGCTTTTTCTTTGTCTCTTATTCTGTTTTGTTCTATTTTGTTTTTTTATTTATTATTAATATTGTTGTTGTTGTTGTTGTTGTTAATTATCCAAAAGAGAAAGACAAAGAAAGGGTGTGAATTTGGGTGAGTGGGGAAGTGAGAGGGATCTGGGAGGAGTTAACAGAAGAAATTAACCAGAATATACTCTAAGAAAATTACATAGAGAAAAAACTTTGTTTGTACATTATATACATATACATGTATTTACATAATGCATATATATGCATACACACACACACACACACACACACACATATATATATATATATATATCAAAAACCATCTGGAATTTGTAATGAAAAGTGTTTAAACTACAAGAGTCTAAATAATAATTTTCAGAGTTGGAATGTATTGTGCAATAAACTTGAAATTTTAAGTGAAAACTTTAAGTCCTTTAGAATCTTTTTTCCTCCTCCTCCTCCTCTTCCTCTTCCTCCTCCTCCTCCTCCCTGACCTGTCCTCTCTTCCTTCCCCCAACTTCATTATACTACATACTTCTCAGCAACTTTGTGTCTCGTCACTATATCTGACCCATAGAATGTGGTTTAAGTGAGACACATTGTTATTGAAGCTCTGAACCACTTTTTATTTATGGGCAATTAGTTTTATTTCCAGGGTTCACTTAACTGTCCAAAGATATTTTGGTTGTTACAACAGGGTAGTAGGGTATTCCTACTGATAATGCAGAGGCCAGATGTGCTGCTAAACTTACAGCAACAGTATGGTTCAGTGAGATGGCAGCCTGAGCCGAATACCTACAGTGCTGGCAAAGAAGCCCTACCCCAGAAGTGTGCTTAGAGACTCTGAAGTCCTAGTGACTGTGACAGAGCACTCTCCACCTTACCAACTCTCAGCTCCACTTACTAATCACCACTTTCCCCTATTAGTCCAAAGTCTGTATAAAAAAGGGTAAGGATTAATGCTAAAATGTTACAACTTTCCTTATTTCTTTAAAAAGGCATTTATCATGTGTGTACCTGATCCTATATACTAAAGTACCACAGCATGTTGTCCAAGAACAACTCAAGGGAATGAGTTTTCTCCTTCTACTATGTGGGTACTAGAAATCAAACTCAGATCCTCAGAATTGGCAGCAAGCACCTCTACCCCCCTGAGCCACCCTATCGGCCCAATATAATTATTTTAAAGCAATGGCCATCTGTTGACTAATAAATCCATAAAGGAAGGTAAACAGCAGCATTGTTCTGGGAGGAAAGAATGGGCCTTGGCCATTTAGAGAAAAACTGAATTTCATTTTTATTCAGGGGAAGAACAAATGAATCTGATTGGCGTGCTAAATAAATTTCCTACTATCTGGATAGAGAAAGGACTTCTGGATCTAGCCCAAAATCGTACACCTATTGTGGTGGATTTAAAGCCAAGAGATATCCTTGTGCAGCAGAGATAATATCCAATGTCCTGAGAGGTATGTCTAAAAATTTGAGATCAATATGATGTAGGCAAGGACACAGGGATCCTAGCTGAATGCCAGTCAGGCTCCCTAGAACACCTGTTTCTTAATAGTCAAAATTCAGAAGAGAGGATGACCAGCTCAGGATCTCTGCACTTATAGCTCCAATAGTTTTAAAATTTTAGAGATATTTTATACATGTGACAATTTGATTTATATTTTCATCAGTTAATCATCATTAGTATTTTGGTTTTTTACAAAAACAGATGTTTGAACTTGTTTCATAGTGAAGAATGATTTTTTGAGTATCTTATCCTTCTGCCTCCACCTTTTTATTGTGGTAGGCATGAGTTAGCACACCAAGTTTAGGTAGTATTGCAGATTGAACCTGCATGCCAGGCAAGTACTCTTAACAACCAAGTAGTGTTGGTACAACCAGCCTTGACAGTTTATTGTATTAACAAAAATAAATGTCTGTGATGACCATCAGCATAGTCAGTATGTACAACAGGAGGAGGACACAATAAGCAAACAATCTCCATTTCCATTCTTTTGTATATGTGGCACAAAGAGAAAATCAAATTTACCTACATGTGTTTTACTTACTATTCATCAGCTTAAAAAAATGAAAGAAATAATACAGTGTATTCGAACCCAGAGTGGTAAATGCAGGACTGAAGGAGGACCCTTCAGTCCATCAGCTGACACAGCCACTGTGGCAGTGTGTGTGTGTGGCACAAAGAACCAAAGCACAGAAATGCACACCAGATCCCTCTTGTTCCATTGGCATAATTGAGAGCTCCCAGAAACTCTGGATTCTGGTTGAAGGGTGAATTCTTATGGCACATCAAGATAAAGAAGAGAAGTTGTACCTGTCAGACATTTGACATCCCTGTTCTCCCAGGCTTATTAGTCCCTGCATAGCTAGAGATTTGTGTATCATTTCAGACACATCTATGTTTTGAAAAGGGAAATGTGGTTCCCCACTTGGAGTACTTGACAAGGCATCTCCCTTGTGAGTTTCAACAGAGTATTGTAGGAAGTTAGACCTTGACAGAGCATCAGGCCGTGAGTGTCAGTCAGGGCTGGAAAGCTAGGACCTACATCAGATGGTTCATTCCACCCGTAACATAGTTACAGGCTCCAAGGATGATGTGACACTTCTGACCCTCATAAGCATATGCACTCATGTGCACACAGTGCAGATGAGAGACTAAGAGCTAGATTCCCTAGTAGCCAGGCACATAGAGAGGGGAGCCATGGGAGGTGTTGAACTTCCAAGATGTCACTTCTTCACATTTCTCTTTCAAGACTGGCAGCTTGAAACAAAAGCCTTGTGGGCTTATGTCTCCCACCAGCCAGATCCCTGCTGATGGACCTACTCAACAAGTGCAAAGTGGAATTGTTCTGGGTCAATCGACCATCCTATTTTTCTTCAAACTGATAAACCATAAATTAGGGATGGAAAAACTCCTCAGAGACTTAAGAACACCTAGCCCTTGAGAAGAGACTGGATTTATTTGGCCTTTCTTCAACTGTTGATTCTATCTCCTGCTGTCTATGATATTCACTATTTCTTCATTGGCTACATGTTGTGCTGATTTTCTTCTTTTAATTCTGTAAATGGCAGTAAATGAACCCAGTCAAGACCCCTAGACTTTAATTAAAAATATTTAAAAATAAATCTTTTTTTTAAGATTGCCTCTTTCCAGAACAATGTAGAATAGACAAAGAGGATGCTCACTAGAGGCTCTCACTTTGTCCTGAGCAGAATACTTTCATACAGTGTAAACACGTTCTTTTTGACCTGTGAGTATCTTAAATAAAAAGTTGTTTGGATGAGTGCAACTGTCCCACATGTTCTAAATCCTAAGTGATCAGCAGTCATCCCCAGAAAGTGATAGCATCAATCTTTGGACAGGCCAAATTGTAGTGAGCTTAGAGCCTGTGAAGCAATCATCTAACTAGCCAGAAGGGCAGGATTTTGTAGGAGCCATGTGACACATATCTTGCTGAAGAACATTTCAATAAACAGGTTTCATGATCTGTTGAAAGCCACGCAGAGGGCACTACGTGTGGGAACACTGCCCTATGGCTCCAGGGCTTCAGAGCACAAACTGGGAGCTTAGAAAAGGTGTGAGAGCTCAGGCTGGCCTTTCCAGTAGTCAGTTGACAAAGCTGTGCAGCAGGTTTGAGTTCCCAAAGCTCCCAACAGGTACTCAGGCAGTAGAACACCCTGAAAGTTTCTCACGTTGATATCAGACTGGAACCTAGTACTGACTACGCTCATTGCCTAGACCTGTTCTTCAAAAGTGACATCCATTAACTGACACACCAAAGAACAACACACACAATACTGCTTTTAAAGAACAAAACAAAACAAAACAAAACAAAATAAAAACCATATGTAGAAGCACACACAGAGAGGCATGCATGGACCCTGAATGTCTAATCTATTAATGGCTTTAAGGGGGGTTATTTTTATTGAAAATAGGAACAAAGGAATTGGGGGCATAAGCATTCTTAACAGTTTTTAAGACAACCTAATCATAAAGTTAAGCCTCTGGTATGAATGATTATTGTCCTTTCTAAGCTTGTATGTTGCATTTTTCTTACAACAAATTGATTATATGATACAAACTAGAATACCCAATGTTGAAATACTGTCTTTTCAGTGACTAACTAATGCTTTAAAAATAAAACTTAATGATTATAAGAGGAGGATGTGGATATAGTTCCAGCAATTTCCCCAGTTCTTCCTGCCAAGACACTCTGACACTCCAAAACACAGACCCAGCACTTACCACACAAAGTCCAAACAGCTGGCCCTGGGGTTGATGTGTGCTCAACATTTTCCCACATAGTGTGGGAAGCCCAAGGGAGCAAGTCCTCAGCCTGAGATTGTTTTATGAATTATTCTTGCATCTCAGCCATACACCCCCAAGTTATTCTTCTGTTGTCAAAATGCTGACATAACAAGAGGAGACGGCAGCCTGAAATTCCCTCCTGGAAGGGTCTCCGTCAAAGGAGTGGCAATCCTCTCTAGTCTGAGTGAGCCTACTTTTAATTGTGGAAATTTGGAGGAAGCTCTACCCTGCAGCTTGTTCCTCTGAGATATTGCCAACTTTGGATGATTCTATCATCAGATACTAAAACCTTGTTTAAAGGGCAGGTGCTGCATAATGGCTTTCCAAGTTCCAAAGCAGTGGGAAATACCTTGGTGACTTCTCCTAGGTAGATATGACAGTCTGGCAGTCCTCTGCTTGCAGGAGTTTGTCTCGTTTGCACAGGCCCAGGAACACCATTGTTCAAGGAGAACTCACAGGTGCTTCCCAGCCATCAGCTTGCTTTAGTGACCAGCTGCAGTTTCAGTAAATGACTGAGAAGTGGCTGAGCAAACTAGCCACCAGGTCACTGACCTGCAGCTCTCTATACTAATCAACTTCCAGTGCCAATGTACAAAGGACAGGACCTCTCCAAGGTATGGATGAGGACAAGGCTTTTGTTGTAGATATGAGGCATCTGGAAAAGACCAGAGCAGGAAGAGAAAGTAGTAAATTAAACATGACCAGCCCACTGAACTGGGCCATGAGGGATGGTGCAACAGAGGAAGACCAAGAGAGAGGGGGCCAAGAGGACCAAGAGCCAAGAGGATCAAGAATGTGCATAGCCCAAATGGTAGGGTTAAATAGAAAAGATGATCTGGGGAAAGGGAAGCCATGAGATGCAGAAGTCTAGGGAAGGGGGCAGAGTAAGAAGAGATAGAAAAAGAGGAGCCTTAGGTACTGAGTGAACCTGGATGCAAGCCTTCTTTTTGGTATGCTAATAGGCACTTCAGTTAGCATTTGTCCTGAGTTTTTTGATTTGGGGTTTCTTTTGTTCCTTTGTTTGTTTATTTGTTTTATTTTTGTTTTTGTTTTGTTTGTTTGGTGTTTTGTTTTATTTGGTTATGTTTAGATCTGACAGCCAAGTCTACAAGGTTGAAAGGCCACAAGGAGGATTTTACCGGCATAGCAAAATTAGTTCTCTTTTCTTCATTCTGCTTTTTATGGTAAAATGTTAGCTTAAAAATTAAGACAGAATGAGAAAAAAAAAACAAATAAATAAAACCAACTCCTGAATCCCCTTCCTGCCAAAACAAACAAACAAACAAACAAAAAATAAACACAAATATCTTTTCTTTTAAAAACACACAGATAGACAGAAAAACATGCCTAAGTCTATCAGGGCTCTTGACATTACTATGCAACCATGTGGACAATGTGGACCACACAACACAGTACTCCAAGCAGAACTCTTGATTTTATTATATGTATATTATATATATATATATAATATACATATAATAAAATCATACATATAATGGAATATATTATCTATTAATGTGAAGGTAACGGTCTTCAGGCAGTGATGAGTGCTTCATTGCTAAGGTATTGGGCTGGCCTTGGAAAGTAACAGGCTTGTGAAGCTGGAGCCCACATGAATAAGATTAAAAACTTTTGAAAGGGAACCTCAGAGGCTCAAGTGCCATAACTTCATTTAAAGTAGATATGTGGAAATGTGATTCTTATGGCTTTTCAAATATCCTTAGTGTTTTAAAATATTTTATTTCTTGTAGTGGTGTGTGTGTGTGTGTGTAGGTGTGTATGCATGTGTGTGTATGTGTAGGTGTTTGTAGGTCAGAGCACCAATTTTAGAAGTGTTTTTTCCTTTCATTATGGGTTCCAGGGATTGAATTCAAGTTGCCAGGCCTATTATAGAATGTTTTTACCCAATTTTCTAGGGAGTTTGTTTGTTTGGTTTATTTAGTTTATTGTTGTTGTGATAGTGGTGGTGGTGGTGCTAGTGGTGGTGTGTGTGTTTCTATGTGTGTATTTGTGTGTGTGTGTGTGTGTGTGTGTGTGTGTGTGCTACTATGACCAGAAGCAACGTGGGGGAAGAAAGTGTTTATTTTACCTTACACTTCCTGTAGTTCTGGGTTTCTGCCTCTACCCTCTTGGAATGTCCTGACACCTCCGGTACACTGACTTGGAGAGTACAGGGGGAAAGTCTAGAATGGTTATGGTCACTCACAGTCTACCTCTTTCCTCCAGAGTGTCAGATGCCACTATCTGCCAGGCCAGAATTGGGTAAAGCAGAGTCCCTGACGGGCCTAATCACAGTCCAGTAATTGTGTGAATGAATACGGAGGGAGTAGGGGATAAGTCCTTCTCTGAGAATCTTAGTGTTATAGCTCTTGTACGCAAAGGCCTTGTCCAATTATCTTTAATGAAGCAGCTCTCTGAGACAATCTTAGCTTGTTCTTATTTCTTTATTCAGGGTGGATTTGAACATATACACATTATTTAAAGTGAACCAAGGATTATAGAGTTTTGGAGTGAGAATATCCAGGAAGGAAAAGAGTCACTGGATGAAGGTTAAGGCTTATGAGATGTCTCATTTGCATGGGGAGGAATTTCAGGTGCTGTGCTACATGACTGACCATAACGACCTGAGTCTCCAGGTCATGTGCTCTGAGGAAGGCACAGTGCTGCACTGTGCCCTGAGGAAGGCACAAAAGCAGTAAGGATGCTAGTTCTATACCCGCCAGTTTCAAGTTTTGAGATTTTGGAGATTTGACTGTGTTCCACTTTGCAAGTTCCTTGCCATTTCAATAAACCAACCAAACAACAGATAGCAATCTGGGGTAAGCCTTCACTGTACTTCAGTCCTGACCTTGAACTTCTAAGCTCCTAGAAATAGGAACTAAGTAAGAGATTGATCCATGGTACTTCTTGATTATGACTATCCTACAAGGATTTATCAGATGGACTAATATCTAATTGCATACACTTTTTGTTATAAAAAAGATATTCCTGATGTTGACAACTTAAAAAAAAAAGAAGGTTGCTTTTGGCTCCCAAACTTTGAGGATTTGGCACATTCTCAGTTGACTCTGTTGATTATGACCTATATTGAGTCTCCATAGCTTGGCAAAGAACAAATCACTCACTTTATGGTTGGGAAACAAAGAAGAAGGGAAGAGGAAGGGGTGAGATTGTAATATCTGCATTCAAGGAAGGGCACAGCTTCAGCAACCAATTTTCTTTTACTAGGCCTTATCTCCTAAAAGCTCAACTTCCCAATAGTGTCAAAGTGGAGTCCAACCCTTAACACATGGGCTTTGAAGAAGCACCTCAGATCCAAAGTAAAAAACCAACTTTCTTCAGGTTCTCATCAAAAAATAAGGACAAAGAAATAACTTTGTTGCAAGATGTAGGCATTGGTCTTAAGGTTCAAGCTAGAAAAAAATTACTTTGAATTTTAAGTAAGTCTTTATGAGACTTACTATAAATGAACATATATTTCTCCATTAATTTTCTCAGTCTTCTATGACAACCATGTGCTGCTCAGTCACTTGTGAAAAAATTGTGAGAAAAATAAAAGCTCTACAACTAGAAAAAAAGCTACATTATCCAGGAAGTCAAATCCCAGACTCCTCAAGGGCCTGGCACTCTGATGCCACCTTGCCAAGTTTGCTTCTAGGATCTCTACTGCTGTGCCTTAGTTTTCCTGAAGGAAATTTTTAGTAAAATCTAATAATATTTCTTTCAAAACCAAACAAGTGAGAAAGATCATTATACACTTGTGGCCATCAGTTACAGAAGGGTAAAGTCCCAAGCCCTTTCACATGTAGATGTGGCATCCCTAACATCAGAGTCAGGTAGGTTCAAAATAGAGTTTTCCATGCAAATGAGGCACCTAGAGGCCTGGAGGGCATTGTCAATAAACTTCCCTTTACAGACATTTCTCCTTGTAAATAAGGTATATAATCTCGGGCCCATCCTGAGAAGTGGGATATGATTTAGTGTCTGCCATAACAATAAATGGTTTGGAACCACAGACTGTCTCTTTTTATTGAGATCTGCCATGAAGGCCTTTGCCTACAGAGCTGCTGCCTAATCTCCCGGTAGAAGGCCTCTCTGTGATCTTGACCACAATTGCCACCAAGCCTGTGGGACTCTCCCTGTAAGATAGCAAAGAAAAACAAAAACAAACAAACAAGACCTAAAACTGTCCTGTAACAGTGCTTGAATGATAACCCCTGATAGGACTCTCAGTGGAGTCAGGCCTGCCTACCCTCCTAACCCACATGTGGATCTGGGGGAAAATGTACATTGTGGTGAGGAGCTAAATGTGTGGCAAGTGTGTTCAAACGTACAGAAGAATAGAAAAGGATACTGTTTTGAAGTTAACTCATTGAGCCTCTTACTTATAGGAACATAGAGGGCACCAGAGTAACTGTGTTAAGTAAAAGAAGTCAGATATAGAAAGACAACTATCCCATGTTTTTATTTGTATGTAGATGATGAAAGATTTATATTAATGAGATAGAGAACAATATATTAATTATGAGGGCTTTGAAAGATTATGGATGGCCTGGAGGATGGACAGAGATAGAGGAGATTAGCAGTTCAGTTGGAAGATGATCTAATTCGAATAGTCTACAGAATAATATAGATTATAGATAACTTTGACAATAATTAACAATTCAAACTAACAAGTAGGAAGGATTTTGAATGTTCCACACAAACAAATGAGAAATATCTCAGCTATTAGATGTACCAGTGACCTTATCTAGTCATTAAACATGCACTGAAACATAAAAACATACAAATACTAATGTATCAAAAGTGCATTACAAGGGGTTGAATGTGACCAACAGTACATGCACATATGAAATTTTCAAACAATAAAAAAAAGTAATGGCAAATAGGTAGGCATAGGTAGGCCTTTAATCCTAATGCTTCAGACTGAGTCAAGAAGTCGATTTTCTAGCCAGGGCCATGGAAAGACCTTGTCTCAAAAATATACATTAAAGTGCATTTGTTTGTGTTTTCACAAATTGACTTAGTCATCTGATTTATAGAACATATCCTTTGGCCTTATAACAGAGATACAAATGCACAGCTGCATGGCATTTAATCTTGCCCTGTGACAAAACACAAAAGAACTTGTTAAGACACAAATGAAATAAACTACATACAGCTCAAAGAGGAAAACAACAAAGAGGGCATATTCTGAGGAGATTTGGGAATTTTAGTTGAAATTTATTTTTAAAGGAACTGGGGCTGATGGAATAAACAGAAACAAAACCAAAAACTTTTTCCTGTAGTCTCTATCGTCAGTCATATTCTGTCACAAGACTTGAAAAAATTGGTCTGATCACCAAGTCTGGAGAAATGTCTATGTTCATAGCATTTTGAACACATAGCATTTTGCAACACAGCTGCTGTCTCCTTTCAACAGCTGAGTATAGTAATTCAAATGAGATGTTAGGAGTTTCCAAGACTAAACTATTTAATACCTGGCCTGACTGGCTGTTTCTCAGACTAATGTTGTCCACCTGCTACCTCTTTAGGGTTGATGTGGGAATGTCCTCCAAATGATCCTATGGTGGTGTTTTCCTCCTAGTCTAGTTTTCATGTATTTATCTCAGCTCTTGCCATCAAAGTTCAAATTGTCCTCATCTTCTTTCCCAGTTAACAACACTCTTCACTCCGGTGTCTATTTTAGAAATAAATGGAGAAAATAATATTTATTCTACCACCCTCCCCCTCACCCTCTATGATTTTTTTTCCAAACAGAAATAGAAAAGGAGAATATCAAGGAAGTTTTCACTAATATAGCTGTTAAGCCAGGAGGTAGAATAGCAGTCTAGACTCATATATTGATCCCTACTTGTATATTTGATGAAAGAGAAGAAAATATCACAGAAAATGAAAACATGTTTGCCACAAATCCCATGTTTTTGAAAACTATGATTCCAAGGATGACTACTTTCTCATCTCTGTCTACTGTTCCCAATAACTTTACAAGAAACAGAAGGATAGACTATACCATGAGTAGTGTTAGAAAAGGTGCTCACCTGGCTGAACCCTGGTACTGAGTCACTTCTATTTACTGACTATACTATTTGCTCTGCCCAGACTGTGGGAATGATCTAATGTACTCTTAAGACAGTTCACCACTCTGCTACAGAAGATGGAAGGGACTTGCACATAAAACCTAAGATATTCCAGATGGAAAAAGTCCCTCTAAAAAACAAAAGTGCATTAGAACAGTTTTTAACAACAGCATCACTGACACCTTGGACAAGGATGTTTGAAGGGGTGGACACATGTTTTATGCATTGCTGGATGCTTCTCCAAATACCTAGCCTCTACACACTAAATGTTAAAACTTTCTTTCAAAACAAAGGAAACCTGAAGTGTCCCTAGACATGACCTAATTTCTGTAGGGTTGAGAATGGAAACATGGTCTAGGAGAGCACAATTGTAGGACTAATCTCCAGCCAACACGTACTGGGCAGGGGTTGAGGGATCATTAGATTGTTTCTTCATTGTTCTTGTTTATTCTAGGGATATATTCATGTATTCAAACCCATTCTTTAAAAATGCAAAAATTATTCTGAGAAATGCCTGGTAACTGTCCATTAAAATGGTTAGATATAGAGATGTTATGCACAGGGATTTCAGGCATGTATTGCCATTACCCATTACCGTGCCTTGAACATTGACTCTACATCTAACAGAAACTCATTTCCATATTGGATTTTGCATAAAGCATCAGAGAAGGAAAATGGCTTTGAATCCAAGCCATGTGATGGCTAATTTTATGTCATTGCTCTACTCCTAAGAAGATAAGCTAAGCATTAATTTTGAGAGAGTGAAGCAAATGTCAGAGAGCAACTTGGACAAGGTTGACACAGATAGTGTTTAGTAATGGGCTTACATTTGACTAAGGGTGAGGAACCCAAAACCTAAGCCTATCTTTCTCAGGGTCATGTCTGCTTTAGCCATGATGCCTGTGACCTTCCAGTACACACTCCCTTTATACTGTTTTGTTTCCTTGGATTATACCCTGTTTTTCTGGAATCATCACAGAAATTTATAGAGCTATTTGTATTCCAGAGTCACCACAGAACCTCAGGATAATATACATGCCTCTTACATTAAGGAACTACACTAGATGACAGCTGTGGGTTCACTTGGCACAAGCTCTTTAGATGTGATGCTACTGTACCCTAAACTGCTCCGGATTTGACCACTGCCTGCCTGTTAGCTCTCTCCTTCCCTCCCTCCTTCTGCCCCTCTCTTCCACTCTTCCTTCATTCCTCCTTTCTCCCTCTCTTCTTTTCCCCTTTTCTTCCTTTTCCTTTTCACTCCCTCCCTTCTTTGATGTGATTTTCTATTCTCTTCCCTTTAAATTAATTCTCTTTTTCCTTCCTTATTCTAAATCAAGCAATCAGTTTATGGCTAACTGAGAGTTCCACAGAGACTGACTTACCTGTGTACTTGTGTCCTATATCTTGAACTAGCTGTCATCTACTTCAGCCTAGAACAATGTAATGACTCGCATTAAGAAAGGCTGTCTGAATTCAGAGGATGTGATCATTATACAACATTTAACATGTTTTATTGAAGACCCCTTTGGAAAGATACAGCAAGAAGAAAGTTTTAAATTTTGTTTCTTATTTTACTTCATTTAGTTTAGTTTAGATGTGTGCTTATGAAGAGTTCTTGAGCCCAAGCAGTGAGGAGAGATAGGCTGCCCAGCTAGCCTAGCCAAAATGCCATGCTTCCAGTTCAATGAAGATTTGTTTTTTCAAAAGAATAAGAATAAGTCGGAGAATGATAGAGGAAAACATCTGACATCCTGCTCTGACCTCTGCATGTATGTCCATATTTATGTGCCCACACACTCACTTGAACATGCCATACACACACATAAACCACACTCACACACACCATATACACATACCACGCATTCCACATACACACATGCAAAGTCACATACATACACACACCACACAGTCCACATAGATACACACTCCTCATACACATATACATATAAACACACACATAACACACACATATATCACAAATACACACAGCACAGATACACACACATGTATACAATACACACATATAGACATATACACATACATACACCTACATATAATACATACACATAAACACAAACACATAATACACACATACAGGCACACACATACACACACAACACACATTCACACATCACATACTACACTCATATCATGGCCAGGAAGAGAGAGGAGAGGCCTGGGGTTGATCAGTAGTCCTCTGTGTGGAACATCCCCAATGACTTGACACCCTAAAGGTTTCATTACTTCCCAGTAGTGCTGTGCTAGGGACATGGGACACACCACACATATACACATAATTCTACATACACATAGGCAAACACATGCACATATACACTGCAAATACCACACACACCACATACTGCATACAAACACAGGCATATACACCATACAGATACACATAATTGCATACAATATACACATACAGATACACACAGAGACACATACACAACACCCATATACACAGCACATACATATCACATACTACACATATCACAAACAGCACACACATATACACATCCACAATAAACATATACTACATACTCCACATAAACACACACTACACACTTCACATACACACATACCACATACTCCACATACACAGATACAAACATACATATTCACATACCACATACTACTCATACACACACTCCACAAACACCACACATACACACATACATATACCACACACTCCACATACACACATAAGCACACACATACTTTCACAAACAGCAGACACATATACACACACATAGCACACATACACATATATACCCATATACTACACAGATACAGACACATGCACACAATACATACATATACACACATACATACATGTACAAAATACATACATACATGCATACCACACACACACACACACACACACACCACAACTCCACAAAAACACACACCACAGATACACACACATCCATACATGCACACACCAGTTACACCATAGATACACACACACATGTACACAATACACATAGGCCACACATACAACACACATATACCGCACATTTTACACAAACACCACACATATACCACACACTCACATTCACACATACACCACACACACATACACATATGCCACTCATATACCACACACACAACACATATATACACCACATTGAAACACACATATACACACACATACAATACAGACACACCAAGATTCTTTTACTGAAGATAGTTCAGTAGTTATGAACATTTGCTGAGCAATCACAAGGACCAGAATTTAGATCCTAGTACTCAGGACACAAGCTTTGGAATCTTGTCCACACCTATAACTTCATCTCTGAGGAGCAGAGAAAGAAGGATGGCTAGGACTTGTTGAATTCCAGCTTATCCATAAAAACATGAGTCCCAGGTATAGAGGGAAATCTTGCCTCAAAAGGAATAGAGACAAAGGACACATTACATCATCTGTTGGTTGGAGTCCTGTTCCTAGAGCACAGAGGTATGTATGTCTGCACACTGCATAGACACACAAAGATACAAGCATCTATGGACTTTGCCTTAGATGAGCTTTATTCAGTGAGGAACTAGAATTTAATTTGGCCATTCTTTGACCTTCAAAATAAATGCCTATTGGAAGGTTTCTATGGATTTCTTGGATTCTTCCAGCACCACGATGAAGCCACAGTCTAATAGAAGCAACTCTGGAAAGAAAAACCATGAACCTCTAAAGATGCAGTCCTTTAAAAATGCAGTAAATATACTGGTAAAAACAATTTCAAAATCAGCCGGGCGTGATGGCACACGCCTTTAATCCCAGCACTCGGGAAGCAGAGGCAGGCGGATTTCTGAGTTTGAGGCCAGCCTGGTCTACAGAGTGAGTTCCAGGACAGCCAGGGTTATACAGAGAAACCCTGTCTTGAAAAAACACAAACAAAAAACAAAAACAAAAAAAGTTCAAAATCACCCTTTTCTCAATTCTAGAAATTAACTAAAACAATAACAATCTACCAAAGAAGTAAGTGTCCTGGTGCTGCTTATGTTCCCTGCTGTTCCCACTGCATGTCTGCTAGTGCTGACCTAATAGTTCTACATGTCTTCTGACCCAAAGCAAAATGAACTTTCTCATTTTCTTTCTTTTTTTTTAATTTATTTATTTTGTTTTTTTTGTTTGTTTGTTTGTTTTTGTTTTTTTTCGAGACAGGGTTTCTCTGTGTAGCCCTGGCTGTCCTGGAACTCACTTTGTAGACCAGGCTGGCCTCGAACTCAGAAATCCGCCTGCCTCTGCCTCCTGAGTGCTGGGATTAAAGGCGTGTGCCACCACGCCCGGCTTTATTTATTTATTTTCAAGTTCTATGACAGAACTTTAATTCTGAGTAAATTATTTGTCTTCCTCTCTTTTTTTAATCAGTGTTTTAAGATTCGATGAGAACAATGTGTTTTGTTCAGACTGAAGTTCTGAATCCCAGAACCCACTTAAAGGCTGACTGGGCATAGTGGCCTGCTCATAAGCCCAGCATGTAGAAAGCAAGCTACCCAGAGTAGATAAAACAGTGACTTCTAAGTTCACTGGAAAACCCCACCTCAGTAAAAAGGTGGAGAATAATAAATAAAGACACCTGTCATCAACCATGGGCTTCCATAAGCATGCATGCACATTTTACAAATATCTGCACACATGCACCCATACATACATACATATATGTAAACATTCACATACTCTATACATACAATGAAAGAAACTTGAGAGTTATAATTTTTAATAACCAAAATGAAAATACCATTAGACATCAAGTGAAGATTTCATGTAATCAAAATATAATCTTGAACAGGAAATATGTCAAATGATATATTCTGAGTAACATAAGGGAAGAAGGGTGGGGTGGTTCAGAGACTTGTTATATATCATCTACTGCATCAATTTGTATAATGAGATTTCTAGAACTAGGTGCATAAAGATTATTTGAAATGACAATGAATTTCTCAGAGAGCTTCCAAATATGATTGTAATTAAAGTACAAATTCATGAAGTTCACTAAACTCCAAATATAATAAACTCAAAGAAATCCAAATCTAGATAAATTAGAAAATCTTGTAGACAGTATGTCATATAAAAAGGATTGCTGCTGCTTCCCTGAAGACACCACAGTCTGAGGAATCCCAGGAGATCTGCTGCACTTGGGGCATCTAATAAGAAACTTCCGGAAATCCCACAGCTGACACTGGAAGCTCAGTTTTCTTGGGACCCATCACCCCCCACCCCCAAGATCTCCCACTGCCTGAACTCCAATCCCGTTCTGGCCAGCAGCCTACTAACTAGTCTGCTCCATTGAAGACACCAAAGCTCGAGGTTCTCTGCACACAAGCAGCTAGGCAACTGACACAACAGTTGGAAGACCTCCTGGGGGCTCCGTGACATGCAGGGCAACTGACTCAAGAGACTGAAAGCCTCCTTGGAGTTCTGCTGCACATGAGGAAAAAGAAACCATAGTCCTGGAGAACAGCTTCACATAGGACAACAGCTTGACTGCTCCTCTGAAGATACAACAGTCTGAAGGCCTCCCAGGAGTTCTACTGCAGTTAGGACATCACATCAGCAGCTTCTCTGCCCCAGTGAAGACCCAACAGTCAGAAGGCCCCAGAGAAGGTCTGCTACAGCTAGGGCCACAGATTGACCAGGAGAACTGAAGCAACCCAGGGACAAAAGAGGCAGGCTTGAGACAGATTCACCCAGACCAGCAAATACCAGGGATAACCAGATGTTGAGAGGCAAACACAAGACCATAAGCAACAGAAGTCAATAGACGTGGGCATCATCAGAACCCAGTTCTCCCATCACAGGGAGCCCTGAATACACCAACACACCTGAAAATCAGAAAGCTGACCTAAAATCTTATCTTATGAAGATAATAGAGCCCTTTAAGGAGGATATAAACAACTTCCTGAAAGAAATGCAGGAAAACACAAACAGGTGAATGAATGAATAAAGTGGTCCAAGACCTAAAAGTGGAAAGAGAAACAATAAAGAAAACACAAATGGAGGTAAACTTGGAAATGGAAAACCTAGGGAAGAGGTCAGGGATTACAGATGTAAGCATCACTAATAGAATACAGATATCATAGAAGAGATGGACACAACTGTCAAAGAAAATTCAAAACATAAAAAACTCCTAAATGAAAACATCCAGGAAACTTTGGACACAATGAAAAGACCAAATCTAAGAATAATTGGAATAGAAAAGAACGAAGATTTCCAGCTCAAAGGACCTGAAAAATGTCTTCAACAAAATCATAGGAAAAAACTTCTTCAACCTAAAGAAAGAAATAGTCATAAAGGTATAACAAGCCTATAGAACCAAATAAATGGGACACAAAAAGAAAATCCTCTTGACACATAATAATCAAAACAATAAATGCACAGAACAAAGAAAAAATATTAAAATCTGTAAGAAAAAGGGCCAAGTAACATACAAAGGTAGACCTATCAGAATTACACCAAACTTCTCAACAGAGACACTAAAAGACAGAAGAGCCTGGTCAGAGGTCATGCAAACTCTAAAAGTACACAAATGCCAGTCCAAGCTACTATACCCAGTAAAAGTCTCAATCAACATAGATAGAGAAACCAAAATATTCCTGGATAAAACCAAATTCAAACAGTATCTATCCAGTATAATCCAGCTTTAGAGAAGATTCTAAAAAGAAAACTCTAACATAAGGAGAGTAACTACACCAAAGAAAAGACAAAATATTAATCATCTCACAACAAAGCCAATAGGAGAGAACCACATGCACATAATGGCACCTACACAACCAAACATAGCAGCAACCAACCGTCATCTCTCTTTAATATCTCTCAATATTAATGGACTCAACTCACCTATAAAAAGACATAAACTAACAGACTGGATATGCAAACAGAACCCAGCATTTTGCTACACACAAGAAACGCTCCTCAATAACAAAGATGGACACTACCTCAGAGTAAAAGTGTGATAAAAGATCTTCCAAGTAAATGGTCCCAAAAAACAAGCTGGAGTTGCCAACTGAATATCCAATAAAATATACTTTCAACCAAAAGTTATCAAGCAAAATGAGTAAGGACACTTCAAATTCACCAAAGGGAAAATCTGCAAAGAGAAAGTCTCAATTCTAAACATCTATGCCCCAAATCCAAGGGCACCCGCATTCATAAAAGAAACTTTACTAAAGCTCAAAACACACATTGAGCCCTGCACAATAATAATGGGAGACTTCAACACCCCACTCTCACTAATGGACAGATCATTGACACAGAAACTTAACAGAGACTAAATGAAACCAATACAGGTTATGAACGAGATGAATTTAACAGATATCTATAAAACATTTCATCCTAAAACAAAACAATATACCTTCTTCTCAGCACCTCATGGTACCTCCTCCAAAACTGACCACATATTTGCTCACAAAACAAGCCTCAACTGGTACAAGAAGATTGAAATAATCCCATGCATCCTATCAGATCACCACAGACTAAGGCTGGTCTTCAATAACAACAAAAACAACAGAAAGCCCACATACACGAGGAAACTGAACAACTGTCTACTCAATAATAACTTGGTCAGGGAAGAAATAAAGAAATTAAAGACTTCCTGGAATTCAATAAAGATGTTGACACAACATACACAATCTTATGGGACACAATGAAAGCACTGCTAAGAGGGAAATTCATAGCACTAAGCGCCTTGGTAAAGAAACTGGAGAGATCTTCTAGCAACTTAACAGCACACCTGAAAGCTCTAGAACACAACCAAGTAAAACACACCTAAGAGGAATAGAAGGTAGGAAATAGTCAAACTCAGGGAAGAAATCAATCAATTAGAAACAAAGAATCAGCAAAACCAAAAGCAGGTTCTTTTAGAAAAACAACAACATAGACTAAACTCCTAGCCAAACAAACTAAAAGGCCCAGAGTATCCAAATTAACAAAATCAGAAATGAAAAGGGATACATAACAACAGAAATAGAGGAAATTAAAAAATCATCAGATCCTTTAAAAGCCTATATTCAACAAAACTGGAAGTATAGATGAAATGGATAGATTTTTGGACAGATACCACATACCAAAGTTAAAGCAAGAACAGCTAAACTATCTAAATAGGCCCACATAACACAAGGAAATAAAAGAAGTCATTAAAAACCTCCCAACCCCAAAAAAGCCCAGGGTCAGATAGCTTTAGTGCAGAATTTTACCAGACCTTCAACGAAGACCTAATACCAATATTCCGCAAACTACTCCATAAAATAGAAACAGAAGGAACACTACCTAATTCATTCTATGTAGCAACACTTACTCTGATACCTAAAACACACAAAGATGCAACAAAAAAGAGAACTTCAGACCAATTTCATTTATGAATATCCATACAAAAATACTCAATAAAACTCTTGCAAACCAAATCCAAGAACACATTAAAACCATAACTCACCAAGATTAAGTAGGCTTCATCCTAGGGATGCAAGGCTGGGTCAATATATGAACATCCATTAATGTAATCCACTATACAAACATACTCAAAGGAAATACCACATGATCATCTCCTTAGATGTAGAAAAAGCATTTGACAAAATACAACATCCCTTCATGTTAAAAGTATTGGAGATATCAGGAATTCAAGACCCATACCTAAACATAATAAAAGCAGTTTACTGCAAACAAATAGCCAATATCAAATTAAATGGAGAGATACTTGAAGCAATCTCACTGAAATCGGGGACAAGACAAAGATGTCCACTCTTGTCATATCTATCCAATATAGTACTCACAGTTCTAGCTAGAACAATAAGACAACAAAGAGAGATCAAGGGGATACAAATTGGCAAAGAAGAAATAAAAATATCACTATTTGCAGATGATATGATAGTATACATAAGTGACCCCAAAAATTCTACCAGAGATTTTCTTCAGTTGATAAACAACTTCAGCAAAGTGGCTGGATATAAAATTAACTCAAATAAATCAGTAGCCTTCCTTTATGCTAGTGATAAACAGGCTGAGAAAGAAATTAGGGAAACAACTCCCTCCACAATAGCCAAAAATAATACAAAAAATCTTGGGGTAACTCTAACCAAATAAGTGAAATATTTGCATGACAAAAACTTCAAGTCTCTTAGGAAAGGTAGAGGAAAACGGACCTGCAAATCCCATAAACTCTTTCTCTCTATGTTGGTTTTGGTCAGTGTTTTATCACAGCAACAGAAAGTAGACTACAATGATGGTGTACATTTTCTATAGTTGTGAGCAAATGTCTATAATACACGTTTTTTCCCCCTCTATATATGTTCTATTGGTTTTGTATTCTGGGAGGATGCTAATTACTATACTCTCTCAAGAAATTTTCCAAATTAGATAATACTATGAAAGATGAATGAATAATGGGAGGAGTTCTATGTTGCTCTTGCTCACTGCCTGCCACACTATTCAACTGTGTTAGAAAGATCATGCAGGTGATCACAGAAGCCAGTGAAGCAAATGGTAAACAGAATAGAAAATGAAAACTCATTCTAAATTGATTTAGATAGCCCAGACCAAAACTTCTAAGGGGTCTGATACCAGGTGGTTTATTATCAATAAATTTAAGCACAGCATAATTTGGGGAAAGTTTCCTTGTGTAGTACAATCCCCTTTACACAAGATAGTATAATTATACCAAAACTCAACTCAGGGCACATGTCATTTCTTTCAAGAATATAACCTGTACTAACTTAGGTGCCTATGGAAGGATCTGACCTGGTCTTTGTCATACAAATAGCACAGAAATAATTTGTGCTTTTAGCCACCTCTGTTCCTAGTTTTGGAAGCTTGGGGAAACCTCTGGCTATACAGATAATGTGTCATTTAGATTATTTGTTATCTCTGGTCCTGGTTGTCAAAGTTCAGGAAGCTCCTGGTTACTAGCCACCTCCACTCCTGGTTGTAGGAGCTTGATATGTGGAGGCCCAACAGATAATGCCAATCACAGCCTATTGATCACTTTGAATTCCCATATTTCTGGATGGAACAACAGGTTTTCCCTCTTCCCCATTGGAAAGACAATCCAATAATCTCTCTTTTTAACACACTGAGTCCACTTAGTGCTGTTTCTGTGTGCATAAGTATAGGACTCTCTACTAGAATGTGTAGGAGACTCCTCAGACATGCATCTCTAAAGAAAGTCAACCCTCTCTCCCCCATCAGTCATCAATTCCTGAATAGGGACTCCTCAGGAAGTCTCCTCAGCTAGAGACTTCAAGTCCTTTCACTGTATATTAGGGGATTTAGGCTGACCTGATCTTGTACAATTACCACTTTTAATTTATGTGTCTAGTGGCCCTGTAATGTCCAACAAACAATGTTTTGCTGCATACATCCACTACCTTTGGCTCTTAAAATCATTCTGCTCTGTCCTACTCATTAAGACCTCTGAGCATTTTATGGAAGGGATGTGATGCAAACGTGCCATTTGGAGCTGAGCCCTCTCTAAAGTCCTTTATTCTCTATATGTTGACAAGTTGTGGATCCTGAGTTAATTGTTATCTGTTGCAAAAGGAAACTTTTCTGGCAAAGGATTAAAGATGTACGTATTTATGGATATAAATTAAAGAACATAGTGGGCATTGTCATAATACATCTGTTTAGCACAATACTAGTGTTAGGTTCTCCCCAGATCCTGTAAGGTAGCCAGCCATGGATTTTTCGTCACTATTAAGCTTGAGTTCCAGCTTGTAGAGTAGGCTTTTAGTTAGAAAGTGGTTAGTTACTCCTGTAATATCTACAATTATAATTTACCAGCGATCTTGTCATTAATTAATATATTATATTAATAATGATTAGTATAATAATCATTATTATAATTTAGTGTTCACAATTTCATAAGATTGTTGAATACTTTCCTCATCTGGTAGAATAACTAGAACCTTTGATGCTATGAAAGCTATCTAATAGAAATCAAACTTCCATTCAGTACAGCTTGAATTCTCCACATTCTATGACTTGTATACATAATATCTTTAGGAACAAGATTTTACTGTCAAGTTCTGGAGGGTAACCAAAAGCAGTGGCAATACCTTGTAAGGTTTGAAAGGAGGAACCCTGTAACCTCATTGATTCAAGAAAAGGTAACTCACACCCAGCACTGGTCTTTTTATTTCATAGCGCATAGTGTCTGCAAAAACTATTCTCTCCCTACTATAGGGTGATTCCATTTAATATCCTTTTTTACAAGTATATGTAAGCATGTTTAAAAGCTTCTATACTAGCTGTCCTCCATATGGCATTTTTTCAAAGGTCTCTAGTGTACTATCTCTCTCCATACTCACTCCTGTGTCCTGCACTGCTATCCTCCACCCCGTTTAATCCTTGTTATTTCATTGTTCTTTTTCACCCTAATTTATCTTTTATTTTTAGTTATGTGTATGTGTGTCTGTGTAACTTAGAAGAGACATTGGATCACCTGGAGCTGGAGATATATATATATATATATATATATATATATATATATATATATATATATATATCTTCCTGTGAGTGCTGGGAACCAAACTTAAGTTTTCTACAGGACAAGCAAATACCCTGCTGAGCCACCTCTATAGCCCCTACCTCTTTCTTTTATAAAGATGCCAATAATTGAATAGAGGGTCAACCTAACCTAGAATGGCTTCATCTATCTAATCACACATGCAAACTCTCTGTTTCCAAATAAGGGTCCATTTTGCTATGCTTAGGTATTGGCCTTGAATTTCTAATCTTTCCAGGATTTTTACCATGAAGGGGTGTTGAATTTGGCCAAATGCTTTCTTAGCATCTAATGAGATGATCATGTGTTTTTTTTTTCCTTTGAGTTTATTTATATAGTGGGTTACATCGATGGATTTCTGTATATTGAACCAATCATGCATTGCTGGAATGAAGCCTACTTGATCATGGTGGATGATCATTTTGATGTGTTCTTGGATTTGGTTTGTGAGAATTTTATTGAATATTTTTGCATTGATATTCTACCTTATTAGTGGCCATAAATATAATTTTAGATGTTCTTATAGAATGGACATACAGAGGAAGCCACATGGCCAAGGGTTGCAATGATTCAGTAGTTATGTCAGCAGCTACCAGAAACTTCTGAATTCCCTGATAGATCCAGCTTCTAGCCTCCTGGGGACTAGATAGCTAAGAAAATGAATTCCTATTGTGCTAGGCCATTCAGTTGGCAATTCATTCAGTTACAGATAACTAGTGCAGAATCCCTGTCCAAACACTAGAGTACTTTCTTTGCCTTTACCTATGCAGACAGTCATGGAAGTAATTATGATATTCTCACTTGATGTTCTAAGCAATGCTAAGACACAGCTTCCTGTAGGGACAACACATGGACACCAAAGCCCTGCTCCAAGTACTCAGAGCAGAATCCCAAGAGCCAGAATGTGCTGAATTGCTACTGAGTAAGCACCTTTCTAGGTATACTATATGATATATAATTTGATCCTTTGGCAGCTACAGTGCCTGCTTGTCAACCTGCTGATGCTGTAGTGCGCAGTGGCATTCAGAGGAAGAAGCCGCCTTCCCTGCTGGACCAGAATTCTGCTTCCACCAAACCATCCCATAGCTTCTACAGTAAGAAATTTCCATTAATCTTTCCCTCTATCAAAATTTCTTAGAAACATAAATCATAGATTTTTGTCCCTTAAAAATAAGACCCAGAGGGCTACATGAGTACTACAGACACAGTTTCTCATCACTGATAAAATTTACTGGTAAAATTCACCAGCCAGTTTAACTTGGAATATTACTAGACATCCAACAAATCCAGGGCTCAGCCCATGGAAAGTTAGCCAACGTAAATAAACATAGAAAATCCCCTGTTCAATTGAGTGTGGGTTTTTTTTTCTCCTCAACTATTCATAGTCAAATAGATCATCTTTCTATTCCCTGTTGCCTTCCATTAACACAAATCAAACATAAGTGTTACAAGTAAACACTTCTTCCAGAAAAGGGATGTGCCATGGTAGAAATAAACAACAGGCAGAAAATCAAAATTGCTCTAGAGGAAATTTTGCAGCTAAAGTGCTATATCAGTGTCTTAGAGTATTAGGGCTACCATTGCTGTGATGACACACCATGACCAAAAGCAACTTGTGGAAGAAAGTTTCTTTTTGGCTTACACTTTTACATTGTAGTTTATCAATGAAGGAAACCAGAAACTCAAACAGGGTCAGAACCTGGGGGCAGGGGCCATAGAGCAGATCCCCATGACTCCACTCGGTTATAGAACCCATCTTGGTTATAGATGCCCAGGCATGGCATCACCCACAATGAACTGGATCCTCTTTCATCAATCATTAAATAAGAAAATACAGACATTTTCCTGGGTTTTGTTTTGTTTTGTTTTGTTTTTGGTTTGATTTGGTTTTTGAGACAGGGTTTCTCTGTATAGCTCTGGCTGGGCTGGAACTCACTCTACAGACCAGGCTGGCCTCGAACTCAGAAATCCACCTGCCTCTGCCTCCCAAGTGCTGGGATTAAAGGCATGTGCTACCACTGCCCAGCCAAACATTTTCTTAATTGAGCTTCTTTCCTTTAAAATGGCTTTAGTTATGTCAAGTTGACATAAAGCCATCCAGCATAATTAATGTTGTACAAGGTCCATAAAAACACTTATCAAAATATGATATTGGTTCAAAGCATTTAAGTCTGAGATTTAAGCATTTTCAGGAGTTGATATAGGATAATGCAAGAAAATGAGGTCATGACAGTTCCAAGGTATTTCTGAGGAAAAGGTTTTTATTGTAAATATGAGGGAAACTACAGCCAGAAGCATTTGGAAGAGACCAGAGAAGAAAGAGAAAGAAATGGATTAAACTTAGCCAGGAGAATAAACCTGGCCATGAAAGGATATGTGTGTGTGTGTGTGTGTGTGTGTGTGTGTGTTGTGTGTGTGTGTGTGTGTGAGAGAGAGAGAGAGAGAGAGAGAGAGAGAGAGAGAGAGAGAGAGAGAGATGGGCATTAGGGGAGGGGAACAAGGGCAAGAGAAGGGAGTAAGAAACAAGAGCAGAGGACCAATAGAGGTTGAAGAACCAAGAGGACAAGGAGACAATGTAGATGAAAAAAGTGCAAGAAGATGAGAGAGGGGTTCCAAGCTGAGGGCCTGGAGAGATTAAGGGTAGGGGTGATTGGTGAGGAGCAGATAGGACGTAGGATGTCAGCAGCGTGGACTCTAACAGGTACTTGCAATGCTGAGAAAGCCTGAAGCCAGCATACACTTTGGTATATTAGCAAGCATGACACTTAGCTATTTGTCCTGAGTAATTTTGAAACCTGAAAGCTGTTTAGAGAAACATGTCAGCTTGTAACAGACATTTTTCCTACCTGGGATCTTTAGAAAATGAAGCCCAGGGTGAAGCATGAATCCTGGTTCACTGACCTGAGCAATTAAGATGTGAACAAGACAAGATCTTCTAGGCTCCTGTGATTCCTATGTAGTGTTAAGTCAACAAGCCTCAAGTGTATCCTAGAGCTGAAAATTTGGCCAACAGGCTGTGTGAAAAGCTTGCAAGAGAGAGAGGCCTGCAGCAGAACCAGAGCTAGTTGAGGGTCTGCTTACCACTCAGCAGTGGTGTGACCATCTACACACATCATGGTTTCAGACTCCATCCTCCCTAACAAACACAGATTGTAACACCTAAAATACTTTATCTGTTTTCTGGAAAGAAGGGTGCTGATTGACCTAGTGCTGGACACATCATAAGGGTTCAGTCCCTGGGGCTGGTGATTCCTCTGGAACAGCAGTTCTCAATCTATAGGTCACAACCCCTTTGGCACCCCTCTAACTTCAAAAATATTTATGCTATGATTTATAACAGTAGCAAAATTACAACTTTGAAGTAGCAATGAAATAATTTTATGGTTAGGGGTCACCACAAAATGAGAAACTGTATCTAAGGGCCACAGCCTTAGGAAGGGTAAGAACAACTGCTCAAAAACCATGGTAAAAGTAAACAACAATGATTGAGGGTGATTAATAATTTTACAAAGAGCTTTTCTCCTCAGTCTCCCTTCAAACCCCAGTCCTGATACTTCATCCTTCCCTCTTCACCTATCATACATATTGTATTGCTTTTTCTCTATCCATTCATCCACTGAAGCACAAAGCTTGTCTCCAGTCTTGGCTACCGTAAGTAGTGCTACAGTGAACACAAGTGTGCATACATCACTTGACACCACTAACCAAACCCTCTGTTTTTATAAATCATGTTGCATCATGGTGGTGTTATCCTTCCTCATTAACAGTAAACTAGAGTCAGTTCTAACATTTGACCAGGTTGACTTGTTAGTGCCATAAAATAGTAATGCCAAAAGATAAAACGGGTTTTCTTTAAAAGTGTTTCTTCCTTATAAGGCAGCTTCTCTTAGGAAGCCAACATCTTTGCATAAATGATAGCATCTGCCAATTCTTTGGGGGTCATAGAAAATTTGACCATGATAATATATCTAGGTTGTTTCCCATGTTGTGATTTGACATCAAGAATGTGCTCAAAGCTCTGTAAGAAGAAGACAAGTAGCAATTTGGAGAATATTCAAGTAGATTCAACATAGCTGATATTATTTAGTACTTCAAATAAATATTGGACTCATGAAGTCATTGTTTTAAATAGCTGAGTAGTACTCCATTGTGCAAAAGCAACACCTTTTTTGTATCCTTAATACCATCCCCAATTTTCTTGTGTCCTCTTTGGTTTTACACAGCTTCCTCTCCTCAGGTTGCCTCTATCATAGCATTTATCAAACTCCTTTGCCACTTTGCTACATTCCCAGCTAATCTATAAGCTGAGATAGCTTTATAGTGACATCATAGTAACCTGGTTTCTTCTTATCCTGTGTCACTGTGACAGAATATCTGATATGAACAGTTTAAGGAGACAGAGAGATTTTGTTTATGGTTTCAGAGGTTTCGGTCCACTGCTGCTTGTTCTCATGTGCCCAGGCAGAGCACTGTGCTAGAAGCTATATATGTGTCAAGCCATTCACCTCAGGACAGGCAAAAAAAAACAAAAACAAAAAACAAAAAACAAAAAACAAACAAACAAAAAAAACCAAAAAACAAAAAACAAAAAAACAAAAAACAGAAGAAGAAAGAAACTGGGGAGTCATTTTAGCCTTCAAGAGCATTTAGGCCCCTCTCCCTAAACTTTTCATAATATCTTAAAATAGTACCACTGTTTAAGGACCAAGTCTCAACACATAAGCACATAGGAGGTCATTTCATATTCAAACTGTAATGTCTGATACATAGCACAGTAAATATGGAGATCCTAGTATGCCAGCCTTATAAGCAAGTGGCTTGTCTAAGATGGGTTTGTCTGAGGCCCAAGAGCCTTGACAAGAAGCAGGATCAGAGGAAGGCAGAGCACTAGGAACTTCTTTCTACCGCTGCATCCTTCATTTCCTAAAGCCTGAAACATTTGCTTTCTTGATGTTTTCACAGCCAGTTTCCATGCCCTTTCAAATATTAGCTGAGTTTAGTTAAACATTTCTATGCATGTCTGTAAACTACAAGTTTTCCTGTATATAGTAACACCCAATTTTATCTGAGTTGTTATTTTCTGGACATCACAGCAGGAGATTGAGCTATCTAGTTAATCACAAGATAAGACCTGAAGGACACGTGACACTTGATCTGCAGACATAGGTCAGCACTAACTACATTGATACAAGTATGAACATACTCGAACCCACCAATCAACCCTAGTCAAGACCAGAGCAATGTCCTTGGGTGTCTTGTCCACCATATAAAATGTGAGCATTTTTGGATATTAGGAGGACACTCACATGGACTGGTCGCTTAGGAAGTCAATCTCTTCACTTGAAAACCAGGGTGAAAGCTCTAGCTAGAGCTTTTATCCTCCATCCTTCATACTTCCAAGTAGCCACACTGCCTCCTACATCATGGTTTCTCTGGAAATAATATAATGATATGACATCATGTTTTGCTGCTCACATTTGCACATTGTGGTGGGAAAACTCTTACATAAACTGTGCAATTGGCCTCTCCACATTCACAATCATGGCTGCTAAATTTTGGGAGCATTCAGAACACATTTTTTTTTCTCTTCTGGCAACTTTATGAACTAGGTGTTATCATCCTCTATCCAGAGTTGAAAAAAAACCTCCCATAACAAAAATCCAGAACCTGACCCAAGATCCATGAGGTACCATGGTAGATGGTACCATGGATCATAGGTACCTCATGGTACCATCTACCATGAGGTAGCACTAGAATATGCTCAAAAAGCAAACTTAACAATGGCCACACTGGCCAAAGTAAGATGTGTTACAATTTTTAATATTTCTGAGTAAAAGTTCTGTCCAGCTATCCCTGTTCTTACTGGCTGCATTGCTAAATTTAATTTAGTTCCATGGAGTTAATAAATGTCTTATTTTAACAGAAAGAGAAAACATTCCAGAAGAATATTTGAGTATAGTATCAGGCACAAAGAACACAAGGATCACTTTACAAAATGTTCTAAAATGTGTAAACCCCTTATGGGGGGTGGGCAATGGGAAGAAGCAGGAAAAATAAAGTTGGATTTTTTGGGATCAACTCAACTCTTTAATTCTTATTCTGAGTTACTAACAAAACATTGTCCTGCCCGGCCTTCACCCCATACTTGTTTTAGCAAATAGCAAATCATAGAAGCATTTACCAATGCCCACACTTACTCTTTTTAAATAAGCCATAAACATAATGCCCTTTCATGGGCATTTTAGGAAATAAAAAAAGAAATTAACCCCCAAACAATACTTAGTGATGGTTGTTTATTGTCACTTTATCTCCTGAAAGAATAAATTAAATAAATTCCAAGGGGGGTGTGGGGAGAGAGAGCGCAGGAGAAATGGTTTTATCAGGAGCGAGAATGAGGTGGGAGAAGAAAGCTCCATTGTGAATATGGATCTTGGTGACTAGCTTCAGGAATGTGGTCTAATGGTTTTTAGCAAGGCAGAAGGAATGGAGAGAAACGCAAAGTCTTCCAGAGCCATTGTTGCCATGTGCAAGCTGGCCAGAGTCCCCTCAGAGACAAGATCTGCTTCTACTTTATATACAGATATAAGTTTGGAAAGACTAAATGTAAGATTAGTCCTGTGCTCAGATCATGACTGACCACAAACTGATAGGGAAACTACTATCAGTCATCTCTGATTTATCCCCCAAAGGTTAATGAACAAGAAAATTGGTCCCTTGGGCTGTGGTGTTAAGAACCATGGGACCTTTTAGGAGGGGAACCTAGGGGTTATGATTGGGTTACAGGACCCTATGCCCTTACAAAAATAAAGGTAGTTCTCCTAGGACCTATTTAGTGTTTGTCAGGGGATTATTATGAAATAGAAGCCTCACCCCTTCTCTGGCCCCTTTATGGTCCTTCCCTGGCTTTCTGTCCTATCATGTAACTATTTCCCTTTCCACATTTTTCTGCCCTGAAGTCAGTTCCATTGTAAAAAAACCAAGGGATTCTCACCAGAAAAGAGCAGATGCCAGTGCCAACCTATAGCTTCATCAACTATGAGCTAAATAGACCTGTTTGAAAACATCCATTTCAGTTACTTTGCTATAAAAAACAAAACAAAACCGTGTTGTAGATGTTCCTGGAGAAAGAAATTGATGTGTGTTATCAAACTCAGCCCCATGCTGTGCTAATTGTCTAAACATAGGACATAACAAGGATTGAGTTTTCAAATTTATAAGGGGAGGGCTCTTCCAAAGTACCAATGATCATACCTTTAAAATGGTTTACTTTCAAACTTGTGTGGGTAGAGAAATGCTCCTTAACTAAGAAAAACTTACAGGTACTTGAACAGCTGTGTAAGAGTAGCAGGAGACTCAACATTTAGAAGAGTCTACCAGCCCATTGAATTCCCCTGAATTTACTATAAAAAAAGAAATCAGGGAAATGGAGAATGTTAACACATTTCAGAGTGGTGAATAGAGCAATCCAAACAATGAGTCTGTTATAGCCTGGAATTCCTTTACCTATGTTATTACCTAAAGTGTGACCTATGCTAGTAACTGATTTAAAACATTGCTCTATTTTTACTATCCCCTTGCATGAGCAGGATAGGGAAAGGTTTGATTTCACAGTACTTACTTATAGCAATGCTAAACCTGTAAAAAGACATGAATGGAAAGTTCTTTCACAGGGAATGTTAAATGGTTTAACTTTAAGGTCAATATTTTATGCAACAATATCTAGCAATAATTTGTATGCAATTTCCTCAATCTAGTATTTACTATTATATAGATAATGTTTTGTTGGCTGATTCTAATGCAGATACTTTAGAGAAAATGTTTAAGAAAACAACAAATTCTGCCATGCTTAGGGTTACAAATTGCTTCTGAAGAACTACAGAGAGGAGATTCTATTAACTATTTGGGTTATAAAATAAGTCAACAAAAATTCAACTACAAAAGGAAGAGATCAATTGTAAACTCTTAATAATTTTCAAAAATAATGGAATATATTAATTGGCTAAAGCCTTCTATTCAGTTAGCTATTCAAAAGTTAGGTAATTGGTTTCAAATGTTACAAGGAGATATGGATTCAGACAGTCCAAGATGGTTAACAGCTGAAGCAGAGAATAAGAGTTAATTCTGGTAGAACATTGACTTCAAGATGCATATGTAGATCACATAGATCCCAAACTTGATTGTATTTTGGTTATTTTGCCTTCAACTCATTCTCATACTGGACTCATCCCACAAATGGGAAATAGTTTTATGGAAGGGATTTTCTTAGCACAGGAACAAAATAAAAATTTAAAAATGCATATAGAGTAAGCTTCCGATTTAATCATACAGGGTAGAATAAGACTATGTTAATTGTCAGGAATGGACCCAGCAAAAATCATATTGCCATATATTAATGCTAAGATCATGTCATTATGGGCAACCAATAAAGATTGGCAAAGAACTTGTAGCATCTATTTGGGAGAAATTAATAACAAATATCATAAAAGCAAGTATCTTCACTTTATAAAAACTAATTGGATTTGTCCCACATATTATAAAAGGAATGTCAGTTTCTGCAGCATCTACATTCTATATTGATTTAGAAGCCAAAGGGTGCTAGGAAGGAGCTAGCCTAAGCTAGGAAATTTGCCTGTTTTGGTTTGATATTCAGTTTTAATTTTAATATATATTTAAATTTTGGCATATAATTCAACATATTGATGTATGGAGTTTTATTTGTGTGATCAGGACTACCATTCAGATAGTTCTCATTCATTTGTGTTCATTGCAGCCCTGGGATCTGTGATTCATCTCAATTTCAACAGATTAGTATTTTCCTTCTGTATTGACCCAGTTCCCAGGATCAAGACAGAAGTCTGTAGGCTCCCCTCCTCATACAGCCAATAAACTCTTACACCAACCAGTTCATTTGTCACACTCTCTCACACATTAAGTCATTGCCCACTGTCCCCAGGGCCAAGTTCTAGAAACCCAGCCCCAGCCCCTGTGCTCAGTGACCAGAAATGACTTGAACTATCCAATTCTAGACTCTTGTATATCTGTCCTTCTCTCAGAGGTGAAACGTGTTAGCTACTGTCTCACTGCTGTGACAAAATACTTAGCAGCAACTTAAGAGAGAATTTACTTTGATTCATGATTCAGTTCATCTTGGAGAGAATGTGGTAACCATAGTAAGAGGTCAATTGTGTTGACAGTCAGAAGCAGAATAGAAACTTGAGTTGGAAGATGCTATAATCTATATGGTTCACCTGCAATAACCTGCTTCCTCTAGCAGGTTCCCATCTCATAAAGATTTCTCCCATACCTCACCTTCCAAAGTAATGCTACCTGCTGGAGATGTTTAAACATGTTAGCCTATGAAGGGCATTTCACATCCAAACTGTAATACAACACACTATCTTAGATACTGGTAGTCAAGACTTGCACAGCCTGTGAGCTACAACAGCCACTACTATTCTCTGCATCATCATCAGCCATCATCCTTGATGCTTTTAGCCTTACCAGAGACTTTATGTCTCCTTTCACTATCTAGACAAAGACATGGCATTGCTTCTCCATTTGTTTTTGCTACTGTCCAGTTCTATAAAAAGGAGATGAGTATCATTTTCCACCAATCTAAATATTGCTTTGATTTGGTTGAGATAAGGTTGTACTGTGGAGCCCACACTGATCTAGAACTCCTAACCCTTTCAAATCTGCCTCCCAAATGCATGTGTTAGATGTATATACTCAGCCCTTTCCATCTAACTCTAGAGTTACAGTAATGTGCATCAAATGCCAGCATCTTCCTTCTTGAAGCAAACCACCATAGATGGGGAGCTGATCTCATAATCAGAAACCATAGACTCTATTACTGGACTTGGTTTCCACACTTACACAAGACTTTGTGAATTTTAAAGAAATGACACACACTTAACAGGAGGCTATTTTGAAGTGGAAGGTATACTGCTTTCCCCCTCTGGCCTGGAGTCCACATTCTCTCTGCTTGCTTTGGCTTGTGGATATAGTGGCTTCAGAAACATGCATAGAGTGGGTGAAAATTCTTGGGATTTCCTGGTTGCTTCCAGATGAGTGGCACACAGACTCTTTTTCCTTTTCTAAACTCAGAACTGATTTCATCTTTACAGTGTCCTTTTCCAGAATATATCTGAATGCATAGCATTATCATCAGATGTAGGATTGCTTAATACTTCTTTTAATATACAATTAGCTGGCCATTTTCTCCCTGGTGACTCTCTAAGGCGGGTCCACTCAGGAGTGCACAGGCTGAAGAAGCAGCAGAGCAGCTGGGGCAGGGTCCTATGGGCCTACATCTGCAGCCAGGAGATGGAGCTGATCCTCAGTCTTCTGTGCACCTTTCATGCCAGAGGAGAGCTTGCCTCCAGGGAGTGCTCTGGCCCTGGGACTCAGGGGAGATCACCATTTCTCTCTAGTGACTCATTAGGGCAGGTCCACTCAGGAGTGCACAGACTGCATAAGTAGCAGAACAGCTGGGACAGGGTCCTACAGGCCTACATCGGCAGCCAAGAGGTGGGGCTGTTCCTGAGACCTCTGTGCACTGGTCTTGCCAGGAGAGAGCTGATCTCCCAGGAGTGCTGACATAGGCTTACAGACTCACAGGAGAAACAAGCTCCAGCCAGAGACAGCAAGAACATCTAACACCAGAGATTACCAGATGGTGAAAGGCAAACCCAAGAAACTTACCAACAGAAACCAAGACTACTTGGCATCACCAGAACTCAATACTCCCACCATAGCAAGTCCTGGATACCCCAACACACCAGAAAAGAAAGATTCAGAATTTAAATCATATCTCATGATGCTAGTAGAGGATTTTAAGAAAGGCATTAATAAGTCCCCTAAAAAAATACAGGACAACACAGCTAAACAGGTAGAAGCCCTTAAAGAGGAAACACAAAAATCCCTTAAAGGATTACAGGAGAGCACAGGTAAACAGGAAGAAGCCCTTAAAGAAGAAACAAAAATCCATTAAAGAATTAGAGGAAAACACAACCAAACAGGTGAAGGAATTGAACAAAACCATCCAGGATCTAAAAATGGAAGTAGAACCAATAAGGAAATCACAAAGGGAGACAACTCTGGAGATAGAAACCCTAGGAAAGAAATCAGGAGCCATAGATGCAAGCATCACCAACAAGAGATGGAAGAGAGAATCTCAGGTGCAGAAGATTCCATAGAAAACATGGACACAACAATCAAAGAAAATGCAAAATGCAAAAAAGAACATAACCCAAAAACATCCAGGAAATCCAGGACACGATGAGAAGACCAAACCTAAATATAATAGATATAGATGAGAATGAAGATTTTCAACTTGAAGGGCCAGTAAATATCTTCAATGAAATAATAGAAGAAAAATTCCGTAACCTAAAGAAAGAGATGCCCATGAACATACAAGAAACCTACAGAACTTTAAATAGATTGGAGCAGAAACAAATTCCCCTGTTACATAATAATCAAAACACCAAATGCACTAAACAAAGAAAGAATATTAAAAGCAATAAGGGAAAAAGGTCAAATAACATATAAAGGCAGACCTATTAGAATTACACCAGACTTCTCACCAGAGACTATAAAAGCCAGAAGATCCTGGACGGATGTCATACAGAACCTAAGAGAACACAAATGCCAGCACAGGACACTATACCCAGCAAAACTCTCAATTACCATAGATGGAGAAACCAAAATATTCCATGACAAAACCAAATTCATACAATATCTTTCCACAAATCCATCCCTTCAAAGGATAATAAAGGGACAACTCCAACACAAGGAGGGAAACTACACCCTAGAAAAAGTAAGAAAGTAATCTTTCAACATACCTAAAAGAAGATAGCCAAACTCTAACAACAAAAATAACAGGAAGCAACAATTAATTTTCATTAACATCTCTTAATATCAATGGACTCAATTCTCCAATAAAAGGACATAGACTAACAGACTCATTATGTAAACATGACCCAACATTTTGCTACATATAGGAAACACACCTTTGGGACAAAGACAGACACTATATCAGAGTAAAAGGCTAGAAAACAATTTTCCAAGCAAATGGTCCCAAGAAACAAGCTGGAGTACATATTCTAATATCAAATAAAATGAACGTTCAACCTAAAAAAAAAAAAAAAACAAAAACCAAGAAGGGACACTTCATACTCATGAAAGGTAAAACCTATCAAGATGAACTCTCAATTCTGAACATTCATTCATTTAATGCACATTCATTAAAAAAATTTTTTTTTAGTAAAGCTTAAAGTACACATTGCACCTCACACAGCAATAGTGGGAGACTTCAATTCCCCACTCTCATCCATGGACAGATCCTGGAAACAGAAACTAAGCAGAGAAACAGTGAAACTAACAAAAGTTATGAAACAAATGAATTTAACAGATATCTATGGACATTTTATCCTAAAACAAAAGGATATATTTTCTTCTCAGCACCTCATGGTACCTTCTCCAAAATTGACCATATAATCAGTCACCAAACAGGCCTCAACAGATACAAAAATACTGAAATAATCCCATGCATCCTATCAAATCACCATGGACTAAGGCTGATCTTCAATAGCAACAACAACAAAACCAGAAAGCCCACATACAAATGGAAACTGATGAATGCTCTACTCAATGATACTTTGGTCAAGGAAGAAATAAAGAAAGAAATTAAAGACTTTCTAGAGTTTAATGAAAATGAAGGTACGACATACTCAAACTTATGGGACGCAATGAAAACAATCCTTAGAGGAAAAGTCATATCTCTGAGTGCCTCCAAAAAGAAACTGGAGGAAGCATACACTAGCAGCTTGACAGCACACCTGAAAGCTATAGAAAAAAAGGAAGCAAATTCACCCAGGAGAAGGAGGAGATGGCAGGAAATAATCAAACACAAAGCTGAAATCAACCAGGTGGAAATAAAAAGAACTATACAAAGAATCAACCAAACCAGGAGCTGGTTCTTTGAGAAAATCAACAAGATACACCAACCAAAGAGTACATATGGAGGGACCCATGGCTCCAGCCTCATAGGTGGCAGAAGATGGCTTTCGTGGATATCAGTGAGAGGAGAGGCCCTTGGGCCTGAGGGTGTTTGATGCCCCAGGTAGATGAGTGCCAGGGCAGGAAGGCAGAGTGGGTGGGTGGAGGAACACTCATAGAGGTAAGGAGAGGAGGATGAGACAGGGGGTTTCTGAAGGGGAGACCTGGATAAGGGATAATATTTGAAATGTAAATAAAGAAAATATCCAATAAAAGAAAAAAAAACAGACATAGGATATGAGGAATAAAAAGTAATTCTGGGTAAATTTTTAACTTTTCAGTGGTAAATCCTTCCACATACATAAAAAGATTATTTTTCTACCATGTAACTTTCCCAACAAAACCTTTTAATGTTTATTTTTTCATATAACATTTTAATATCAAATGAAGTTACATTAAGTCTTGATTTTAGGCAGCTACTTGCATTTTTTAATTAGATATTTTCTTTATTTACATTTCAAATGTTACCCCCTTTCCTAGTTTCCCTTTTGAAAATTACTTTTCCCCTTACCCTCCCCCTGACCTCCAACCCACCCACTCCTGTATCCTAGCCCTGGCATTCCACTATACTGGTGCATAGAACCTTCACAGGACCAAGGGCCTCTCCTCCCATTGGTGGCCGACTAGGCCATCCTCAGCTACATATGCAGATACAGCCATGAGTCTCACCATGTGTTTTCTTTGATTGGTGGTTTAGTCCCAGGGAGCTCTGGGGGTACTGGTTAGTTCATATTGATGTTCCTCCTATGAGGCTGCAAACCCCTTTTAGCTCCTTGGGTACATTCTCTAACTCCTTCATTGGGGACCCTGTGGTCAGTCTAAAGGATGGTTGTGAGCAAACACTTCTGTATTTGCCAGGCACTGGCAGAGCCTCTCAGGAGACAGCTTTATCAGGCTCCTGTCAGCAAAATCTTGTTGGCATCTGCAATAGTGTCTGGGTTTGGTGGTTGTTTATGGGATGGATCCCCGAGTGGGGCAGTCTCTGGACTGGCCTTCCTGATCCGAACTTTGTTTCTTTTTTTTTCCAGTATTTATACATTTTATTAAACCCATTTTATCTACTAGAGTCTAAAGGAACAACATATCTATTGAATATGTAATTTTTTTATTTATTAGGTATTTTCTTCATTGACATTTCCAGTGCTATCCCAAAAGTCCCCCATACCCTCCCCACCCCACCCCCACTCCCCTACCCACCCACTCCCACTTCTTGGCCTTGGTGTTTCCTGTACTGAGGCATATAAAGTTTGCAAGACCAATGGGCCTCTCTTTCCAATGATGGCCGACTAGGCCATCTTCTGATACATATGCAGCTAGAAACACGAGCTCAGGGGGGGGGGGGTACTGGTTAGTTCATATTGTTGTTCTACCTATAGGATTGCAGATCCATTTAGCTCCTTGGGTACTTTCTCTAGCTCCTCCATTGGGGGCCCTGTGATACATCCAACAGCTGACTGTGAGCCTCCACTTCTATGTTTGCTAGGCCCCAGCATAGTCTCACAAGAGACAGCTATATCTGGGTCCTTTCAGCAAAATCTTGCTAGTGTATGCAATGGTGTCATTGTTTGGAGGCTGATTATGGGATGGATCCCCGGGTATGACAGTCTCTAGATGGTCCATCCTTTTGTCTCTCAACAGAGGAATGGATACAGAAAATGTGGTACATTTACACAATGGAGTACTACTCAGCTATTAAAAAGAATGAATTTATGAAATTCCTAGGCAAATGGATGGACCTGGCAGGCATCATCCTGAGTGAGGTAACCCAATCACAAAAGAACTCACATGATATGTACTCACTGATAAGTGGATATTAGCCCAGAAACTTAGAATACCCAAGATATAAGATACAATTTGCAAAACACATGAAACTCAAGAAGAATGAAGACCAAAGTGTGGATACTTTGCCCCTTCTTAGAATTAGGAACAAAACACCCATGGAAGGAGTTACAGAGACAAAGTTTGGAGCTGAGACAAACTTGTTTTTTTTTTTTAACTCCTTCCATGGGTATTTTGTTCACCCTTCTAAGAAGGCTCAACTTATTCACACTTTGGTATTCCTTCTTGAGTTTCATGTATTTTGCTAATTGTTTCTTGGGTATTCTAAGTTTCTTGGCTAATATCCACTTATCAGTGAGTGCATATCTTGTGTGTTCTTTTGAGATTGGGTTGCCTCACATAGGATATTATCCTCCAGATCTGTCCATATGTCTAAGAATTTCATAAATTAGCTGTTTTTAATAGCTGAGTAGTACTCCATTGTGTAAATGTACCACATTTTCTGTATCCATTCTTCTATTAAGGGACATCTGAGTTCTTTCCAGCTTCTGGCTGTTATAAAGAAGGCTGCTATGAACATAGTGGATTATGTGTCCTTATTACAGGTTGGAACGTTTTCTGGGTATATGCCCAGGAGTGGCTTACCTGAGTCCTCAGGTAGTACTACATCCAATTTTCTGAGGAACTGCCAGACTGATTTCCAGAGTAGTTGTACAAGCTTGCAATGCCACTAGCAACTGAGGAATGTTCCTCTTTCTGCTCATCCTTAGCAGCATCTGCTGTCACCTGAGTTTTTAATATTAGCCATTTTGACTGGTTTGAGGTGGAATCTCAGGGTTGCATTGATTTGCATTTCCCTGATGATTAAGGATGTTGAACATTTTTTTTTAAGTGCTTTTCAGCCATTCGGTATTCCTCAGTTGAGAATTCTTTGTTTAGCTCTGTGGCCCATTTTTAAATAGGGTTATTTGGTTTTCTAGAGTCTAATTTCTTGAGTTCTTTGTATATATTGGATACTAGCCCTCTGTTATGTAGGGATAAGTAAAGATCTTTTCCCAATCTGTTGCTTGCCTTTTTGTCTTATAGACAGTGTCCTTTGTCTTAAAGAAGCTTTGCAATTTTATGAGGTCCCATTTGTCTATTCTTGATCTTAGAGCATAAGCCAAAGATGTTCTGTTCAGGAAATTTTCCCCTGTGCCCATGTGTTCGAGGCGTTTCCCCACTTACTCTTTTGTTAGATTCAGTGTATCTGGATTTATGTGGAGTTCCTTGATCCACTTGGTTTTGAGCTTTGTACATGGAGATAAGAATGGATCAATTCACATTCTTCTATATGTTGAGTGCCAGTTGAACCAGCACAAATTTTTGAAAATGTCTTTTTTTTCCACCATTGGATGGTTTTAGCTCCTATCAAGTGACCATAGGTGCATGTTTTCATTTCTGGGTCTTCAAGTCTGTTCCATTGATCTACCTGTCTGTCACTGTACCAATACCATGAAGGTTTTATCACTATTGCTCTGTAGTTACAGCTTGAGGTCAGGGATGGTGATTCCACCAGAGGTTCTTTTATTGTTGAGAATAGTTTTCTCTATCCTGGGTTTTTTGTTTTGTTTTGTTTTGTTTTTTGTTATCCAAATGAATTTGAGAATTGCTCTTTCTAACTCTATGCAGAATTGTGTTGGAATTTTGATAGGTATTGCATGGCATCTGTAGATTGCTTTCAGCAATATGGCCATCTTTACTATATTAATCCTGCCAATCCATGAGCATTGGAGATCTTTCCATTTTCTAAGATCTTTGGTTTCTTTCTTCAGAGACTTGAAATTCTTATCATACAGATCTTTCACTTCCTTTGCTAGGGTCACACCAAGGTACTTTATATTATTTGTGACCTCTGTGAAGTGTATTGTTTCCCTAATTTCTTTCTCAGCCTGTTTTTTCTTTGTGTAGAGAAAGGCCACTGATTTGTTTGAGTTAATTTTATATCCAGCTACTTCACTGAAGTTGTTTATCAGGTTTAGGAGTTCTCTAGTGGAATTTTTGGGTCACTTTTATATACTAGCATATCATCTGCAAATAGTGGTATTTTGAGTTCTTCCTTTCCAATTTGCATTCCTTTGATCTCCTTTTCTTGTCTAATTGCTCTGATTAGGACTGCAATACTATATTCAATAGGTAGAGAGAAAGTGGGCAGCCTTGTTTAGTCCCTGATTTTGGTGGGATTGCTTCACATTTCTCTCAATTTAGTTTGATGTTGGTACTGGTTTGCTGTATATTGCTTTTACTATGGTTAGTTGTGGGACTTGAATTCCTGATCTTTCCAAGACTTTTATGGTGTGTGTTGGATTTTGTCAAATGTCTTCTCAGCATCTAATGAAATGATCATGTGGTTTTTGTCTTTGAGTTTGTTTCTATAGTGGATTACATTGGTGGATTTCCATATATTGAACCGTCCCTGCATCCCTAGAATTAAGCATACTTGATCATGATGGATGATGGTTTTGATGGATTCTGTTTGCGGGGAATTTTATTGAGTATTTTCATGAGGAAAATTGGTTTGAAGTTCTCTTTCTTTCTTTTTTGTTTTGTTTTGTTTTGTTTTGCTTTGTTTTGAGACAGGGTTTCTCTGTGTATCCCTGGCTGTCCTGGAACTCACTTTGTAGACCAGGCTGGCCTCGAACTCAGAAATTCGCCTGCCTCTGCCTCCCAAGTGCTGGGATTAAAGGAGTGCGCCACCACCGCCTGGCTTGAAGTTCTCTTTCTTTTTTCTTTCTTTCTTTTCTTTCTTTCTTTTTTTTTTTTGTTGTGAAAGTTTTATTTTTATTTTATTTTTTGATTCCATACATGTATAGTGTATTAACACTAATCCCCCTGCCATTTCTTCTATATCTCCCCAAGAGATGGCTCAGCCGTTAAAGGCTAGGCTCACAACCAAAAATATAAGAAGTTCTCTTTCTTTATTGGTCTTTGTGTTGTTTAGGTATTATAGTAATTTGACTTCATAGAATGTCTTGGGTAGAATATTTTCTGTTTCTATATTGTGAAATAGTTTGAGCAGTATTGGTATTAGGTCTGCTTTGAATGTCTTATAGAACTCTGGACTAAACCCATCTGGTCCTGGGCTTTTTTTTTTTTTTTTCCGGATGGGAGACTATTAATGACTGCTTCTATTTCTTTAGGGGATATGGGACTGTTTAGGTGGTTTATCTGATCCTTATTTAACTTTGGTATTTGTTATCTGTGGAGAAAATTGTCCATTTCATCCAGATTTTCCAGTTTTGTTGAGTGTAGGTTTTTGTAGTGGAATCTGATGATATTTTGAATTTCCTCAGTTTCTTTTGTTACATCTTCCTTATCATTTCTGATTTTGTTAATTAGGATACTGTCTCTGTGCCCTCTGGTTAGTTTGGCTAACAGTTTATCTATCTTCCTCAAATAACAACTTCTTGGTTTTGTTGACTCTTTTATAGTTCATTTTGTTTCTTTTTGGTTGATTTCAGCCCTGAGTTTGATTTTTTCCTGCAGTTTATTTCTCTTGGGTGTACTTGCTTCCTTTTGTTCTAGAGCTTTCAAGTGTGTTGTCATGCTTCTAGTGTATGCTTTCTCCAGTTTCTTTTTGGAGGCACCTGGTGCTATGAGTTCTCCTCTTAGGACTGCTTTCATTGTTTCCCATAAGTTTGGGTATGATGTGTCTTCATTTTCATTAAATTCTAAAAATCCTTTAATTTCTTTTTTCATTTCTTCCTTGACCAAGACATCATTGAGTAGAGAATTCTTCTGTTTCCATTTGTATGTGGGCTTTTGGTTTTGTTGTTGTTGTTGTTGTTGTTGCTGCTGCTGCTGCTATTGAAGACCAGCCTTAGTCCATGGTGATCTGATAAGATGCATAGGATTATTTTAGTCTTCTTGTATCTGTGGAGGCCTGTTTTGTGATTGATTATATGGTCAGTTGTGGAGAAGGTAGTATGAGGTGCTGAGATGAAGGTATATTCTTTTGTTTTAGGATAAAATGTTCTGTAGATATCTGTTAAATCCTTTTGGTCTATAACTTCTGTTAGTTTCACTGTGTCTTTATTTAGTTTCTGTTTCCATTGATGAGAATGGGATTTTGAAGTCTCCCACTATTATTGTGTGAGGTGCAATGTGTGTGCTTTGAGCTTTAGAAATATTTATTTTATGATATGGGTGCCATTGCATTTGGAGCATAGATGTTCAGAATTGTGAGTTCTTCTTTGTAGATTTTTTTCTTTGATGAGTATGAAGTGTCCTTCATCTTTTTTTGATAACTTTTTTGTTTGAAAATCAATTTTACTCAATATTAGAATGGCTACCTTAGCTTGTTTCTTGGGACCACTTGCTTGGAAAATCTGTTTCCAGTGTTTTACTCTGAGGTAGTGTCCTGTCTTTGACACTGAGATGTTTCCTGTATGTAACAAAATTCTGGGTCTTGTTTACAGTCTGTTAGTCTATATCTTTTTATTGGAGAATTGAGTCCATTCATGTTAAGAAATATTAAGGAAAAGTGATTAACGCTTACTCTTCTTTTTGCTGTTAGAGGTGAAATTATGTTTGTGCAGCTATCTTTTGGGTTTGTTGAAAGAAAATTACTTTCTTGCTTTTTCTATGGTGTAGTTTCCCTCCTTGTGTTGGTGTTTTCCGTCTATTAACCTTTGTAGAGCTGGATTTGTGGAGAGATATTGAGTAAATTTGGTTTTGTCGTGGAACATCTTGGTTTATCCATCTATGGTAATTGGAAGCTTTGCTGGGTATAGTAGTCTGGGCTGGCATTTGTGTTCTCTTATGGTCTGCATGACATCTCTCCAGGATCTTCTAGATCCATAGTCTGTAGTGAGAAGACTGGTGTAATTCTGATAGGTCTGCCTTTATATGTTACTTGACCTTTTTTTTCTTATTGCTTTTAAAATTCTTTCTTTGTCTTGTGCATTTGGTGTTTTGACTATTATGTGATGGGAGGAACTTCTTTTCTGGTCCAATCTATTTGGAGTTCTGTAGGCTTCTTGTAGTTTATGGGCATCTCTTTCTTTAGGTTAGGGATTTTTTTTCTATAATTTTGTTGAATATATTTATTGATCCTTTAAGCTGGGAATCTTCACTGTCTTCTACATCTATTATCCTTAGATTTGGCCTTCTCATTGTGTCCTGGATTTCCTAGATGTTTGTGCTAGGATCTTTTTGCATTTTCTTTGAGTGTTGTATCCATGTTTTCTATGAAATCTTCTGCACCTGAGATTCTCTCTTCTATCTCCTGTACTCTGTTGGTAATTCTTGTATCTATGACTCCTGATCACTTTCCTATAATTTCTATTCCCAGGGTTGTCTCCCTTTGTGAATTTGTTATTGTTTCTATTTCCATATGTAGGTCCTGGATGGTTTTTTCAATCCCTTCATGTGATTGTGTTTCCCTGTAATTCTTTAAGGGATTTTGTGTTTCCTCTTTATGGGCTTCTGCCTGTTTACCTGTGTTCTACTGTATTTCTTTAAGGGAGTTATTTATGTCCTTAAAATCCTCTATGTTCGTCATCATTTGATGTGATTTTAAGTCAGCTTCTTGCCTTTCTGGTGTGTTGGGGTATCCCGTGCTTGCTGTGGTGGGAGAATTGGGTTCTAATGATACCAAGTAACCTGGTTTCTGTTTCTTATGTTCTTGCCCTTGCCTCTTACCATCTGGTTATCTCTTGTGTTAGTTGATCTTACTGTCTCTGATTGTAGCTTATCCTTTTTTGCAAACTTGCATGTCAGTACTTCTGGGAGACCAGTTCTGCCTGGGAGGAATTTTGGTATGGAGAGCTGTGGCACAGAGTCAGCTCTGGGGTACAGACAGATACCATAAATATCCTGTCCCTGGCTGTTACTTGGTTCCTGTTTCCTGAAGGCTCTGGGTTGGTTCCTCTTAAGCCAGGAATTTGAGCAGAAGTGATGGTCTTATCTGTGCTCATAGTTGTATCATCACTCTTGGGAGACAAGCTCTCTCTCTGCAATATTTGTGTATGGAAAGCTGTAGCACAGGATCAGCTCTGGGCCCTGTGGCACAAGATCTTCTCTGGGTACAGATGGAAACCTGAAGAATCTTGTCCCAGGTTGCTCCTCAGTTCCTGTGTCCTAAGATCTCTGGGTGGATCACTATGAGCAGAAGTGATGGTCTTGCCTGCGCTCACAGGCATGCCAGCACTCCTGAGAGACCAGCTTTCTCTCAATAATATTTGGGTATGAAGATCTGTAGTGCAGGATCAGCTCTGGGCACAGAGGGCTACCCAGTGTTTTTAATATCATTACATGAGAGTTTTTTTTCCTTTGAAAAGTCACTGAATTTTGATGACTGTGTGGGAGTTTAGTTAATTATGAGACTTTTCTTCTGTTGATGCGTTTTTGCAGAAAAGAATAAGCTGCTGGTCATCTACTGGGAAGGACCCTAGGCTTTGGCTGTGGTGAAGATTACTTCACTTGAGGCAACAATTTTCTCCAAGAATAAAATCAGAGACACTACAGGGATTACAAGAGCCTTTAAAAGGCTCTTTCTATTATCATAAGATCATTAACAAGTTATAGTGTCACAAACAATTGGTGGTCCATAGTTTTGATTTAAGGCAAAGTTTTTTAAATTATTTTTTAAAATTATTAATTTTGTGTATGTGTTTGAGGGTGGGTTGGTTCACTTGGGTGGAGTGCCCTTAGAGATCAGAATACAGCTTTGGATCTTTTGCAACTAGAGTTACAGGCAATTGTGAGCTGCCCTGATGAGGGTACTAGTTACTAGTATTTATGTCCTCTGCAAGAACAGCACATGTGGAGTCATTTCTCCAACCCTAAGTAGGTGTTTTTTTAATACAACTTTATTGGCTTGGTATATCTTTTTGGGTATTGTCTTGCCTTACACATCATAGCAACCCCCAAAGTTTCTTAATTGGTTGTATTTCTTTTGTTATGAACTTTTATCAGACCCTTTAAAAAACAAGAATAGGGGGCCAGGGATGCAAGACTTCTCAGAAGATATTTGGGAAGTCCTAAGAAGTCTGATCAGATGGCTGCACAACAACACAAGGAACTGTAGAGTTTGGAATTAAAAAAAAAAAAAAAACAAATTCAAATGTTGAAGGAGAGGAAACACTGTGAAAGAAAAAGTTTATAATACAGAAGAGAAAAAGACTAGAGAGAATGAATGTGGCTTCCTTGGAGGTAGGGAAGAAGAGAGGAAGGGACAGAGGGAGGTGTGGAGGGATGAGGAGAGAATGAAATGAGGGAGAGAGTAGTGAGATATGTATTGTCCACAAATATGTTTGGGAACAGAAATAAACTGGTAACATAGATTCTGTCTCTTGGCATTTAGATAAGGTCTTTCACTGCTGAAAGGGAACAGGCTTTCTGGATAAATGAACATCTCAGCATTGGGAAGTACAAGATGAGCCTAAAACTTTCTGTCATGCCAGAAAGTAAGGAAGGAATTAAATAATAATAGGGAGATACTCAAAAGGCACAGACACCAGACTGTAGGGAGTCTTGGGGGCAAAAATCCCGACAATCTAATAACCAAAACAGTGACAATAAAGAATTATAATTACAGAATAAAATAAGAATCCATGAAACATCACAACTGCATAACTTCTGAGGAATGGGCATGTTTACCTTAGACTAAATGTCAACTGCTGAATAAAAAAAGATAATGACCTCTGAAATCATCTGTTCTTCTTGGGAAAGCATCACTAATGCAAAGTACATGAGTGAGTAGAGAGAAAACAAGAGATCAAATGGCCTCAAAGTTATCCCCCCCCCCCAAATAATATGGATTGCAAAATAAATCAAAAGTAAATTTGTAGTGACTATAATGACATAGCATCTTTATCATGTGATCAAATAATTGTTACAAGTTATGAGAAATACCCTTATCAGTGTGCAGAGTGATAAGGTGTTGTCTTAGTCAGGGTTTCTATTCCTGCACAAACATCATGACCAAGAAGCCAGTTGGGGAGGAAAGGGTTTATTTAGCTTACAATTCCATACTGCTGTTCATCACCAAGGAAGTCAGGACTGGACCTCAAGCAGGTCAGGAAGCAGGAACTGATGCAGAGGCCATGGAGGGATGTTCTTTACTGGCTTGCTTCCCCTGGCTTGCTCAGCCTGCTCTCTTATAGAACCTAAGACTGCCAGCCCAGAGATGGTCCCACCCACAAGGGGCCTTGATCACTAATTGAGAAAATGCCTTACAGCTGGATCTCGTGGAGGCATCTCCCCAATTGAAGCTCCTTTTTCTGTGATAACTCCAGCTGTGTCAAGTTGACACCCAAAACCAGCCAGTACAGGTATCATGAGGAAGACACAGTACCATATCAGCAATAAGACAAAAAGACCACCAACAGATTGGGAAAGGATCTTTACCTATCCTAAATCAGATAGGGGACTAATATCCAACATATATAAAGAACTCAAGAAGGTGGACTTCAGAAAATCAAATAACCCCATTAAAAAATGGGGCTCAGAACTGAACAAAGAATTCTCACCTGAGGAATACCGAATGGCAGAGAAGCACCTGAAAAAATGTTCAACATCCTTAATCATCAGGGAAATGCAAATCAAAACAACCCTGAGATTCCACCTCACACCAGTCAGAATGGCTAAGATCAAAAATTCAGGTGACAGCAGATGCTGGCGTGGATATGGAGAAAGAGGAACACTCCTCCATTGGTGGGATTGCAGGCTTGTACACCCACTCTGGAAATCAGTCTGGCGGTTCCTCAGAAAATTGGACATAGTACTACCGGAGGATCCAGCAATACCTCTCCTGGGCATATATCCAGAAGATGCCCCAACTGGTAAGAAGGACACATGCTCCACTATGTTCATAGCAGCCTTATTTATAATAGCCAGAAGCTGGAAAGAACCCAGATGCCCCTCAACAGAGGAATGGATATAGAAAATGTGGTACATCTACACAATGGAGTACTACTCAGCTATTAAAAAGAATGAATTTATGAAATTCCTAGCCAAATGGATGGACCTGGAGGGCATCATCCTGAGTGAGGTAACACATTCACAAAGGAACTCACACAATATGTACTCACTGATAAGTGGATATTAGCCCAAAACCTAGGATACCCAAGATATAAGATACAATTTCCTAAACACATGAAACTCAAGAAAAATGAAGACTGAAGTGTGGACACTATGTTCTGTCCAAACATGCTTAAGCCGGGCATAATCATGAAACCCTCTATCCCAAACAGATGTATATTCTGCAAAATTTTAACCAGCAATTTTATCAGAGAATAAGAAGTTGTAGCTGATGGAAGAAGCTCAAGTGATGCAGGTGCGAGTGCAGTGGGTGCACGAGTCCTTGCTTCTCTGGGACACCCAGCTATTATGGAAAACAGAACAACTTGAATGTGGCCTTTGCACTACTCTTATTTTTTTTCTGTTGTTTGGAGATTACTTCTAAATATAAGCTTTTAAAGTCTTTTGTCCCTTCTTATAGTTGCCAGTGACTAGTAAAATTCATTTCTTGAACTTATAGCTAAATGTATACTTCATAATGCAGGTGTGACTTTGATACAAGTTGTTGCTGCTGATTATAGGAAATAGATAACAGATAACAATAGACAATGGATATATATAGGAGATATAAAAGACAGGGACATAAAGAGAAAGTCAGGAAGATAATGTATGTATAATGTATAGATGATAAACAGATGCAGACAGACGATAGGTAGATAAGCAGATGATAGATGATAAATGTTAGAGCTTAGCCATCAGTTAAACAAATTGTACAATATCACATTTGTCACATGCATGACTTTATTTTCAGCTACATTTTTTATTTAAAAAGTAAAAATGCAGTGGCATACAAATATAACTATATTTTAACCTAATGTAATCTTCTGTCTTCAAAACGGCATTCTAAAACTACAGTTGTCCTTGACCTACAGAAGATCAAGTTAGTTAAACATTTCAGCATGGAGCAGAAAGGTTCTCCATGTCCTGCCCTTATCAGAAGAGCTTATAACAACTGATGGGTAGTGAGGAACAGAAAGTAACAATTTTGCGTAGGGGTGGCCGCTGATAGGCTTCCTATGCCTCAGTGAATAGCCCCATACCCTTGGGCATATGGGCAGCATTAGTTGGATTCAGGTAATATACATACGTGTGTGTGTGTGTGTATGTGTGTTTGTGTGTGTGTGTGTGTGTGTGTGAGAGAGAGAGAGAGAGAGAGAGAGAGAGAGAGAGAGAGAGAGAAAGAAAGGGAATGAAGTTGGAAGAAAATTGTGTTTAAAACCAGGAAGGCCTGCCATAGAGAGTGGAAGGAGGGAAGTGGCAGGATGGATACCATCAAGATATATTGCATACATACATGAGACTTTCAAATAATAATAAAAAAGAAGTATAAATTTCTTAAAAGAGAAAACCCTACAGTTTAGTAGAAATTGAAAGTGCAAAAGGTGTTTCAAGAAGTCTTGTGTACCAATTGTCTAAAAACTAACTCCCACAGAGGGATGGTAGGGACTCTGTGGTTTTCAGAGATGATGACCTTTAATTTTAAAAATAATAATATGCATGGGAAAGTCCTTAGCTCCCTAGCTGAATTGGTTCTGTGGCCTCCCTTTAGTTGCTATCTCCAGCTCCTGGGCCTTCAAGGCTTCTTTTACCAATTTCTTGTAAAGAAGGACAGAAGGCAAGTGTGTGCATATACCCCTAACACCATCTCCCTTTTCCTTCTAAAGATTATTGGTGGGTGTGGTCACAGCTCAGGGCTAACCAGCATCAGGGTGGATGTCAAACTTGGGTATTATCTCTTAGGGCCACAGAACTAAGAGAATCTGATTCCTTCCTTCCTTCCTTCCTTCCTTCCTTCCTTCCTTCCTTCCTTCCCTCCCTCCCTCCCTCTCTTCCTCCCTTCCTTCTTTCCTTCCCTCCTCCCTCCCTTTCTTTCATCCATTTTTAAATTCTTAGTTTCATAAATATATAATCAATTTTAGTCCTCCCCCAATTTCTGTCTCATCTTTACTTTTTCTCCTGATGAAACCCTTCTTTCCAACTCTTCTTTTTACTTTTTGTCATGTGTCTGTGTCCCACCAAGTTCAAATAGGGTTGCTTGCAGGAGAATGTAATGACAGATTACTAACTAGAGAATGGGCAACTTACCAATACATCTGACAAGAGTGATACCCCTTTTCCCAGCTGCCATTAACTGTCAATAGTTCCTAGGGGATGAGTGGGTTTCTATATTGAAAGTTTGATAGGTTCAGTCCTGTACAGGTCTTGTGCAAGTAAACAAGCCATAAAGTCATGGGAGCATTGGCTATGTCATGTCCAGAAGACACCATTCTGCAGGAGTCTTTCCCAACCTCTGGCTCTTACATTCTTTCTAGCCTTATTCCCTTCTTCCATGATGTTCTCAAGACTTCTGGGTATGTGTTGGCAACTGTGGGGTAACACAGATGTCCTATTTCATGCAGAATATTGCAGTCAGATATTCTATGCACATTGATCAATTATGAGTTCCCTGCAAACAGAAGCTTTTACCCAAAGCTTCTGACTATGATGTAGAACCATGCTCTAAACTGCAGCAGGTTCTATGTATTTCTAACAAAATCTTTGTGTAGTTCATGTTAGCCCACATTGGTAGTACAGGGTATTGTACTAGTTATAGTTGGGCAAAACTACATGGTAAAGGGGCCTGCAAAAAGATATAGACAACAACCAAAGAAGCCCATCTGTAAATTTATGAATGCCTATAAAGTTTACAGAATGCTAAATATTCTAATACATCATTTGAGTTGGGTGACAGGACAGGACCAAGATCATATCATTTAAGCTTCAATCTGATGGCTTTTATAGGTTGGACTCATTTAGTTGGACCTAAGAAACAGGGATCCTTCTGATGGGATGAAACAGTCTTAGCTTTCAATAAAGACCCAGTGTGAGGGTGGGACATGGAAAAGTAAGAATTTGTCTTGTCTGGATATAAAGAAGAATAAGAGATGGGCAAGAAATGGGGCAAGGTCCAGGCAAAGGGCACATCAGAAGGATGTGGAAAAAGAGGGCCTGTCCAGGATGGTCTTGATTACCTCGGAAGCTGTGGGTGGAGGTGTGTCAAGAGTGAGGTTGGTAGAACAGAAAGAAGAATTGAAGGTGCTCTGGTGAAAAGTTGTGGAGAGATTTTGGGGCTACTTGGCTGGAATTTGACATTGGGCCAGGACAAAGAAGTAGGCTTCAGGCAGGAATCTGATTTAGGGCCAGGACAGGGAAGTAGGTTCAGATATCTTGGTCATCCTGATAAGCCTTAGAAACAGTGATCATGGGACTTTGTTCATTGTCTTGCTTGTCCCTTAACCTAGAACTGACCTTATTACTTGTATATAGTTAAAGTGATATGAAAGCACATTGGACAAAAAATAAACCCCCTTAGCCTCAGAACTGGCTGGGATCAGCTATGCTCCTGCTCTGGAGAACCCATTGACTGACTGAGCTGGCTTGGTCAAAAGGTCATGCCAAAAAACTATCCTCTCGCAAGGATCTGGTGATGGGTTAGAAGTGAAGCCAAGAGCGGGGTTGTGGCAAGACTTCAAGCTATAGTTTGTTATGTTATAACTCCTGGAGCAGAAAGATCCGTGGGGTATCTGAGATACCTATAGAACCATGAATTATTCAGTTGGCAGCAGGATCAGTGACATTTGAGATTTCTGAGTATTTAGATGGTAACTAAAAACATCAGTGAATAATGAGGTTACTCACTTCTTTGTCTTTTTCCTTGTTGAAGACACATTTGTGACTTCCTGCAGAGATGATGAGGGTGTCTTTCCACACTGTTGGGAGTCCTGCATGCCCAGTCCTTACTGTTGTGCTTCTGTTACCAGCACCACACACTGCCATCACTGTTGAGTTCCTAAATAGAGACAGATAAGAACATATATATCTTTTCTGTCCTATTTCTTTGACATAGAATAGACAAACCCTCTACCCAGATTTCTGAGTTGGTGCATGAATCCTGAGACTGTCCCTCCTGTTTTCTTAGGAGTTCAAGTGTGATAGGTGACAAAATCCCCCTCTGTGTTAGTGTAGCATCTGACTTAAATGTACTTTAAAATGGGGAACATGAAAAAAAAAAAAAGGTTGGTAAGAATGTCCAGCTGGACTAAAGTCAAGTAAAGCAGGAAAGAGAAGGAAGTTGGCCAAGTCAGAATGGGCATCAGGCGCCTGGCTGTGGCCGTTCGTCCTGGCAAGCAAGGAGGCCTGTCTGGAGCAAGGTCTCCAGGAGGCCAGCTTCCCAACTTTTCTCTGAACTGATTGCTCCCTGAGGCCTTGAAATGATCTGGGTGCTCACTACCAGTGCTCCCACTCCCAAAACTTTGTGAGCTCATCAGGATGCCCTGCCAAAGAGCCTCCTGACCTAAGCCCTTTGCACAGACACTTGAGCCTTGAGCCCTTTTGAAGGTGCTCTGTGTGAAATTGCTTTTGGTTTCCATGTGAATACTCATTCAGGCTCTGCTTCTTTGCTACAGCATAATGAGTTACACAGAGGAGGGCTCTGAAGAATAGTTTACAGCCACATCTATGGAAATGAGCTAACCTTGGGTCCAGATATGAAAATAAATATCCAGGCCTGTGGACTAGGCCAAGGGCTCTAATGGTTGAATTGAATATAAAGACTTCTTTCAAGCCTTGTAATATGGTATTGCAAAACCATCAAGTCTGAGCTAAGAGGACCTGTAAACAAATTCAGACATAAGCTCCTTGCTTCTGCCTCCTCAACTATTAGACCTGCTTCCTTCACGGCAATACCTAGGATTTTATAGAAAAGTGTTTGGAGTGAGGGAATAAAAATATTGTTTACAGGTAATATTATTCACAAATATCTTTCTTTATGAGTGGGGCTGCTGTGCTACACTGGGGCTTCTTCTGAACATGAGTGCTATTCAACGTCCTCTGTGTGAAGGTCCAGTCATAGCAGCTTCAGAACCCCTGTCGCAGATGCACTATGGTCTTCAGTGTGTGTAGACCCTGCCAGGATGCTACCCTGCAGTCTGTCCTACAGAAGGATTCTTTTCTTCACAAGGTACTGACAATCTTTACTGATGAAAGCTTTGTTTATCAGAAAGCAGAGATCACAGTGGAGGAAAGTCAAGGACTTGGGGTCAGAAGAAGCATGTGTGAAGGGGCTGAGAGTCATTTTGGTCAAGCTGTTGTGCTCAAGATGCTGGAAATAATTGATGGGGGAAGAAGCGATGTTACAGAGGAGAGCATAGCACGCAGGCCAACCTACCTCAGAAAGTGCAAGACAGTGTTCCAGGGTCTGATCTGCTCTTGCAGGTTGTAAAGAACAACGGCACAATCATAGGAAGGCTTCGTACCATGGAATTGACTTCTTCTACATGTATAGAAACTGTCATGCTACCATGACATGGAGGTAAGCACAACACACATGTGAGCACACACACACACACACACACACAAACACACACACACACACACCACAGTGGCCCAAAGCAGCATTCTACCAAAGGCCCAAAGGCACAGCTGTGCCTTAGATGATTACATGCCTAATTTCAGTCTATCCTTACATCAATCAGACTTTTCACTATTGTGACAAATTACCAGAGAGAACAACTTAAAAATTTCAGTCCACAGCTATAGGCTATGCAGACTCTTGGCATGTGGCAAGCTAAAAGCATTGTGGTAAGAGTGTAAGACCCCAACCCTTGGTCAGTGGCACTTTCTTCGAAATACCCCCCAAGTGAGACACCAACATGCATATCGATGCAAAAGCAAGAGGTTTATTTTCCAGCATGTTGGGGGTCAACCTTCAATTAGTCCCTCAAGACGAGTTACTAAGAAGGCTATTAAAAGTAGTATTTTTTACTTTCTAGGGGCACAGGTTTCATCAGCAAGATTACAGTTCAAACTTATTGGCTAAGCATATTAATCTTTAAATCTATTGGCTAGCAAGCACAGGCAGATCATGACATGCATTTGAACAGTACTTGGGACTTTCCAGAGGGACAGATACATTCTGAGAACATTTTATACAAGAATATTCCTGTGGGTGGAGAATGGAACTTGGCCTAGGATTGACTCCAGGTGGGAAGGCGAAGCTGTAAGAAGGGTATGGGACTGGAAAACCCTTTAGGGTCCCTCATGCCCCCCCCCTTTTCTGTACAAGCTCCAATCCTGGAGCTGTGCTCAAGGGTCATGGATAACTAACTCATATTCTTCAGGTCCTGTCTTCAGGGTCTCATTGTTGGTGCAGGACAATCAGCGGCACTGCTCTTCTTCACTCTTTTATGAAGGCTTTTTTATGAAGCTTGTTCAATATGCAGGGTCCAAAGGTCAACAATAGAAGGAGAACAATTCGGGGCCCTAACAAGGTGGATAAGGGGAGGAGTTAAACCAAGACTCGAACCTGCCCTGACTCTGTTCTCTCTGTGTCTTCAGCTTGGTTAGCCCTTCTCTCACCTTGGCCATTGAATCTTTAACTACCCCCAGAATGGTCTTCAGTATGCGCTTCCCAATGTTTCACACCCTCAGATAGCACAGAATAAGTGGTTGGCCCCCTAACACTGATGGGCCTGCTGCTGGCTTCTCCCATCTCAGGGGCACACATATATGGGGGTTTCTTGCAGGACACTCCCTTAACTTTGGTTGTCCACACCCTAAACCCCACCCTCCAAGGCTGCTTCTGGGACACAGTTTAGATTCGCAAGTCCCTCATCCCCCACATTTGGGCAAGCGTCCCCCCCCCCCATGTCTCCAGGGCACAGACACCCCAGGAGTCAAGGCTCATCGCTAAATCACAGAGATCAAACACAAGGTCCGGCCGCCAGATACAATGCAGGTGTTCCTCTGTACTGGACCAAGCCATATCCCCAGTAACTGAGAACACCTGCCAAGTCACCCTGGTAGGGTTGTGGGGGCTGCAGAGACATGGCATTGGAAGATACACCATAACCATCTCATGGTTTCTCTGGCCTTGCAGAAGGGGGTTGCTTGGGTGTCTGGTTACTATCTAGTAGGTGTCAGATGCAGGCGTTGGTATAACCTGAAGCTAGGCAGTTACTTACTCCTTTAATGAAGGTCGAGGTGGTCAACACCAGAAATGACCCTCTCCACTTTGCTTCCAAGTTTTCAGCATGATAACTCTTAACATATACCCAATCTCCAACTTGGTACTTGTGTGGAACCTCTGGGGTACCTACATTATATAGGGCACTAAGTTTAGGTCACAATTCCTGGTGGCTGATCTGGAAATCTTGCAATCGAGCCATAGGACTGCAGTCAGCCTAAAATTCACTGGGGCGGGGGGAGGTTGCCAAGAGCCAGGATCAAGGAAGTGGGGCTCCCATACAGGATCTCAAAAGGGATCAGGTTAAAATGGTAGGGGGTCAGGACCAGGGGAAGGAGTACCACCCAGTCAGTGCCAGTCTCCAAGGACAATTTAGTAAAGGTCTCTTCTAGCATTCTGTTTATTCTCTCTACCTGCCCAGATCTTTGGGGATGGTATGCACAATGAAGCTTCCAATTAGTCCCCAATATCTCTGCCAATCCCAAAGCAGGACCATTGTCCCATCCAATTACCTTGGGCACTCTGAGCCTCTGGAAAGTTTCTGCTAATATCTTCTTGGCTGCCATGGTAGCTGTTTCCTGCTTGGTGGGGAAAGCCTCAACCCATCCAGAGAAAGTATCTACAAACACTAGAAGACATTTGTAACCATATTTTCCTGGCTTAACTTCTGTAAAATTGACCTTCCAGTAAACCGCAAGCAAGTCTCCCCTAGGTCTCTTGCCGTTAGCTCTTTGCTGCATAAGCATTTACTTGCTGACATACCTTACTGTTGGGAGTGACCCTGTTTGAATCTTAACTGCCTTGTCAGCCATAAGTGCTTACTTACAAAGTCTTGGCCTTAGTGGAAAAGTACTAGCTTAGTTGAGATTTCTGTGGGAAAAGTTGAGGCCTCTGTAGGAAAGTACTACCCCCCAGTTAAGAACAAATAGCTATTGATCTTGTGGACAGGTACCTAGCAACCCAATCTGTCCTGCTCCTCCTGCTGAACTTTTTACCTAGCCAATATCCTGCTTTTGGGAGCAGGTGCATTCCCCCAGAAAGAAAGTGATTCTGTGTCATCCCTCTCCCCATATCCTGCTTTCATGGGTATAAAACTTGCCTGGGAAAAATAAAAATTGTCAGCTTGATCAATCAGACTTGCTGTCCATTCTTTGTGTTTCTTGTTCCCCATTCTCTCCACAGGTGGTTCCTCAGACACTGTTTGACTGTCCCGAGGGTTGGGACACCTTACACTGTTCTACAAGGACCATTACATATACCTTAGATCCCTTGACTGCTTGGATGAACTTATCCCCTAAATGGGTCCATCTATGCATATGGTCAAGAAAGTCCTCAGCTTGTTTTCTGGGGAGTATAGCTTTTCCTTCTTGTATGTGCTACTACCCTTCCTTCTCCAGGTAGTTGCTGGTAGGGTGGCTAACAATCTGAGTCTTTTCTTCTTCAGTATATTCTCAGAGAGGTCATTCCTTAGTCCAGTCCCATTTCTCAGTGGGTGTCTCTTGCAAGCCCATAACCAGGATAGGCTCCTGCATAGCCACTTCTCAAGCCTGGTTATTGCCTTGGGCCACTGAGTATCTTTCCTTCTGATGTTCTGGGCAATGAATAATACTCACAGTTGACAACTTCAATAGGGCATCCAAGAGATTCAAGATTTCCTGTTTGGTTTTGTATTTCTTTTCTCTCTGATGTGATCAGACTCTTGGTATATAGCCCCGTGGACTTGGGCTGTGGCACAGGCATACCTGCTATCCGTGTAGGTGTTTCTTGCCAGTCCCAAGTTCCATCACCTTTGTGAGGGCAATTAGCTCCAATTTCTGTGCTGACATGCTGGGGGGGGGGAGGGGGGTTGTAGAGGATGACATTTGTGCCATCCACCATGACAGCACCCTCCTGTCTCTGACCTTCATGGAGAAAACTGCTCCTGTCAGTAAATCAGGTAGCCTCGCCTCCCAGCAGGGGTTAGCTGGAGACATCTTTCTTCTACCCATGGACTCTCTTTTTGAACTAGTTAGTTGTGGTCCATTGGGAAGGAAGTGTATCTGAGCGCCCATCTTGGAGAATAAGTCTCGCTCCAACAGAGGGTAGAGACAGTCTGGGGTGACTGTAAATGAATGGGATACGCAGCCTATCCCTAGGTCCACTGTTCTTCGGGCAGTCCATGCATACATTTTGCTGCTAGTGGTTCCTTGGATCCAAAATTTTTTTCTTGGGAACCATGCCATCGGTTTAGAGGAGGACTGAGTGTTGAGCCAATGTATCCACCAAGAATTGAATGGGTTTCTCCTCCACTCTCAGAGTTACCCTGGATTTGGAAAGGGGGGGGGGTCAGAATCCTGTCCTCCCTAGTTGCTGTCTTCCCCTAAGGCTGTTTGGAGGTGCTTCTTCCAAGGCTTGGGATATCCTGTCCCCAGTTTCTGTTTGTTAGGGCACTCTCAGACCAAGTGGTCCCTCTCCTTGCAATATGTGCACTGGTCCTTTTCAATGGGTTTTCTGTCTCTCTTGGTTGGAGTTTCTCTTCTCTGCTTTCCCTATTATAGCCAAGATTCTCTGTAAATTCCTTTCCTTTCACTTTTCTTTTTCTCATCTCCCTTTTATCTTCGTTCTTTCTCTTTCTCTGCTCCTTCTCCTCCTCTGTCTCCCTGTTATGGTAGACTTTCTCAACAATTTGCACTAAATCCTTCAACAACTTATTCTGTAGTCCCTCTAGTCTCTGAAGCTTTCCCTTCATATCTCTACTAGCTTAGTCTGTAAAAGCCATAGTCACAGTAGCATTGTTCTCCTCGCCGCTGCAGTCATAGGTTGTATACTGACAGAATGTCTCCATGAGTCACTCTAGAAAGGCAGTAAGTGACTCATCTGATCCCTGTCTAACCTCCAGTACCTTGGTCAAATTTGTGGGTCACTGTGCAGCCCTCTTGAAACCTGCCAGTGGAGCCTAGTGATAGACCTTCAGGTGCCCCTTACCTTCTGCTGTATTAAAGTCCCAGTCAGGTCTAGTTAGGGGAAACCTGCTGTTGACAACAGCCTGGCCAATTGATGGTGCCCCCATATCTGAGGGGACAGTTTTCCAGATTCCTGCATTATCCACTCTTGCTCTTCAGTCGTGAAGAACACTCTCATGAGTTGTTGGATATCATCCCAGGTGGGTGATGAATAAATAAAACAGCTTCAAAGAGATTAATCAGCCCCTTGTGGCTATTGAAGGGAGAGAGTCTTCCAGCAGTACATGTCAGCTGAAGAGAAGGGACAATATTGCATAGCCTTATTCCTTTATCATCTAGACACCCATATGCCCTCAGTTGGAGATACACCGTGATACGGGGAGGTTGCTCTCAGACTTTGGGTCCCCATGGCAGAACTGGGAAGTTGGGGATCTTCTCTCCTCCTCCCTCCAGTAAAAGTGGGAGGGGGTTAAATGGCCTTGGTCCTGTATGCACTGAGGATCTTGGAACTGGTGCTGGCACTGGTGAGTTGATGAGGTCAAGGGTAGGGGTATATGGAGGAGGAGGGTCTTAGAGTAACAAGTCCACTGTTGAAGGGTCTTCAAGGATTGACTTCTTCTTAGGTCCAAATCCCTACTTCTGTGTTTCCTTTTTCCTGACAGCAAGAACAAGTGAGGTGGGTCTTGGGGAAAAAAATGCTTTTATCCATGGGTGGGATGGGGTGGGTGGTCCTCCACTAGAGTCTTCCAGGTAACTATATATGGCACTTGGTCTGAGTGCCTGAGGGATTCTGGCATAAAGACTCTCTCTTCTACTGCTTTGATCACCCGCAGGTAGATGGTCCTTACAGGTGACCACCCTACTCTGAAGGTGGGCCACTCAGAGAAGTAATTAACTTTCCCTTCTTTACTACTACTGACAAGTTTTCTCCTCCAGTGTTTAACTAGGATGTTTAACGGGGTAGATACAGTCTGTCCAATGTCCAAAAATGTTATCAGTCCAAGTACAAGAACATAGAATGAGATAACCAACACCTACAAACACAGAGAAAGACAATCAACACACAGACTATTCACCCCTGCCATGGGCACAAACAGTCCAAGTCCAAGAACACAGAGAAAGAAAATCAACACACAGTTCACCCCTCCAAGGGCTCAGAAGCCAGGTTATAGCAAGACTTGGTTCCTGCTGATATTGTGTCTCGCTGTTTCCAAAAAGAGCAGAATCCTCTCAACTACCTCAGGGGGCCTGAAGCATCATCTACACTCCCCACAGTCACGGCATTAAGACATGTCTGAAGTCCACAATTGACTGCACCAGACCGGAGGCTTTCCAGCTGACATCATGCTCAAGAGCCAAAAGTGAAAGCAAAAGACAGAACGACAAACACTGACAAACACAAGTTGGCACCTGTTGTTGAGTTCAATTTGTTCCCCTCCGATTAGTTGAGTCTGTGGTTGCTTGGGGGATCTCCTCAAATCCCTGAAGAAGCCCCCAAATGTAATACCCTGACCCTCGATCAGTGGTACTTACTTCAAGATGCCCTCCCACCCCACCCCTGAGTGAGACACCGAGACACAGATCAATGCAGAAAAGCAAGAGGTTTATTTTCCGGCATGTTGGGGTTGACCTTCAATCCCTCAAGGCAAATGACTAGAAGGCGAACCCTCACCCCCAATGACTATTAAAAGGACTTTTTATACTTTTTAGAAGCACAGGTTACATTATCAATGTTACAGTTCAAACTTATTGGGTAAGCATATTCACTTTTAAATCTATTGGCTAGCAAGCCTGGCATGCATTTGAACTCTACCTAGGACTTTCCAGAGGGTCAAGTAACTATCAGTCAGTACGTTCTGAAAACTTTTACTCAAGAATATTCCTGTGGGTGGAGAATGGAACTTGGCCTAGCCTTGACTCCAGGTAGGAAGGAGAATCTGTAAGAAGGGTATGGGACTGGAAAACCCCTTAGGGTCTCTAAACAGGAAGTGATAGGCAGACCCAAAGGAATGTCTCCAGTGACGTACTCCAAAGAGGCACACTTCCTAAAATTTCCACCATTTCTCTAATCAGTACTGCCATCTGGGATTTCTATTCCACCTTACACCAAGCAGAATGGCTAAGATCAAAACCTTAGGTAAAACACTTGTTGGGGAGGATGTGGAGAAAGAGGAACACTCCTCCATTGCTGGTGGGACTGCAAACTGGTACAACCACTCTGGAAATCAGTCTAGAGGTTCCTCAGAAAATTAGAAATAGATCTACCTGAAGACCCAGCTGTACTGATGTTGGGAATATACCCAAAAGATGCCCCACCATGCCACAGGGGCACGTGTACTATTGTGTTCATAGTGGTCTTGTTTGTGATAGCCAGAAGCTTGAAACAACCCAGATATCCCACAACAGAAGAACAGATACAGAAAATGTGGCTCATTTACACAATGGAATACTACTCAGCTATTAAGAACAGGGGCAGCTTCTTGAGAAACATTGATAGTGGAATTCTATTCTGTAGGTGAAGGCAGGATAATCCTTCATCACAGCAGACACGTGTTACATTGCTACTGGAGCCCTCTGGTAGGCCCACTGTGTAAGAAAGGCTGAGCTCAAAGTCCCAAAGAGACAAACAGCCCTAGGAGTCACTTCCTTGACATGTCACTGAGAGAAAGCAAAGTAAAAACAAAGCCACTCCTAGGCTCCTTGCTATTTGTAGGACTGGAGTCTTGTTCTTGTTCCCCACAAACTAAACTAGTGATGCCCAGTGCCTGGATAAGCACTGCACTGCAGAGTTGGCATCTTTAAAAATCCTCAATTAAAAATAAATGATCTTTTTTTGGATAGTATATTAATGTTTCACTTAGAAAAGGAAAGAATGATAAGGAAGGGGACAAGAGGAGACAGGCACCACTACCACCACAGCCACCTGAAGTGCTTTGGATTTGAATTTTCAACTTCTGGGAATACACAGAGTCTTCCTCTTCTCGGCTTTTCTTCCTCACAGGGCAGCTGGGAATGCACCAATTTCACCCATGTGTCTAATGCTTTTCATGCTTCTCAGGACGCCCTGCTGCGCTGAGCTTGCCAGACCCTGCCAAAGGGACCACAAGGAGCAAACCCTTTCAAACACACTAACAACAGGAACAAGGGATGTCAGAGAAATATGTTTATTTTTATATTATTGCTTCCTCACTCCCTTGAATGATAACATTTGAACCACTTACTATTTGACCAGAGAGGACAGAAGCCTCGAATATAATTTTGTTTTTTGCTGTTTGAACCATCATTCATTTCTCTTTCATCCATTTCTAAGTTTGAGGAATTCTAAAACAAGAACCAAGCCATTCACTTAACTTTGCATTAAGAAGTTTGAAGACACTTTCCCCCAGCCACAGTCATGTACAAGAGTAATATAAAGGGCTCTCGAGCCATCTGCACCTATACAAGTACAAGAGAAAGTCTCTACAGAGTGTGTAGGAAATCACTGTGTAAGACCCAAAAGTTAACCTGTAAGCCCCACCTGTCCAAGGACCAGGTAACTTCTTGGAATACTGGGAGATGCAGTCCTTGGAAAAGAACAAAGCCATGTGGGCAAATACAGTGGCTCAATTCATTTATCCTTAAGTAGCCCCTACAACATGTCTTGTTGCTATTCAGCTGGAAATTCCAGAGAGTGGTCCTGACCAAAGATAATGCTGGTCAGTATTTAATTAACCTTGCTTCAAATTTGGATCAAAATGATGGAGCCTGATATTCCCTTGTGAATCTCAGAATTAACAAGTTCTCAGATACCACTGAGCTATTTGGCATATGGAGTAGGCTCTGCATCAGAGCTATGAGACCAACAGAAGCCCATGGCCTGGGAGGCTGTAGAGAGCATGGCAGCCCTTAGTGTCTCTTCATTCATTCCTGTATTCATGGTAGAGCCAAGAGAGAAAAGATAAGAAAGTCAACCTGCACACAGGGTGGGGGAGAAAGCCAGATGGGACAGGGGGTATTGGGACAGCAGTTCTATCTGCTTTCTGGAGGTCCAGTTACCAACAATCAATCATATCTTAAATTTTTAAATGGAAACTTCCAAAAACAGGGCCAGCCAAAAGTTTAGTGCTTGCCTTGAAAGTTCAAAGACCTGAGCTTTGTCCCTTGAACCTACACTTTAAAATCATCTAAGATACTGGTATGCTCATATAATCCCAAAGCTTGGATTCCCTAGCCAGCCAGCCTAGCCAGGTTGGTGAATTCCAGGCTGATCCTGTATACCCAAGATGTTCTTTGGCCTCCAAACACACACACACACACACACACACACACACACACACACACACACACACACACACACACCTGTACCCACACAGTACACCTGCATAAGTGTAAGTACACTTTTATAGATAAAGGCAAAAAATTGTGTCTTTCTGAGTAGATGATGAAATCTCTTGTGGTCTAGGTCCTTCACTCATTCAGACATGATTCATCCTATTATCCAGTGTGTTCATGCTGTATAAAGTTAGCCACTCAATAAATGTCTTGGTTGTCTGGTGACTGCTGCAATATTTCAGTGTGTATACAGGAAGCTCATATTTTACTCAATTATAGTTCCAAAGCACCAGAGTATGAATGTCGGGTGCTGGACATGGGAAAACAAAGGGGTGGGAAACCCATCTCCCACCAGAGCTCGGATAGACTGCTGCGGGACCCCGTGGAAGCATGCAGGAAGGGTGCCAGGCCTCACAGGCTACACAACCCCGCTCTGGGGGGCGGGGGGGTGACCGGTTCTCACTCTCAGACGTCCCAGACCACTGTTTGTTGTGGAACAGTTGAGAACAGGCCCTCAGACAGACTCGGGCCCTGGAGCCGAAGAGGAAGGTAGCGGGAGAGCTCTAGCAGATTAGTTACCTCAGGGACAAGAGACCCTGGCTAGCTCAGGCTGCTAGTTCTGTGGGTGGCTTGGGTTGGCTGGTAATCGTGACTGGAGTGTAGGGAGGCCTCCCGGTAGGAGGTTAGATGCACAGCTTGTTAGAGGGAGACCTGCTCCATTGATCTAACATGGTGGATTTCGATGAGCAGAGACAGTCCATGGTCTGAAGGCATTTATTGTAGAAAGGCAGGGGGAGGGGGAGGGGGAGGGAGAAAGGGAGAGAGCGAGGAAGGAAGGAAGGAAGGAAGGAAGGAAGGAAGGAAGGAAGGAAGGAAGTTAGAAAGGAAGGAAGGAAGTTAGAGGACAGCCATGGCCACGTGAAGAGAGGGGAGAAAGGAAGGGGAGTAGGAGAGTGAGAGGTTAAGGAGAGAGCAAGAATTTAAGAGAGAGAGGAGGAGCCAAGCAGCCCCTTTTATGGTGGGCTGGGCTACCTTGCTGTTGCCAGGTAACTGAGGGGAGGAGCTTACCTGGCTGTAGGCAGAATACTAGGATCTTGGTACATTGTCTAAGTGACTGATAATCACAGGATTATGGAGTTGGGGAGTTGATGACACTTGTGTCTGGGAGCATAGATTAAGGTTTGGTACCTTATAGATTTTTCTACTGGGTCTCCCGAGTAAGCCTTGCTTGACCAGAATACAGATTGCTTTTCACGGTCCAACATGGATGCTGGCAATTTGATCATGGCAAAGGGAATCCATCAGAATGTCCATGAGGAGAAAAGGTGAAAGTTTATCATAAACAAACCCACAAAGGATCAAGTATTACACAGTTCCAAGCAAGGACTGATCTTGGTACATAGCCAGTGGCAACGGGCACTGATTTTTAGGCAGAGGTTGCAGAGTGTCCATCAGTGAGTGAACAACAGGCCCATATTCTCGAAGTGACATCAAAAGAAAGGACATTAGTGTGATTGTCCCTGCCATGGCTTGTCCCTCACTGAACAGTGATGATTCAGCAAGAGACATTTGGCTATAATTCTCATTGTATTAGAGTTTCACTAACATATTTCTCTGCCTGCATCAGTAGCCAACCTTCCCAAAATACCACCTTAGCAGCATCATGGAGCCACATCTTCTCCTTAATTCTCATCTCCATTTCAAACTTCTTGCTCAAGCCAAGTCAGAGGTTCCTTTGAATGACATTGTAAATTTTCTAGTTCTTCCCATCATATAGCTGCCTGAATGGTTCAGGGCTTTACCTGTTAGAACTTAATAGGCAGCCTGGGATGAAGAAAGAACACAGCTCTGACCTTGAACTAGTAGTGTTCCTCCCTTTATCCCTTACAAGCTTTTATCTGTATGTTTGAACTTGCTTATTTATGGGAATTGTCCAATGATACAAATGATTCATTGCTGGCTTGTGAGGAACAAAACAAAATTTGCCCAAAATACTTTATAGAGTAATGTTAGTAGTCTTCTTAAACACTGCCTTGGGTAAACCAGTTAGTTCCCTAAACCTACTCCACAGAACTTACCACTTCACCAAGCCCAAACTCTCCTTTTATGACAAAGACCTCTGTGGCCTCCAATTGCTTAACACTGAGGGTCTCACAGGGCCCTGATCCTACTACAAGCCACTCTTTCAAAGACCTGTAAGTCATAGTCTGAAGCCATCATACTCTGTGTAACTCTGCATGACTGGTCTTAAATCACTACTTCTCATCTCCAGCCTATCTCTGTGAAATCTGCTTCTGGGGCACAGCTTTTGCTTGGGAGATTTTTCTGACCTTCATACTATATTCACCTCCCCATAGACACAGCCAGGCCTTACTTCATTTTAAAAAGAAATGATGGATTTCAGTGCCCCATCTTCAGAGATAGAAACACACACACACACACACACACACACACACACACACACACACACACACACACACCAGACTCCCCAAAAAGCAGGTAGCAGATCAGAATTTGACAGGACTTCCGGTACCCTGACCCTCATCCATCCTGAGCTTGCGTTGCAAGGCTCTGATGCATAAGTGAAGATGTTCTCAGACTTATGTTGTTTATTGTGCTTCAGTAGACTTTTGTTTCTGTTCCATAAAGGAAAAAATAACCTGAATTTTTTAGGTAAGGCCTAAAGGGAAAACATGCAGTTCTCATAGTAAATGGGATGAAATGATGTTACCAGGTCTCACTGAGGGTCAAATATGGACATCTGTTATCAGTTCATTTATAGACAGCTAAGTGAGGTTAGAGAAGTTTAGACTATCAAAAATCACAATGAAGTGAATTAGCTAGCATCAGGTGAGAACTTCACAGAGAAAACTTATTTGAAGGAAGAACTAAGGCACTTGACTTGGCATTCTTCCCCATCAGACCAGATGCTCAGTTCACATGCATCAGTTGGTTAAGGTAAAATTTCCTCCAACGATCCTCGCTAAACAAAGTTCTCTGTGTGTGGTATGGTAAATGTGAGTGTGGTATGTGAGTATGAAAGTGGAGTGTGTGTTTGTGTGTGTGTGTGTGTAAATGGTTCACCATGTGTGTATCTGTATTCATGAATGTATTATGTGTACATGTGAGTGTGGTATGCATTTGTGTGTGTTGTATGTGAATATGAGTGTGTGTGTGATATGAGTATATGTGTATGTGGTATGTGTGTATTTGTGTGTGTATGTGTATATGTATATGGGGCTATGGAAGGTGAATATGTTTGTGTGTGTGGTATATGTATATGTCTGGTGTGCAAGCATATCTGTGTGCAGGTATATGTAGTTCCTTTTGCACAGCTGTATATACTTGTGGCTTGTACAAAACCCTAAAGCAGTATCTGCTCAGGAACTGTATGAACATATCTGTTGCCATGGCAAAGCACATACAATGGAAGCCTGACAATCTGAGTTTAATCCCAGGAACCACAGTAGATAAAGAGAACTGACTCCACAAAGTTGTCCCCTGCCCTAAACACACACACACACATTATAATAGTAACAAATAAGATACAGATCTTTTACATTGTAAAGGTAAATAAAACTGGGAATATAAAAATAACAATGAATACAAGAGAGGAAAGTAAAATTTCAGTGGAGAAACTCACATTTGAACATCAAAGTGTATACCATATCCAGACTGTATGCCAGCATATACAGTGTATACCATATCCAGACTGTATGCCAGCATATACAAAGTGTATACCATATCCAGCCAGCATATACAAAGTGTATACCATACCAGTCAGCATATACAAAGTGTATACCATATCCAGCCAGCATATACAAAGTGTATACCATATCAAGCCAGCATATACAAAGTGTATACCATATCCAGCCAGCATATACAAAGTATATACCATATCAAGCCAGCATACAGTCTATACAATGCCTATCTTGGCTTCCTGATCTCAGTCAGCACACAGCGTGTCACAGGCTTTGTGGACCACTATGCTAGCTAGCACTGTGGAAAAGGCAGGGTTGTGGAAAGGCTGGGCATGGTAGGGAGAACAGTGAGCAAAAGTTTGCTTCAGGGAAGATCAGCAAATGCTTGCAGGCAACCATCTCCTACTGTATCTCCTAGAATACACCACAGTGAAATTGACCTGGGTAACGAACAACAGCCTGAACAGAAGGAAACTGATGAGCTATGTACAGAAAACTTTGCACAAGAATTAAGGAGTACATTTCATAAAGTCTGCCACTGAGGAAGTGTCTAAATTTAAATTCTGCCATGAAAAGGATTAAAAACCCCCACCACTCCAAATTAATTTCTTAGAATTCATCCACCATGCATATAGATAACTGGTGCTTTGTTTGTAAACAACCTCATTTTCTCCACAATGAGGGGAAAACTCGGGAGGATTCTATAATTCTTACATCTTGAAGTCTGCTCATCATTGCTTAGGGTTTTATGTGCATGGACCTAAGTGGGCTAGAAACAACCTTCAGTGTATGCTTGCCACAGGCCTAGTTATGCTACACATTTTTGCAGGAATTATGTCCCTGAAATAGGCATTGCTCCCAGGTATAGCTAATAGAACTGGGGCTTAGACAAGTTTATTAAAATGGTCTGAGACCAAACAAAGAGTGTGAAAATTCAAAGCCATATCCCTCTGGCCACAAGGCCCAGGTTAGCAGCTGCCTGATGAAGCTGCAACAGAAAAGAAGCCAGACCAGAGAGCTGAGATAACTTGCAAGCATACTGTTTCCTGTAGGGTTATGGGTGTTGTATCTGCTCTGCCACATGGCTTGGCCAATCAGGGAGGCAGGACACTAGAAGTAACTGAGTTTACCCCATGCCAGGTGGATGTTGGAACATAGGGAGGTCCCTGGACACCCCTCTGGGGGTGAGGAAGTGTAGTCTGAGGCACAGGAGAGCCAGAGCTGGCAAGAAGATGTGGGGGTCCCCAGGCCTGCAAGGAGGCTGGGGCCATCTGGTTCTCAGGTTCTTGGACATCCAGGCACTGATGGAAGCCAAGGAAGAGCTGAGAATGGAGTGGGGGCCCGCAGGCTGGATCAGGCCCAAGGCTGGGGGAATAAAGGAGGAGGCTCTGGCTGGTCTCAAGGGGATCGTCCTTGTTTTGACAGGCAGCAGTCTTGGGCTTGGTGGCAGTTGGAGAAGGAAGCTGTGGGAGAGCCTGCCTCACAGTACTGCATGCTGGTCGATGCTGCTGCTCTGATTCTAATCCAGAACTTTCATATTTAGAGAGAGTGATTCTCTAAGATTCTTTGAAATATGGATTGACCACCCATGGTCAGCTTCTGTGAGTGCAGGACACTGGTCACTGTAGACATGAAGGTACTCTTGTAGATGCCATATATTCAGGAAGCTCTGGAGTCGCTACACTGCAGAGTGTGCCTAGACTCCAACCCACAGTTTGATCCCAGTTCTGAGCCAGAAGATCTTACAGGAGTTTAAAACTCCCACTTCCAGCTATTTCTAGATTTTCTTTTTTGTTTCTGGGAAAAGGTAGAAGAGAAAGTGAAGTATTAAAAGATGAGTATTGCATAGACTCTGATCAATGCTCTTCACCATGGCAAACTCATTAGGTTCCTCGTGAGTAAATGTTTCTCCTTCCAGAAAGTCCTTGGGGAACATAGGAGGGGAGGCCCCCAACAAGGGTGTATAGCATAAAGGAACTACTAACATTCTAGTGAATTCCAGAAGCAGTTGCTCCCTTACACTTTCTTTAAAAAACTTCAGGATTATAATGATATCATTTTGAATTGGCTTAACACATTTTCAGCCTATTAGAAAAGGATAAGGAGATGATACACCATGTCCCTTGCCATATATGAAGGGGTTAATGTGGTCCTCACCTTCCCTGTATCACTAATAGAATCTACTAGAGACAGAGCTACTACCCTCATGTAGTTCAAGCTAGAAGGCAACCTGGCAAAATGTTTAAAAAAATTTATTTCTTGAATTTTAAATTCTATGTTCCAAAGCTTGGTGGTATATGATGCCTACTATCTGACATTATTCCCATAGGTAGTTATAAGCTCCTGGCTCCATGTTTCCTAGTGTCCTTTGTTCTTCTTTCCTTCCACTGGCCTGAGAGTCTGTTGTGGAACTCTGATCAAATGTAACTGGGGTGACCAAGAATGTCTCTAGATGTGAATCAGGGTTGTCACCCCTAAATTGACATCAGAATGGTTTGTACCCTAACTCTGTGTTCTGTGTATGGACAGTGCCATCATTAGAATTTCAGAAAGTGCCCAGAGGTTGCTTGCATAGAGTTGATTCTCTTACTGCAAAGTGTGTGAGCTATTTAGTCACCAGCTCACTGTGGGACCCAGTCCAGTAAAGGTATATGCAGATAAGGAGGGAAGCAGCCTTGTCAAAAGAGCAATTAATAGAATATGGGTAAGTTTGGAGGGAGGAAAGGAAAGAGCGAAATGATGTAATTATTCTATAATGTCAAAATACAATGAAAATAAAAGTCCTGCTTTTCTACTACTTTCTCTCAAGTAGTGAAAAAGCTCAGCTGAAAGCATGGAAGGAAGGTGCAACTTTCAGCTTCACATCCTTGTAACAGATTCCTTAAGCAGATAGCAAGGTTGGTTTAGCATCACATTCTATGGTCAGCAGTCCTCCGGAATGTCCAAGGAAGGATGCATATCACAAGCCAGATAGCAGAAAGAGACAGAAAACAAGGTTCCCTAATGCCTTTCAAAGGTATGCTACAGGACCCTATGAACCTCACATTAGACCCCACCTCCTATAGGTCCACAGTACCTCCCAATACAGCCACTTAGGGACCAAACCTTTACGACATGGTCTTGGGGGTAAACTAATGATATTCATATTATATCAAGATGCACAGTGCTGAGGAGTGTAATCTCCCTTAAGGTTTCTTTTAAGGGGACAACTTATATTGGATAGTTACTTGGGGACAGCAAGTCACTGACTTTGCCAGGCTAAGCACCGGTAGGCTTTAAGAGCCTTCAGGGAGTTCTCAGGGTCAGAAATGGTGAGAACTCAGAAGGAAACACAGCAGACAGGGGCCTTGCATAAAGGCTGGATGCAGGAGGACTTGTGCAGCCAAGCTGAGACAGAAGAATGAGAGGACTGGTCATTAGATATATATTTTTGGGCAAAGTCAACTAAATATGTGATGAGCTAGATAGGAGCTGCGAAAGGAAGAGATGAGTTGAGCATGATGTCAGTGCTGGGCATCTGCAGCCGCACCCTAACCCCCAAACTTATCAGGGCTGCTTTCCAAACAAAGGGTCATTCAGTTTAACAACTCCTCCAAGAGATGGATTTCCCACCATATATCCTTGGGCTCCTATCCTTCAGGGGGAGGGGACTGACAGGGAACAAGAGTCAAATTATTCTTCTGGCAGGAATACATCCAAAGGGAATTTTTTCTAGAATTGTAACAGTTAGTTGCTAAAAATTGAGGCCTGAGTTTACAGGGGCACATACTGGAAACAAGGGCTATTAATAGTCCCCTGAAGGCTGGTTGCCATACTAGACAGGCTGTGAGGCAGAAGCCCACCCTGTAGTATCCACAAGTGGAAACAAAACTAGTGCTGCTAAGTAGGGCAGGGAAAGAAAATTGTTTTACAGATGTCTTAAGAATGCAAAAAGGATTTGTCATCATCTTTCAGTACATGGTAGATCAGTTGTGAGGTAGTGTGCATGTATATAGCCCCCACCCAAAATTCACACAAACTTGAATGTTTGTGAAGAACAAATGAGTGAGAGCCTTCTGCTGGCACTTGGTGTAGGCAGGGACTAGGGGAGCACACACACATCAGGGTAGCAGCCCCAAAATCCATGTACTGCTGGAACAAAGCAGAAACCAAGCAGCAGGAAAGAGTCACTAAAAAACTGCCCATTTCTGGTTTGTGGGGGGAAAACCATGCTCTATTCCTGCATAGAACCCTCCAGATCCTTATTTCTAATCATGTGCCTTTTATTCTATAGCCAGTGCTTTGAAAAAGTGTAGACATTATATGATACCAGTCCCACTTTTACTATCTGACATTGGATAAGCTGACCTACTCTTTTTTAGATGAGCTGAGTTTCCCATCAGTAAAATGGACATGTGCTCACCACAGTGTTATGCTAGGAAGTGTTGTGCTTGGTCCCTGATACTAGCAGCAAATGCAAGCTTGCCTTTCCAGATGCTTACATAGGAAGGTCACAGGGAACCCACAGCTTATTCATTGTATCCTTTTGTTTGCTCTCCAGGGTTTGCTAATTTGGGCAAGGAAAAGGAGATAGAAGGCCAAAACCCATCTACCTATTCTCTTGAACACTTGTTCTCAAAATTCCTTGTGATCCTAGGCAAAGGAATGTAAGACCTGGCCAGGGGCCCAGCAGCAAAGGTCCAGCAGCTAGAGGGTGGGTATGCAGATCTCACAGGAAGCCCACTGTTTGATAGATCTCTTTCTATGAGCAGACAGACAAATGAGCCAATGACAAAGGAAACACCATCAGATGTGTTAGGCAGTACATCCATTCTACCCAGGCAGTGCTTTCAGATACCCTAACCTACCTTCAGCCATCAGAGAGAAAGAGCGTTCTTCCTGAGCCACACACCCAGGAAGCCATTCCTCATCTTTAGAGGCATACTGGAACTTAAAATGATGGGGCAGAGTTGTGTTTCTGATCAGTTTGAGTGCATTTAGTTTTTTAGGCTCAGGGTTATTAAATGATAATACGGTGACAAAGATTTGGATAATGACAGGTAATAATGGGATAGCCCCTGCCTGGTGAGCCTCAGCAGCTGCACCTTCCAGGTTCTCAGAAAAAAGAGTAGTGCTCAGAAATGATGTCCTCAACATTGGCCCTGATTCTCCTTCCTTCAGAGTAGTTGACGAAGTGTCTGGCTGCATGTGTACAATGGGGAGGCACTCATTAAATGTTCTTAGATTAACCATACCTTCTTAGCATCAGAGTTTTGATCACATTCCCTTCCATACTAAAAGATCCTCCACACTCAATATGTCCCCAGTGTCTTCTTACAAGGCCTAGGACTCAGGACCAGCCTCATCCAAGGTCACAGCTGCATGTCCAAGTCATACCTTTTCCCACTAAGTGGATATTACTGAAGCTCTGAGCTGCATTTCTACTCCATCTAGCTAGTAAGTGTACTTGAACCTTAAAGAAATTATCTCTGGCTTTATTGTACTGCTGCCTTGAAACCATTTTCTCTTCCTTCACTCTCTGTCTTCCCTCCCTTTAAGAACCTTCTCTCCTGGGAGGATATGACGAGGATCCAGCTCTGGCCAGGCTCCCACAAAGACTTGGAAAGGGGCCTTCACAGAAGGTACTTGTCCCCTCCCTGGCTTTCAGCACATACCCAGGAATGTCTGCCAAGCTCTTCTGTTTCATCTCTATTTTGTACATTAACACAAGTCCAGCCATACATTTTGCCCATCCAGGATTTCACTCTGGGAAAGTGAAGATCCACTTGCACTACAGCAGAGGAAGGGGTTAGGATCTTTCTAGGAGGCAGCAAAATCAAAAGGACTCAATGCTAAGTGTCCCTCAGAACATCCTCTGATTTCCCAAGGCTGAAGGAAGGAATTATTCTGAAGGTATTAATAGAATGCAGATGTTGGAGAATGTGGCTTTAAATTCTGCTGAACAAATGACCCTGTTGGGAGGTCGTTTCCAGTCTCCAGGGACATTCCACAGAGGGCCCAGCTGATTGTCTCATATTGAAACAACATGTCCAAGACACATTCCAGCCTAAAGCAAGCGGAACAGGGCTACTCTGACCAAGTATAAATCATGAGGCAAAGGGCAACTACATCCCTCAGTGCTGCCCTCCTCCTTCCTGGTTCCCTCCACCTCCTCCACCTACCCCCAAGGAAAACAGAGTTTGAGTAAGAGGCTGCCAAGCCAGGCCGCTGAGGCGCCGGCTGGCTGGCAGCACACATGCTGCAGCTTGGGAAGCTTGCTTCTAGCTTTCCATGCTGTGGCCCTGATGGTTTTGCTTCAGTTCAGTTGCTCTTTGTTTCTGGTCTTCAGTCAAGTCCCAAACCACCAGGCTTCTCTAGAGAATTCAGTCTGACATTTTAAGAGTTAACACCAGAGCCCCCTGGACAGAAGGGCAGATAAGAGAAATTCTGGTGGGAGATGGATGCCGGAAGAACAGGGTAGAGGATTTCTTTAGAAAGTGAATGTGTTACTTGTGAAAATATTAGCCATCCAATAAAAAGAATGAAGTGTCTTTCAAGAGACAGTTTGCCAAAATGGAAAGAAAGTCTTCTTTCAAAGACAGCCAGACCTGGCACTGTTTGGTGAGCTGTGTGTTCAGGACAGACACAAATTAGCTGGTTTAGGGTGGAAGGCATTCCCCAGCAGCCTTTGGCTGGCCACTGTATGTTGGGAGCCGCGCCCACATTCGCCGTTACAAGATGGCGCTGACAGCTGTGTTCTAAGTGGTAAACAAATAATCTGCGCATGTGCCAAGGGTATCTTATGACTACTTGTGCTCTGCCTTCCCCGTGACGTCAACTCGGCCGATGGGCTGCAGCCAATCAGGGAGTGACACGTCCGAGGCGAAGGAGAATGCTCCTTAAGAGGGACGGGGTTTCGTTTTCTCTCTCTCTTGCTTCTCTCGCTCTTGCTTCTTGCTCTCTTGCTTCTTGCTCTCTTGCTTCTTGCACTCTTGCTCCTGAAGATGTAAGCAATAAAGTTTTGCCGCAGAAGATTCTGGTCTGTGGTGTTCTTCCTGGCCGGTCGTGAGAACGCGTCTAATAACAACTGTACTGGCTGAACCTGGCCTTTATAAGTTTGGTTTGTTATGAAAATGTGGGTGAGCCCACCATATCCTTTACTGGGGAAGTCTAACATCAGGCCCTGCCCACAAACCCACCTTCACTAGGCAAATGCAGAAGCTGTGGTCTAGATTTTCAAGGCCACCAGGGATGCTGCTGGTGATCTGAGAGGGCACCAGGTAGAACAGGAAGGGACATCTGTTCTCATGAATCAGAGGAGTTATTGGTAATAGGGATAGAACATCAACAGAAGCTGAGTGTCAATCAACATGGTGACATGAAGCTCCCTACATGGTCCCCTCTCCCTGCAGGTTCACCCAGCCAGCCAGACCCATGAGCAAATGCCCAAGTAATATTTGATGATTGTTAGTATTGAGACAGAGCTACTACTTAAACCAGATATCCTTTAAAATGCAGGGCCAAGTTTGGACTCTGGTGCAGGAGACAGGATGAGGATGTCAACCAGATGGAGCATGTCCTTAACTCAAACCTCCCATGTCTTCAGCCTGCCACTGAACTATGTGTCCTTGTGTGTGATGTGTACATGGTTTGTTGTGAGAAGTCTTGCTCCTATGGACATGGACAGAGGAGTTCCCAGAAGGATGCAGGCAGTCTATCTTTCTTAGAAAAATAATTTGAAGTAGAAGCAACATTTGAAAGGTTTTCACCCATACATGGGTGTGTGAACAAATATGGGGGAGGGGAGCAGGCTAACCAGAGGGGCTGAGGTTTAAAAGGAGTTATGAATTGGAAAGAAATAATCAAATTACTTTTTCCTCCCTCAGAATTTATCAGAAAGCAAAATGACCATTCTAATACACCAAACGTTTGACTTTATTAGGGAATAGAGGATACATGCTTGCTCTCATGCAAGTCGAGCTTTGAGGTGCCAAGTTGGTGGCTTTGCAGGTTCCTGCTGCTGTCTGCTGGGGAAACACAAAGTAGGGACCATTTGCACTGTCTGCAGGAAGCATAGGGAGTTATGGGTGTCAAAAGAGAAACAGTCAAACTTGAGGACTAAAAATAAGTTGGGATGAGAAAGTAGAGTAAGGAAGGACTGCTTATGAGTTATCTAGATGATAGCGATGAAAGTATTACTTTAGACGAAGGTCAGCCTGTAGAAGCCAGCAACCCAAACCTTGGAACTTGACTGATGCTGTACTACCTTTTCTGTGCTTTTCTTATAGAAACGTGGGCAGCACAATACCCCATCCTTGTGCCTTTGGACACAGAACCCAGCAGAACCAAGTACATTTACAGTGTGCCACGGTTGCCACATCTATCACTGAAACTCTGTCTCCATTAAACAGAGGATCTTCTTTCCTCCTTCCATGAAACACTGCTAGCCATCTCTGAGAACTCTAAGTACCTTATCTAGGTTTAGTTACATAGTACATGTCTTTCTTGCTCATCTTCTTTCATTTAATATAAGTTTTAGTGTTTATTCACTCTGTACCTCTTGTTAAGGCTATCATTCTATGCATATGAATCCCACATACTGCTCAACCACACTTCCATTTCTGTTGGATATTATGGCAAATGCTGCCATGCATATGACATATGTCCCTTCCAGAACCTTCTTTGGAACATGTCTTAGTTTGTTTTCTATTGCTGTGGTAAACATTATGACCAAAAGCAGTGTTTTGCTTTCTAATTCTGTGAGCCTTTAATATCCTTCCTCATGTTGTGACCCCCCAACCATAAGATTGTTTTGCTGCTATTTCATAACTGAAATTTTGCTACTGTTATTAATCATAATTTAAATATCTGAAATGCAGGATAGCTGATATTTGAGCCCCAAGGAGGTCATGAGTGTTGGATATATGCAGTAAAAACTGACAAAGCCACACCATGCAACAGGTCTCATGGAGATTTATTAGAAGAGGTGTTAGTAAGAGGGCACAGAGGCTGCCTCTGGGTGGTGGAAAGGAAGGAGAGGTTGGAGGAGAAGCAAGACCTTTTATCAGAAATGTGGCACATGTACAGGACGACATGCAATCATGCAATACAAGGTGACAATGGGCATGTGTCACCTCTGGGCACCTAGTGATGATGTGTCCTGTTGTCACAAGGTCCCTTGGGCTGGTCATAGAGGTGCCTGATTGTCAAAAGTGACCCACAGATTGAGAAACACTAAAAGCAACTTGGGAGGAAAGGGTTTGTTTGCCTTACTGTTACAGACCATCGTGAAGGGAAGTCAGGGCAGGAGGTCAAGGGAGGAACAAGGAGGCAGGAACTGAAGCAGAGACAGCGAAGGAGGGCTGCTTACCAGCTTGCTCCTCATGACTTGCTCAATATGCTCTCTTATATAACTTAGCATGACCTGCCCAGAGCTCACACCATCCACTGTGGGCTAGGCCCTCTCACATCAATCACTAAATCAAGAAATTGTCACACAAACTGGCATACATATCAATCTGTTAGAAACATTTTCTTAATGAAGGTTTATTCTTCCCAGGTGAATCTAGCTCCTATCAGGTTGACAAACACTAACTGGCATGGCCTACAAATGGAGTAGCTACATCATGATTATCCTATTTTTATGTTTTTAAAGGAATAGCCAAGCTGTTTTCATATATCTGTATCATTTGACCAAATGCCTTCCTATTTCCACTAGCACTTCTTATAAAAGACTAGTCTTTTGAGAAGAAAAGCCTTGAAGGATTTTTCTAAGTAGTCTTTGCAATGGACGGAGATAACCATATTCTTAATTCTTGTGAGCTAACCACATGCACTAATTCTGAAGATATCATTTCTACTAAATCCTATATTTCCCTCCTGTACCCATTCTCTTCAAAGGTGATTGTCTTCAAAATTCAAATCTCTATATTTGAATAAGTTCTTGCAGGTGGGTTTTAAAGTTTCAGATACATGTATGATTAATTGTGTAATTCACCCCATCAGCGTTTCTATTTTAACCTACGAGACATGTATGTTTATATCCATGGATTCCTCCAAACCTGGATTAAAAGTGTTGTGAAATAATGTATATATAATGTGCATACATACTTTTTCTTTCTTGTTATTTCCCAAATAATTTAACATAATAATTGATTACATGGAATTTATTGGACACTTAATATTACCATTTATATTGCATTGCCTCAGACACCAAAACTAATCTAGAGAGTCTTCAAAGTACACAGAGGCATACATTCGGTTTACATACAAATATTATAGAATTTAATATAAGATACATGAGGACACATTGATTTGAGTACCTACAGTGGATCTTGGAAATGACCGTCCTCAAAATATGTTTAAGTGTTTGCAACCCAGCCAAGTATTATGGTCTGAACTGTTTCCCAATTTGCCATGGCTGTGGATTCCCACTGCTGTTCACTCTGCTGTGCTTTCTCCACCATGAAGACTGTGGAGAAAGCTATAAGCCATAAGCTATAAGCCCAAAAAAGTAACCAATATAGCCACCTTTGTGCCCTCCTTCACCCCAAGGAGCTACCTAAGGATGTCCACATAGCACAGGTCCCCAAAACAGTCTTGTATATGGCCAGGCTTGGTCCAGCATTGCTGTCCTGTTCACATGTACTCCGGCTGCCCATGAGGGCTTTCATCAAGCTGCGAGGCCAAAACATCTGATTACAGAATTCAGATCTGTCTTTTCAGTTCTTTAAGCAAGGTATCTCGTGACAGGAGGAAGCTTTGTATTTCAAATAACACTCAGGCAAAGCCTCACTCAATTATTGACAGCTCTGATTCAGTAACAAAAGCCTGTATGGAGGGATAAAGCCCTTGCCATCTCTCAGTATCCAAAGTATTTGTCCTTCTGGAACATATCCTGCTCTTGCTGTCATACCTTAATCTTGTGTGAAGTAAACTGACTCCATTCACCAAGCACTGCTAAAGGTAATCAGTATCTTTCAACTGTATAACCACTTCTCATACTTTTCTAGCCTTCACCTAGACTATGACAGTATACGGCACTCTTTGCACCCCTCCATTGCTAACAATCCTTAGTCCAAAGTGTTCCAAGCAGGGTGATTTCAAACCTTACCTGTACTGGGGATTGATTCTAATGCTTTGAATTAATCCAGCACCCAAAATTGGGATTCTGCGTGTCCAAGGTCCTTGCCCCTAGTTGGTTTTTGATTGATCAATAAAAAGCCAATGGCCAATGACTGGGTGGGGAGAGAGAGAGAAAGAGAGAGAGAGAGAGAGAGAGAGAGAGAGAGAGAGAGAGAGAGAGAGAGAGATGGAACGTTTAGATTTGCACAGGGTAGGGCCTGGAAGTGAGGAAGAAGAGGGAATGGCCATGATTCAGAGGGAGATGATTAGATTTAGAGCTGCAGAAGGAAAATCATCCAAAATGTAGGTGTAATACGGCTCCTGGAAGGGCTCCCCAGAAGCATTTCAGGTGGCAAAGACTAGAGGGCCACCCAGAAGGACCCAGGGCAACAAAGATAAAATATAGAATTAGAGGGCATTAAGCCTAGAGTACCAGAGGGAAGTGTGTGCTTTAGAACTGCCCAACCTTTAAGCTAGTCAAAGCATATTAAAATTAACTGGTGTGTGTGTGTGTGTGTGTGTCTTTCATTCTCAAATCCAGATAGCTCTTGGGCAAGTGCATGTGTGCAACCTGTCAGGAGCACAGATCCGGTTAACAAACTACTGATACACACTTGTACATGTGCTCCCTGCAGAGATTTATCTGTGGGAAGCCACATGTGCCGTTGCTGAGTGGCACTGACTACTGCTGGCCACCACGCATAAGATTGGACAAACAACCAATGTGTACATATGCAGTAAAGGTTTTTGCAAAGACACTGCCTGGCCCAGGCATGATAATGAGGTTCTGTAAGGTACTGAGAGTATAACCAATCAGATGTGAGACATGCAAATGAGGTATGATAATAAGGTTCTGTAAGGTACTGAGAGTATAACCAATCAGATGTGAGACATGCAAATGAGGTATGATAATGAGGTTCTGTAAGGTACTGAGAGAGAGTAGCCAATCAGATGAGGAACATGCAAATGAGGCTTAGTGCATAACCAATCCGGGTGTGAGACACGCCCCTCCTAGGCCTATAAAAGCAGCACCAGTTCTGGGCTCGAAGTCTTTTCGCCTCTACAATCAAGCTCTCCCAATAAACGTGTGCAGAAGGATCCTGTTGCAGCGTCGTTCTTCCTGGCCAGTCGAGCGCGCGCAAGATTTATCACTCACTGTTTTTCTTAAAGAGGAAAGTTCCTGCACCTCCCCCAAATAACACAGGAACATTGTCCATGACCACCAGCTTCATCTCAGACAGTGCTCCTAGTTCTGCCAATCTGCTTACAATGTGCCTTCCTCCCCTTTTACCTACCTTTGTGTGATCTGCAATCCAAGATAGGAAATCGTCCTCCATGTGCTCTCATTGTATCGTCAAGCCCTGACAGCACTCATTTCAGTGTTTATTGTTTTGATGAATAATGGCAAGCTACAGGTACAATTACATGCTGGCATCTCTTTCTGTGGATAAAGTTTTATTGAAACACAGTCATGTTCTTGTGCTCACATAGTAATACAACTGCTTCTTTGTGGTATCAGCAGAGCTGAACAGGCACAACAGAGAAACAAAGGTCAACCAGAACTTTGGAAGTCTGTTGTTTAAACTTATATATAATACTAATTAACACAGATGTTGTGTTAATTAGCTTTCACCACTATGCCACCATGCTCATTGACTGGCACCATGGAGAAACTCTATCAACACTGGTTGAATAAATGGTCAGATCTGCCATGTTATCAGGCCCTTAATTCTATCAAGAGGCAAGACAATGTTTCCTTAGCCTCTTACACTGATCTTTGGTGATTTCTATCTAAAGCCCAGGCAAGAATGCCCCAGCTTCTTGGCACTTGTATCTTTCTCTGGGTTAGACATACAAATAGACAGAAACAGACAGACATCATGTCTGTGACTTCTTATGCACAGATTATATGAGAATCAATTTTGAGGGGAAAATATTGGGCAGTGTCTTAATGTGTAGCCTATATTGTCATTTCCATAAATAATACAGTCTAACAACTATTTATATGCCCTTATAGTGTGCTAGGTATTAAAAGTAGTTGAGAAATGGTTTATAATAACAGAAGGATGTTATGTGTGGACTGTGTGTAAATACTATGCCATTTTATATAAAGGACTTGAAGGATTTAGGAATGTATAGTAGATTCTAGAACCAATTCTTTGTTGAAATTCAGATATAGTTGTTATTTGCATAGAAAATGCTTATTACCCAGAGTAAAGTGGAATTGTGCAGGACTGGTCCTTGCTCCAAATCTCATGTGTTGCTTAGCCTGACAGAGTCTCAGGACTTCATTTTCATTTTATGTAGAGAGCTAGGCTCAGCAGGGAATACCATTCAGAGATGTTCAATCACATCATCAGGCTTCAAATTCTTCTTTTAACATCTGAGCATTTCCAAAACACATTCTCAAGCTGCTTCTGAGAGCAAATGCTGTGTCCAGTATGATAGGTATTTCTCCATAACTCTGGCAGAGGAATGCCTGTTTTACATTTCTAACGTGTAGTTGATGCCCACATGTCTTTTTCTCATGAAATACCATGATTGTGCAGGGACTGATGTTCCATGGAACACATATGAGAAATATATTGGTTTTAAAATGACCCATCTGCTGCTTGTTTTAAAGGCAGGGAAGCTCAATTCTGGTTCTCTGCCATACCAGTCTCATTGTATAGCAGTCACTATGTTCATCACTGTGGCCTTCAAGGAATAATATACATAAGGGAACTAAGCTAAGAGATACCTCTTTCCTTCTTTGAAAATTCTTTCTATTCCTAAATTACTTTCATCTACTATCCCTTCATTCTATCAACATGAATGATTTAGACTAAAGGAAAAATCATTATCTAGGCAAATAATTTACCCAGTAGGAGTGGCAGAGTTAATCTTCTTAGATGATGTTTGAAGCTTGAAAGATTCCCTTACCTGCTTATGAGAAAATAAAATGTCTGAATGCACCTTGGTCCCCTCTAGCTTGCCCCAGAAACCCTTTATTCAACCCCCAAACCAATAAATATGAACCAGTCTGTGATGCTCCCAACCATCTCTGTACTCTCTTTTTCCGGGTTTATAACTGGAGTCATCACTTACTTAAATAATGAAACTGGTATTTCCTGATTTCTACTATGTACTGCACACGTGTGAAACCTAAATCAAGGAACTCTCCCTCTAAGGAGATAGGCATGAACATGATCATTCAAACTGCAATGTAATGAACACTGCACTGTCATCACTAATTATGAGTTATTCAAAAATTAAAAGAAATCTCACTGCGGATATCTGATCATTGGGACCCTCATGGGAGGGATGATCAGCATGAATATCATAGCATAGGGTCCTAAGAACTACCAGAGGAGTAGGGCTGCAGATAGGATGTGGGTTAGAGAGGGAGCTTTGCAAGCATCTAGTAGGCAAACCTTAGAGAGTCCAAATTTGTCTCATGGCAGATTTTTAACCAAAGGAACACAAGTAACTCTGTATTGAGGGAAATTATAAGCAAGATACCTTGGTCTTAGAAAAGGTAGTGGAACTATATTGATCTTAATTAACTTTCTTGGGTTCCGTAGCACATATCTCTGAGACACTGACACAGTCCTCCAAAAGTCAGGAGATCTGTGTTCAGAGAAGGAGTTGCTGCTGGAGGACAAAGTGCTCCAGGTGGTCCTTATGAAGTTCTGTGCCTTTCCCACCTATTAAAAGGCAGAGACCTAGGGAACCAAAACCATGCTTTATGTCCCTCTCATCTGGTGCCGGCTCCTCTAGTAGTGGCAAGGCTCTCTAGGGCTGGCAACAATATAACAGTAGACAGATGCCTGTACTGATGACCAACTTTTTTCTGTGTGTTCAGTGACAGCAGCCTACAGGATATTGGAATCCCTAACCCTGAATGGGGCTTGGCACTGCCCTTGGTCTGTGGACAAGATTGCCAGATGTGAGGGGGGAAAAGAAGAAGAAATTCTTGGAAGCTGACATGACATAACTACAAACAAAAGATTGTATTTGGTTAGAATAAAACAAATGAAGAGAAACTTATGGGGGGGCAGAAAATGAACAACAGACAACTTTGGTTAGGTCTAGGGGGCACCACGGTTACCCATGGAAGCAAAAGTGACAGAGAAGGAAGCATTTTGTAGGTACATTGAAACAAAAGTTGTCTAGAAAAAACATCTGGTACTCAGGATGGCTCCTTGCTGCACAGTAGAGGGTGAGGTCTGTGTGAATCATCGAAGATCCATCTTTGTACAAAGCACCCAAGGCAAGGCTGGTTCAGTTTCTTTGTGCAGATTTTGTGAAAACTAAAAGTGTTTCTCATTTGGGGACTGTGGACTATTTTTCCAAAGTAAATTTCCAACCAAATCAGTGCAGTTACATGGCTCTGTATTTGATAGAACCAGCTCTGGAAGTAGAAGTCCAAGCTTCAGGTGGATGTAGCTATTTTCCCTGATATAAACAAAGGGAGCCACTTAGAGATTACAGAATCAGAATGATTGAAACAAAGCAAAATGGCTTGGGGTTGAAGAGTTTCTATATTCTTTGGAGTCACTGTTTATAATAACCAACTTTGTTAGCATGATTTCATGAATATTTTCATTCTCTTTTCCCCCACCCTCCATTTTCTTTATTTTTAAAAAATAACTAAGTGTGTTGGGGAAATTCCTTTATATAACTCAAACTGTTCTTGAGCTCATGACCCTCCCACCTAACCCTTCTGCGTACCTATATTTATAGGCATGTGCCACCACATCCAGCTTACATGAATTGCTATACCAAAGGCTTGAGAACATTTCTGGAAAGAGGCAGCCTCCTAATCGAGCATGTCCTTCCCATTTGCTCTTCTATAGTCTCCTGTTTAAGGCCTTACTCAGCTAGGTCCATTTCATTGGGAGATCTTTAAAACTGGACATTTCTTTGATGGCATCCTAGGTAGATTTTTGTTCCTTATTGCAAAATTATTTGTACTGACTTCCCATCACTGTGACAGACTACTGAACATAGGCTAATAAATAAGTAAGGAGACCTGGAGTAACTGGGACTAGCAGGATCCAGGGACACAGAAACCCTGCCTGACCACTGTCCTGGGATCCTTCCCGTCTGCACTGGTTTAGCTTGGGCACGAACTCTGCAGACAGTCTCACAGCACCCAGAGGAAGCTTCACTTCAGGAGCTCTAACACATCCAGGATCCCAGGAACTTGGTCACAACAGGTTCTCAGAGTCCCAGAGGAAGCTTGACTCCCAGGAACTCTGACACACCCAGAATCTCAGAAGCACAGGATCCCAGAATCACAGGATCACAGAGACAGCTGGACTCTGAGGAGTTCTTACTCACCAGGATTACAGGAAGGATAGGCTTTCGTCAATATAATGAGGACAGGTAGCATGAGAGACAATCAGATGGAGGGAGGCAAGCATAAAAACATAAGCAACAGCAACCAAGTTTACTTGGCATCATCAGAAATCAATTCCCCCACCATAGCAAGTCCTGGATACAACATCACACCAGAAAAGCAAGACTGAGATCTAAAATCACTTCTAATGATGATGATAGAGGACTTCAAGAAGGAAATGAATAACTCCCTTAAAGAAATACAGGAGAACACAGGTAAACAGGGAGAGTCCTTTAAGAGGAAACACAAAAATCCCTTAAAAATTTAGAGGAAAACACAATCAAACAGGTGAAAGAAATGAACAAAACCATCCAGGATCTAAAAATATAAATAGAAACAATAAGGAAATCACAAAGGGAGATAACCCTCGAGTTAAAAAACCTAGGAAAGAGATCAGGAGTCATAGATGCAAGCATCACCAACAGAATGCAAGAGACAGAAGACAGAATCTCAGGTGCAGAAGATACCATGGAAAACATTGACACAACAGTCAAAGAAAATGCAGAAGGCCAAAAGCTCTTAACCCAAAACATCCAGGAAGTCCAGGACACAACAAGAAGACCAAACCTAAGGATGATGGTTATAGATGAGAATGAAGATTTTCAACTGAAAGGGCCAGTAAATACCATCAACAAAATTATAGAAGAAAACTTCCCTAACCTAAAGAAAGAGATGGCCATGAACTTACAAGAAGCCTACAGAACTCTAAGACTAGACCAAAAAGAAAATTCCTCCAGTCACATAATAATCAAAACACCTAATGCACTAAATGAAGAAAGAATATTAAAAGCAGTAAGAGATTAAAGTCAAATAACAGATAAAGACAGACCTATCAAAATTACACCAGATTTCGCACCAGAGACTATGAAACCTACTGACCACAAAAATTACACCAGAGAACTCCTAAAGCTGATTAAAAAAAAAAAACCTTCAGCAAAGTGGTTGGATATAAAATTAACTCAAACAAATAAGTAGCTTTCTTCTACTCAAAGGATAAACAGACTAAGAAAGAAATTAGGGAAATGACACCTTTCACAATAATCACAAATAATATTATACACCTTGGTGTGACTCTAACCAAGCAAGTGAAAGATTTATATGACAAGAAATTTAAGTCTCTGAAGAAAGATAGTGAAGAAAATCTCAGAAGATGGAAAGATCTCCCATGCTCATTGATTGGCAGGATTAATATAATAAAAGTGATCATCTTGCCAAAAGCAATGTAAAGTTTCAATAAATTCCCCATCAAAATTCCAAATCAATTCTTCATAGAGTTAGTAAGGGCAATTCTCAAATTCATTTGGAATAACAACAACAACAACAAAAAGATAGCAAAACCTAGTCTCAACAATAAAAGAACTTCTTGAGAAATCCCTGGCCTCAAACTGTATTATGGAGCAATAGTGATAAAAAAAAACTCCATGGTATTGGTACAGATACAGGCAGAAAGATCAATGGAGTAGAAGACCCAGAAATGAACTCACACACGTATGGTCACTTGGATTGTTTTAGCTCTCCAGTGGAGAAAAACAGCATTTTAAACAAATGGTTCTGGTTCAACTGGCAGTCAGCATGTAGAAAAATGCAAATTGACCAATTCTTATCTCCTTATACAAAGCTCAAGTCCAAGTGGATCAAGGGCCTCCCCATAAAACCAGATACAATTGAAACTAATAGAAAAGAAAGTAGGGGAAGAGCCTCAAGCACATAGGCACAGGGAAATTTTTCCTGAACAGAACATCAATGGCTTATACTCTAAGATGAAGAATTGATAAATGGTACCACATAAAATTGCAAAGCATCTGTAAGGCAAAGAACACTGACAATAAGACAAAAAGGCAACCAACAGATTGGGAAAAGATCTTTACCAATCCTACAACCAATAGAGGGCTAATATCCTATATATACAAAGAAATCAAGAAGTTAGACTCTAGAGAACCAAATAACACTATTGAAAAATGAGGTACAGAGCTAAACAAAGAATTCTTAACTGGGGAATACTGAATGGCTGAGAAGCATCTAAAAAATGTTCAACATCATTAGTCATCAGGGAAATGCAAATCAATAAATCAATAAAACCCTGACATTCCTGTTGCATATGTGTACCACATTTATCCATTCATGTTAAAAGACATTTAGTTTGCTTCTATTTTATTTAGTTTGCTTCCATTTCTTAGCTACTGTGAATAGAGTGGCAATAATAACAAGAAAATATCTGTGAAGAAGGATGTCAAATTCTTTAGGCAGATGCCAAAGCATGAGACAACCGGACCAGAGAGTGCAGTAGTAAAGATCTAATAAATCCCAGTGTGGGGTGGGGGAGCAATTCCTTGCTAACCCTCAATGTTCTGGGTTCCTGAATGAAAGACAAACACATAACCTTTATATTTTGATATGCCTTAATCAGCTCAATGGCTGGGCCACTTCTTAACCTCTATGTGTCTAATCTACCTCCCCCCTGATGGCCCTGAGTTATTACTTACTAAATCCTGTATTCCATCATGGCTGGTCTAGATCAGTTGAGCAGCCCTCTTGGGCTACTCTCCCCTGGCTACAACATGGAGGCTATGCTTTTTGTCCTGTACATACTCAGGTATGGCATCTCCTTCCCACCTCTCCTAGCATGACAGATCTCCTATTCGTTCCTTGCCCGAGCCCAGGAATCCAAAAAGTCCTGGCTGCAGGCACATTTATTAACTGATAAGAACTGGGTCAGGTTCCCAGAAACTGTGTGTGTGTATGTGTGTGTGTGTGTAGATGTTCTCGTGCAAACCATTTTGGAAATACAAATTAACATAAGAATACAGGCAGCCACATTTCCCCTTTTTGTCCAATTAAAAAGGCTCTTATCTCTCAGATATATGTTGAACATAATTATAACAGTAACATAAATTGTAAGTTGGTTATGTATTTATAACATCTAGTTCATCATATTTGAAAATTTAGATAAATTATTTTATCATAGATTCTAACTTAAAAATTACAATTCTGTACCTAAATTATGCTTGATTTTAACTTGTAGTATCATTTGAAAACCATGTTTGATCAGAATTGACAAATGGGACCTCATAAAATTGCAAAGATTCTGTAAGGCAAAGGACACAGTCAATAAGACAAAATGGTAACCAACAGATTGGGAAAAGATTTACCAACCCTAAATCTGATAGGGGACTAATATCCAATATATATAAAGAACTTAAGAAGTTGGATTCCAGAAAACCAAATAACCCTATTAAATAATGGGGTACAGAGCTAAACAAAGAATTCTCAACTAAGGAATATCAAATGGCTGAGAAGCACCTGAAAAAATGTTCAATATCCTTAATCATCAGGGAAATGAAAATCAAAACAACCCTGAGATTACACCTCACACAAGTCAGAATGGCTAAGGTCAAAAACTCGGGTGACAGCAGATGCTGGCGAGGATGTGGAGAAAGAGGAACACACCTCCACTGCTGGTGAGATTGCAAGCTGGTACAGCCAATCTGGAAATCAGTTTGGCGGCTTGTCAGAAAATTGGACATAGTACTACCAAAAGATCCAGCAGTACCACTCCTGGGCATATACCCAGAAGATGTTCCAACTTGTAATAAGGACACATGCTGTACTATGTTCATAGCAGCCTTATTTATAATAGCCAGAAGCTGGAAATTATCCAGATATCCCTCAACAGAGGAATGCATGCAGAAAATGTGATACATTTACACAAAGGAGTACTATGCAGCTATTAAAAACAATGAATTTATGAAATTTTTAGGCAAATGGATGGATCTGAAGATATCATCCTGAGTGAGGTAACCCAATCATAAAAGTACACACATAATATGCACTCACTGATAAGTGGATATTAACCCAGAAGCTCAGAATACCCAAGATACAATTTGCAAAACACATGAAACTCAAGAAGAAGAAAGACCAAAGTGTGGATACTTCGATCCTTCTTAGAAGGGGGTACAAAATACCCATGGAAGGAGTTACAGAGACAAAGGTCAGAGCTGAGACTTAAGGAAGGACCATCCAGAGACTGCCCCACTTGGGGATCCATCCCATAAACAACTACCAAAGGCAGACACAATTGCATATGCCAACAAGATTTTGCGGACAGGACCCTAATATAGCTGTCTCCTGTGAGGCTATGCCAGTGCCTGGCAAATACAGAAGTGGATGCTCACAGTCATCTACTGGATGGAACACAGGGTCCCCAATGAAGGAGCTAGAGAAAGTACTCAAGGAGCTGAAGTGGTTTGCAGCCCTATAAGAGGAACAACAATATGAACTAACCAGTACCCCCAGAGTTCCCTGTGCCTAAACCACCAATCAAAGAAACACATGGTGGGACTCGTGGCTCTAGCTGCATATGTAGTAGAGGATGGCCTAGTCAGCCATCAATGTGAGGAGAACCCTTTGGTCCTGTGAATGCTCTACACCCCAGTGTAGGAGAATGCCAGGGCCAGGAAGCAGGAGTGGATGGGTTGGGGAGGAGGGCAAAATGATAGGGGAGAGGGGATTTTTGGAGAGGAAACTAGGAAAGGGGATAGCATTTGAAATGTAAATGAAGAAAATATCTAATAAAAAATCAAGGTAAAAACAAAAAGAAAACCATTCTTTCAAACCTAGATCATCTTTCTTTTTTTAAAAAAGATTTATTATATATATATATATATATACACATACAGATACACACACACACACACACACACACACACACACACATATATATATATATATATATATATATATATATATATATATATATATATATATATATATATGCCTTCAGACATGCCAGAAGAGGGCATCTGATCCCATTACAGATGGTTGTGAGTCACTATGTGGTTTCTGGGAATTGAACTCAGGACCTCTGGAAAAGCAGGTGTTGTTTCCCTAATTTTTTTCTCAGCCTGTTTATCCTTTGTGTAGAGAAAGGCCACTGATTTGTTTGAGTTAATTTTATATTCCAGCTACTTCACTGAAACTGTTTATCAGGTTTAGGAGTTCTCTGATGGAATTTTTAGGGTCACTTATATGTACTATTATATCACCAGCAAATAGTGATATTTTGACTTCTTCCTTTCCAATTTGTATCCCTTTGATCTCCCTTTGTGGTCTAATTGTTCTTGCTAGGATTTCAATTACTATATTGAATAGGTAGGGAAAAAGTGGGCCACCTTGTCTAGTCCCTGATTTTAGTGGGGTTGCTTCAAGTTCCTCTCCATTTAGTTTGATGTTGGCTACTGGTTTGCTGTAGATTGCTTTATTTTGTGTAGTTATGGGCCTTGGATTCCTGATCTTTCCAAGACTTTTATCATGAATGGGTGTTGGATTATGTCAAATACTTTCTCAGCATCTAGTGAGATGACCATGTGGTTTTTTTGTCTTTGAGTTTGTTTATATAGTGGATTACATTGATAGATTTCAGTATATTGAACCATCTCTGCATCCCGGGGATGAAGTCTAGTGATCATGATGGATGATTGTTTTGATGTGTTCTTGGATTCAGTTTGTGAGAATTTTACTGAGGTTTTTTTATTTTTTTTTTTTTTGGTTTTTGGTTTTTGGTTTTTGGTTTTTGGAGACAGGGTTTCTCTGTATAGCCCTGGCTGTCCTGGAACTCACTCTGTAGACCAGGCTGGCCTCAAACTCAGAAATCCACCTGCCTTTACTTCCTGAGTGCTGGGGTTAAAGGCATGTGCCACCACCGCCCGGCCCTTTATTGAGTATTTTTGCATAGATTTTTTTTTAAAGGAAAATAGTCTAAGGTTCTCTTTCTTTGTTGGGTCTTTGTGTGGTTTAGGTATCAGAGTAGTTGCGGCTTCATAAAACAAATTGGGTAGAATACCTTCTGGTTCTAATTTGTGGAATAGTTTGAGGAGTTTGGAATTAGGTCCTCTTTCAAGGCCTGATAGAACTCTGCACTGAACCCATCATGTCCTGGGCTATTTTTGGTTGGGAAACTATTAATGACTGTTTCTATTTGTTAGGGAATATAGAACTGTTTGGATCTTTAATCTGATCCTGATTTAACTTTGGCACCTGGTATCTGTCTAGAAAGTGGTCCATTTCATCCAGCTTTTCCAGTTTTGTTGAGTATAGGCTCTTGTTTTAGGATCTGATGATTTTTTTTGATTTCCTCAGATTCTGTTGTTATGTTTCTCTTTTCATTTCTGATTTTGTTAATTAGCATACTGTCACTGTGCCCTCTAGTTAGTCTGGCTAAGGAAGGGTTTATCTATTCTGTTGATTTTCTCAAGGAACCAGCTCCTGGTTTGGTTGATTCTTTTTATAGTTCTTTTTGTTTCTATTTGGTTGATTTCAGCCCTGAGTTTGATTATTTCCTGCCCTCTACTCTCCTTGGGTGAATTTCCTTCCTTTTGTTCCAGAGCTTTTAGGTGTTCTGTCAAGCTGTTCCTGTTTGCTCTGTCCAGATTCTTTTTGGAGGCACTCAGAGCTATGAGTTTTCCTCTTAGGACTGCTTTCATTGTGTCCCATAAGTTTGGATATGTTGTGGCTTCATTTTCATTAAACTCTAAAAAGTCTTTAAGTTCTTTATTTCTTCCTTAGCCAAGTTATCATTGAGTAGTGTTGTTCAGCTTCCACGTGTATTTGGGTTTTCTATTATTTATGTTGTTATTGAAGATCAGCTTTAGTCCATGGTGATCTGATAGGAGACAGATAATTTCAATATTTTTTATCTCCTGAGGCCTGTTTTGTGACCAATTATATGGTTGATTTTGGAGAAGGTACTATGAGGTGCTGCGAAGAAGATATATCCTTTTGTTTTAGGATAAAATGTTGTATAGGTATCAATTTAATCCATTTGTTTCATAACTTCTGTTAGTTTCACTTTGTCCCTGTTTAGTTTCTGTTTCCAGGTTCAGCCCATTGATGAGAGTAGGGTGTTGAAGTCTCCCACTATTTTTGTGTGTGGTGCAAGGTGTGCTTTGAGCTTTACTAAACTTTCTTTAATGGATGTGGATGCCCTTGCATTTGGAGCATAGATGTTTAGAATTGAAAGTTCATCTTGGAAGATTTTATCTTCGATGGGTATGAAGTTTCCCTCCTTTTTTTGATAACTTTAGGTTGAAAGACATTTTTATTCAATATTACAATTGCTACTCCAGCTTGTTTCTTAGGACCATTTGCTTTGAAAATTGCTTTCTAGTCTTTTACTCTGAGGTAGTGTCTGTCTTTCTCACTGAGTTAGTTTTCCTGTATGGAGCAAAATATTGGGTCCTGTTTATCTAGCCAGTGTGTTAGTCTATGTCTTTTTATTGGGAAATTGAGCCTATTGATATTAAGAGATATTTTAAAAAGTCATTGTTACTTCCTGTTATTTTTGTTGTTAGAGTTGCAATTTTGTTCATATGGCTATCTTTTTAGGTTCATTGAAAGGTTACTTTCTTGCCTTTTCTAGAGAGTAGTTTCCCTCCTTGTGTTGTATTTTCCCTTTATTATCCTTTGAAGGGCTTGGTTTGTTAAAAGATATTATGTAAATTTGATTTTGTCATGGAATACCTTGCTTTCTCCATCTATGGTAATTGAGAGTTTTGCTCATAATAGTATCCTGTGCTGGCATTTGTATTCTCTTAGGTTCTGTATGACATCTGCCCAGGATCTTCTGGCTTTCATAGTCTCTGGGGAGAAGTCAGGTGTAATTCTGATAGATCTGCCTTTATATCTTGACGTTTTTCCCTTACTGCTTTTAATAATCTTTCTTTGTTTTGTGCTTTTAGTGTTTTGATTATTATGTGACAGGAGGAATTTCTTTTCTGGTCCAAACTATTTGGAATTCTGTAGGCTTCTTCTATGTTCATAAGCATCTCTTTCTTTAGGTTAGGGAAGTTTTTCTTCTATAATTTTTTGAAGATATTTACTGGCCCTTTAAGATGGAAATCTTCCTTCTTCTCTATTCCTATTATCCTTCAGTTTGGTCTTCACATTGTGTCTTGGATTTCCTGGATGTTTTGGGTTAGGATCTTTTTGCATTTCACATTTTCTTTGATTGTTGTGTCCATGTTTTCTATGGTATCCTCTGCACCTGAGATTTTCTCTTCTATATCTTGTATTCTGTTTGTTATGTTTGTATGTATGACTTCTGACTTCTTTCCTAAGTTTTCTATTTCCAGAATCGTCTCCCTTTGTGATTTCTTCCTTCTTTTCCTTTTCCTTTTCCTTTTTCTTTTTCTTTTTTTCTTTTTGTTTTCCTTCTTCTTCTTCATCTTCTTCTTCTTCTTCTTCTTTTCTTTTTTTTCTTCTTCTTCTCCTCCTCCTCCTCTTTCTTTTCTTTCTTTCTTTCTTTCTTCCTTCCTTCCTTCCTTCCTTCCTTCCTTTCTTTCTTTTCTTTTTTTTTTTTTGTTTTTTCGAGACAGGGTTTCTCTGTATAGCCCTGGCTGTCCTGGAACTCACTTTGTAGATCAGGCTGGCCTCAAACACAGAAATCCGCCTGTCTCTGCCTCCCAAGTGCTTGGATTAAAGGCGTGTGCCCCACAACCTGGCTCCTTTGTGATTTCTTTATTATTTCTACTTCCATTTTTAGATCCTGGATGGTTTTGTTCAATTCTTTCACCTGTTTGGATGTGCTCTCCTGTGCTTTTTTAAAGGGATTTATTTATGTCCCTCTTATAGTCCTCGATCATCATCATGAGAAGCGAATTTAGATCCATATCTTGCTCTTTTGGTGTGATGGTGTATCCAAGACTTGCTATGGTGGGAGATTTGGGTTCTGATGATGCCAAGTAACCTTGGTTTATGTTGCTTCTGTTCTTATGCTTGCATCCTGCCATCTGATTATCTCAAATGCTTCCTGCCCTCCATATATCTGATTGGAGCCTATCCTTCCTGTAATACCAGTTGAGTCAGAACTTCTCAGAGTCTTTGTGATCCTGTGGTTCTGGGATCCTGTGATACTGAGATTCTGGTTGTGTCATAGTTCTTGGCAGTCAAGCTTCCTCTGAGACCCTTACATCCTGGTGTGACCAAGCTCCTGGGATTCTGGGATCCTAGGATCCTAAGATCCTTGGTGTGTTAGAGTACCTGGAAGTGGTACCTCCTTTGGGGACTGTGGTGTTGACCGCTGAGTTTGAAACCAAGGTAGACCAGTGCTGACGGGAAGGAATCTGAGCCACTGGTTGGGTGGGGTACCTGTGTCTGTGCTCTAGCTGACCCCAGGCACCTCTGGTTCTGTTGGAACAGATGTTGTGTTCCACTCACCAGTGATCCTAAGATCCTGGGTGTGCTAGGGTGTCTGTGGGGTAGAGAGTCCTCTGGAGACCATGGGACTGCTCACCAAGTTCGGTCTCAAGGTGGCCTGGCACTGGTGCAAACTGGAAGGAATCTGAGCCACTTAAGCCTTGTATTCTTTAATGAGTTTTATAGGCATAATGCCTGTTTAAGAGTAATAAAATTAATTTTAAATTTTATGTAAATATATAAATATTTATTTCAACGAGAACCTTAAATCTGTATTATTATATACCAGACATCCGAATGCAAGGAATCTGGATGATGATTCTCCATACCTCTTCCTGCTGGATAAGGGGGATGAATATTTTTTAAGTGTTGGTGAAGGGTAGAAAAATTGGAAAATTTGGTTAGATTTAAGAAAGCTAGCTTTACCATTTGTTATCTAGTCTCTGTATGTTTAGAAAGATTATGGTTTGATTGAAGTTCTGACTGTATCAGTCCAAAAGCCTCGATGAACTGGGGCCATTAGGGATCAGCAGCTATTCCTGAAGCTGTACTGGGAACAAGTCTCTGGAAACAGCTTCAGATGAGGCAAGGAGCAGGAACAACACGTCATTTTAGCATCCCCAAGGATGAATCTTGTCAGAGCTGTATCTTGGTGTTTCATTTCTTAATATGTAAATCTTGTAAGAAAATTGTAACTTCTATAAAGATATTTGTATAGATCAGTTAAAGATAAATTTTTGCTCCTTTTTTTTGAGCAGATGAAAGACAGCTGTATTTTTTATGAGTTAGTTTGGTCAATATCCAATTGTAATAAATCTTCATTCATGCCATGTGAAGGATTGTGGGTTAAAATGTGTGGCCACTGGATGCCATGGAAAAGCTGAGAAAGGAGTGGGGTCATCGAAGGCGGGCTCTAGCCTGGGGCCAAAGGGAAAAGAGGGGGAAGAGGGGAAAGAGAGTTCTTGGCTTGCTTGGGTGAGTGGCTTGGCTTGGTGGAGACCTTGGCTGAGAATACAGAGAGGCCTTCTGTGGGAAGTTAGATGCAGCTCTTTAGAGGAAGACCTGCTCCACTGCTCCAGCACAGTGGATCCCAATGAGAAGAGGTAGTACATGGTATTAAAGCATTTATTGTTATGGCAGAGAGTTGTGATGAGTGATATGGTACCCTACTTTCTCAGGGAGGGCCTGAGGTTAAATACCTTTATCAGGGAGGAGTGTCTGGGAAGGACAGCTTAATTGGCTAAGCCCTTCAGACCTTTAGTTACTTCATTAAAATGGAGATCTGTCTTGAGACTACAAGATCTATAGCCACCCACCTGTAGAGGGACTTGGGGCATTGCCCTTTGTGACTGATAGCCACAGAATTATGGAGAGCTGAGGCCTTCTGTCAGGAGCCTGGTGTCTAGGAGTATAGCAGGCAAATGCCATCAGTCCCTTGCAGTTATCTGCTGGGTCTCCAGAGTTTAAACCTAGTTGGACCACGGTCCTTTTCACGGTCACACAAAGGATGGCATGATGAACTTAAAGGATTCTGTAACCAACTAGAGTTCTTGGCTAATTTTAGCTGTAGTTTTGGCTAGAGACATTTCTTTTTAACAGATCTTGCCTCAAGTTTATTTGTAAAAACAGCAAAGGACACTGGTCATCTGCAAATAGTATGTGGGTGGGTGTGTCACAGCAGTCCGTCTGTCTTCACAAAGGCAGGAGCCTTTTCTATGGAGCCTTCACTGGGACCTGGGCACCTTTGGAAGCCTGGGCTGGAGCTGAAGCCTGAGCCTTAGCTGGAGCTTTGGCCTCTGCCTTGGTTTGAACCTTGGGCTTTGGTTGACAGAGCCTCTGACCTTGGCCATGAAGCTCCAAATCCACTTCCCAAGCTTGGGTTGAGCAATGAAAGCCAGATAGCTGAGTTTGTGGCTTCTTCCCTTTGGCACCTTAGGCTTGATGGCCTGAGGCTTCACAAGGGCCTTGATGGCCTCTGCGCGCACACTCACTGCCTTTGCATTGTTGGCCTGCATCTTCTTCGGGCCTTTCTTCTTGTACTTCTTGGCAAAGAGCATGTTCCCCAGAAACTTGAGGTCAACCCCCTTAAGAGATTTGTATCTTTGTGACTGGGGTTTCTTGATGCCATTTCTGTGCCATTTGTGGGACTGGTTGTGTGTGGTATGGTTCTTGGACTTGGCCATGTCTGAAAGGTAACCTGCAGCTCCCGCAGAGCCTGGGACTGGAAGAGAAAGCGAGTGGCTAGAGACATTTTTATGTCTAAGCCAGTTGTTCCCATGTGGAGAGATCAGCAAATCATGTTATTTGTCCTGTTTCATGTTCTTGAATTTTTCTTTCTTGTCTGTAGTCAAGATATTCAGGGGGTCTTCCGATATCATATCTGATCTATTATCATTTTGGAAGGGGTCCAAAGCTTCTTTTTTCTTTCCCAATAACACAAATATAGAGCTTTCTCTCCCAAAATAGCATGTACAGCAACCCAAAATCATCAAATGTATAGATTGATTCAATTTAGCAGCCTCTTTTTATTTTTGGCCTGCTCTATTTTGATCTCTCTCACAGAGGATTTGTATTCACCAAACTTATACCCACATGCATTATGATCACTAAAACAACTGAAAATAATTAAAGCACTCTTAAACAATTATTATAATCCATTGAGACAGAGTCTCTCCCTATCTCTTGCCTTTGTTCCTACCCACAAGAAAGTAGATTTTCTCTTAGCTTTGGGGGAATTCTATACACTAATTTCTAACATGGTTGCACAAGTTTGCCATCCTGCAAACAGAATGAGGTTGCCCTTTTCCCAATTCCTCCTCAGAAATCATCACCAGGTTTTGTTTTTCTTTATCTTTAGGCATTCTGACTGACGTAAGATGAAATCTCAAATAGTTTCATTTACATTTCTCTAATTGCTAAGGATGATAAACACCTTTAAAAATATTTTTAGTCCTCTCCGTCTAGAGTTGCAGCTGTCAGTGTTGCGTTTGGGCTCAGCAAGCCTGAAGCAAAAAAGAGAAAAAGTTAAAAAAACAAAACAAAACACAACCCAAAACCTACAGAAAAGCCTCAAAAACCTTAAAAAAGAAAAGAAGGGGGGGGGGAATGAAAAAGGGGAAAAAGAAATGGAAGAAAAAGAGAGCGAGACAGCGATCTTCTGGCCTGCATCCCTGTGGTGGTAAGCCATCCCCCTCGGCCCAGCCCGTCTCTGTACTCCCCAGTGTCACATAGCAGCCCCGCACCCTGGCTGGCCGCACCTTGTCTCTGCACTGCCCTTTGCCTGCATCTGCAAAGATTTGGCTTCCCCTTTCTTGGGCCGCTATAATTGTAAACCTCCGGGAGCCCTGGGCCTATATTTATCACAAAACGCGTGTCCCCAAGGCTGCCCTGAGAGCAGCATCTGACTGCCTCTTAAAAAAAACTTTGCCCCCTTTGTAAGGGTATTCCCTACTTTAATTTTTATTTTTTAGTCACCAAGTCAGGACAGCTGGAGAGTACAAACTCCAGGAGAGGGTCACACTGAGAGCCTTTTGTCTTGGGGTATTTGCGGTCCCGTGTAAGTCGTCCCTCACTTTGGTCCCGCCTCAGAGCCTCTCTGCTCCAGCCTCTCTTGGTGCCCATGGTGCCACCAACGCCTTGGAGTCCCTTTTGTCCTACAGTGTGGGTGGTGGGGAGATGAACGCTGCAACCATCAGGAGCTACCTGATGGCCTCCTTATAAGTGAGCGATCTGCACTTGGACATCACTGAAAAGTTCAGCCCTCCAGAGCCTGTGCTGTCCATCCTGGTCTGCTGAGAAATGATCACCCGCTGCTCTGTGAGTTGTGCCTACATCAACTTCCAGCAGTCAGCTGACGTTGCGAGGGCCTTGGATACCATGAACTTTGACATGATTAAGGGAAAGCCAATCTGCATCATGTGGTCTCAGAGGGATCCCTTTTTGAGAAAGTCTGGTGTGGGAAATGACTTCCTCAAGAACCTGGACAAATCTATAAACAACAAGGCACTGTATGACACTTTCTCTGCCTTTGGAAACACCCTGTCCTGTAAGGTGGTTTGTGATGAGAATGGCTCTAAGGGCTATGCTTTTGTCCACTTTGAGACCCAAGATGCCGCCTCCAGGGCCATCGAGAAGCTGAGTGGCATGTTCCTCAAAGACTGAAAAGTGTTTGTGGGCAGCTTCAAGTCTCGCAAAGAGCGGGAAGCTGAGCTTGGAGCCAAGACCAAGGAATTCACCAATGTTTATATCAAAAACTTTGGAGAAGAAGTGTATTATGGGAATCTGAAAGAGCTCTTCAGCCAGTTTGGTAAGACCCTAAGTGTCAAGGTGATGTCAAGCCAGTGGGAAGTCCAAAGGTTTTGGCTTTGTAAGTTATGAGAAACATGAGGATGCCAATAAGGCTGTGGAAGAAATGAATGGAAAAGAAATGAGAGTGAAAGTCATATTCGGAGGCCGTGTACAGAAAAAAGGAGAATGTCAGGCTGAATTAAAATGGAAATTTGAGCAGCTGAAGCAGGAAGAGGATTAGTACAAAGTGAATCTCTACATTAAGAACTTGGATGACACCATTGATGATGAGAAATTAAGGAAAGAGTTTTCTCCTTTTTGATCAATCACCAGCACAAAGGTGATGTTAGACGATGGAAGAAGCAAAGGGCTTGGCTTTGTTTCTCTCCTGAAGAGGCAACCAAGCTGTCACCTAGATGAACGGACGTATTGTAGGCTCCAAGCTGCTGTATGTCGCCCTGGCCCAGAGGAAGGAAGAGCTGAGGGCTCACCTGACTAAGCAGTATATGCAGCATATATGTGGCTGGGATGAGGGCACTCATTGCTAATGTCATCTTAAGTCAATTCCAGCTTTCAGCTAGTGGCTACTTTGTGCCGGCAGTCCTACAGGCACAGGGAAGACCTCCATATTATACACCTAACCAGTTAGCACAGATGAGTCCTAATCTATGCTGGCAGCAAGGCAGTGCCGCAGACCCTCTGGGCCCCTTTGTCTGCGTGGAACGGGTCTCTAGTCGTGGGTGGGCAAAGCGTCGGATGAATGATGCACACAGGAGAGGTCCTGTGGAATCTGAATGTATTTGTCAAGTCGCGCATCAGATTTTTTATACAGAAGACAATAAGGATGTTGGGTGACATACCTGCAAGGTACAAATGAAGTAACTGGATGCTTAGTGACTCTTACACAGAACAGAGGAGTGAAAACACAAAAACTGGCAGAAACTGGGCAATAAAATAACTGAGACAAAGTCAGCCCTATCTAAGGTCAGCTATAGTCTTAGAAGCCAGGTGTGAGATTTTTTGACTCCTAGGGCAAGGGTTTTCACACCCAAGTCATGGTTCTAACTAGGGAGTTCCGTTCTAGCTAACCATCTCATGAATAATGCAATACTCTAAAACCACGGCCCGATCTACTTCCTAAACCATTGTAAATTCCTGTATATAGGTGTAACTCAGCTATAATTCTAAGTATCTATTCTGGTTTCTCCTACGGTCAGAAACATCTTTCTTCCTTGGTGATGGTAGATTCCTGTGAAGGGCAGTGACCTAACTTTTACTCAAAGTGATAGTGTAATACCAGGGGCAGTACTGAATTCCAAGCCCAGGGTCTTGCTCAAGGACGTTCTAGGGCTGTTGGAACACTGGCAGAAGGCTTTAGAGAGCACGTGGATCCATACACTAGACTAACGCGGGAATGGAGAATTAATGTATGGGTTAGAGAGAACGTCAGACTCCAGGAGGAGAGCTTCCTTGAAACTCTTTTTGCCTCATGAGCAGCTTTTAGGCATCCCTACCTGACAAGCTGACTCGACCAGAGTGCCATGGTAAGGCAGGAGACCTCAAGGCTTTCAAGGAATGCCAAGTGCTCTGCTGCAGTCTGGGCCTTCTTCAGCTCTTCTATATCTAGCTCCAACTGGTAATACTGTGGCCTCTCCTGACCTTTCTACTACTGCTCAGTCCCTACAGCTGTGCCAAAACTTGCACCTCTTGCTACAGTTGCTGCCACTGCTCCCAGGGCTGTGGCTCCATACAAGTATGCCTCCAGTGTCTGAAGCCCTCACCCTACCATTCATCTGCTGCAGGACACCTAGTCTGCAGTCCATGCCCAGGGTCAGAAGCACATGATTGCCTCCATGCTGGCTGCAGCGCCCCTCCCCTCCCCCATCCCCCAGGAGCAGAAGCAGATGCTGGGGGAGCATCTGTTTCCACTTATCCAAACAATGCATTCAAACCTGGCTGGAAAAATTACTGAGATGCTGCTGGAAATCGACAACTCTGAACTGCTGCACATGCTGGAGTCCCTCCATTCCAAGGTGGATGAAGCTGTGGCAGTCCTGCAGGCTCATCATGCCACGAAAGAAACTGCCCAGAAGGTGGGCACTGTTGCTGCTGCTACCTCTTAGACAAGAAAAAAGAATAAAAAACCAAATAACCCCTCATGGCATCTAGCTAAGGTATGAAGATGACCTAGTTTGTCTGTGGACTTCCATACCAAGAACCAAGATGCAAATTCAATAGGTCATTTTGAATCAAAAGGTCAATGATGAAGCACCTAGAAATTTTCAATTATAAGAATATATTCTCTGGCTTCTGTTGTGGCACAGATGATAACTTTTTTTTTTTCTATGTGGGTTCTGTTTATTTTCCCGATCTCAGGAATTGGCTTTGATGTACCCAAAACTTAAATTTCTTAATAAAGAAAATAAAATCTCAAAAAAAAAAAACCAAGATATTTTTAGTCATTTTTATTTCTTCACTTTATTATTTGTTTATTTGTTTTCTATTAATTCGTTTATTTATTTACTCATTTACACCCTGATTTCATACCTCCCTCTCCTACCAGTGACCCCCCTCATATAGCCCCTCCCCCTCCCTTCTCCTCTGAGAAGGTGGAGCCCACCTCAGGGTACCAACCTACCCTGGAACATCAAGTCACTGCAGGACTTGGCCCATCCTCTCCCACTGAGGTCAGACAAGGCAGCCTAGCTAGGAGAATAGTATCCACAGGCAGCCAACAGAGTCAGGGATAGCCCTACTCCAGTTGTTGGTGGGTCCCCCAACAAGATCAAGCTACACATCTAATATGTATATATATATATGTATGTATGAAGGTGGGGGGAACAGGGCTAGGTGCAGTACATGCTGGTTAGTTGTTCAGTCTCTGGGACTGTTCAAGGGTCCAGGTTGGTTGACTCTGTTGGTCTTCATGTGAAGTTCCTGTCAATAGGACAAAACGGCAACCAACAGATAGGGAAAAGATCTTTAACAATCCTACAACTGATAGAGGGTTAATATCCAATATATACAAAGAACTCAAGAAGTTAGACTCTGGAGAGTCAAATAATCTTATTTTAAAAATGTGCTACAGAGCTAAACAAAGAATTCTCAACTGAGGAATACTGAATGGCTGAGAAGCACCTAAAGAAATGTTCAACATCCTTAATCATCAGGGAAATGCAAATCAAAACAACCCTGAGTTGTGTAACAACCTTACACCAGTCAGAACGGGTAGGATCAAAAATTCAGGTGACAACAGATGCTGGCACAGATGTGGAGAAAGAGGAACACTCCTCCATTGTTGGTGGATTTTCAAGCTGGTACAATCACTCTGGAAATCAGTTTGGTGGTTCCTCAGAAAATTGGACATAGTACTATTACAGGAAGATCGAGCAATGCCACTCATAGGCATATACCCAGAAGATGTTCCAACGTGTAATAAGGACACATGCTCTACTGTGTTCATAGCAGCTTTATTTATAATAGCCAGAAGCTGGAAAGAACCCAGATGTCACTCAACAGAGGAATGGGTACAGAAAATATGTACATTTACAAAATGGAGTACTACTCAGCTATTAAAAACAATGAATTTGACTTTCCCAGCCAGAGGAAAGGGGTCCGCCCGGCGCAGCAGTGCTTTGCCTGAGCATCGGCAGCAGACATCTTGGTTCCAGGACCCCGCCGAGTGTATTCTACACAGATGAGAGTACGGAATACAGAAGCTAAAAGCTTCTGGGACAGGCGAAAGCCACAGAGCTTCTAAGGCAGCCTGTTTTTCGGGCCCCAGACAGCTGGCCACTTTCCTGGTCAGAGGATAGGGGTCCGCCCAGCGTGGGAGCGCTTTGCCTGAGCATTAGCAGCAGACATCTTGAATCCGGGACCCCACAGAGTGTATTCTGCACAGCTGAAGAGATTACCAGATGGCGAAAGGCAAACGTAAGAATCCTACTAACAGAAATCAAGACCACTCACCATCATCAGAATGCAGCACTCCCATCCTACCTAGTCCTGGGCACCCCAACACAACTGAAAAGCTAGACCTGGATTAAAAGCATATCTCATGATGATGGTAGAGGACATCAACAAGGAATTTAATAACTCACTTAAAGAAATACAGGAGAACACTGCTAAAGAGTTACAAGTCCTTAAAGAAAAACAGGAAAACACAAGCAAACAGGTAGAAGTCGTTAAAGAAAAACAGGAAAACACATCCAAACAGGTGATGGAAATGAACAAAACCATACTAGATCTAAAAAGGGAAGTTGACACAATAAAGAAAACCCAAAGTGAGGCAACGCTGGAGGTAGAAACCCTGGGAAAGAAATCTGGAACCATAGATGCGAGCATCAGCAACAGAATACAAGAGATGGAAGAGGGAATCTCAGGTGCAGAAGATTCCATAGAGAACATCGCCACAACAATCAAAGAAAATACAAGACACAAAAGGATCCTAACTCAAAACATCCAGGGAATACAGGACACAATGAGAAGACCAAACCTACGGATAATAGGAGTGGATGAGAATGAAGATTTTCAAATTAAAGGGACAGCAAATATCTTCAACAAAATTATAGAAGAAACTTCCCAAACCTAAAGAAAGAGATGCCCATGAACATATAAGAAGCCTACAGAAATCCAAATAAACTGGAATAGAAAAGATATTCCTCCCGACACATAATAATCAGAACAACAAATGCAGTAAATAAAGAAAGAATATTAAAAGCAGTAAGGGAGAAAGGTCAAGTAACATATAAAGGAAAGCCTATCAGAATTACACCAGGCTTTTCACCAGAGACTATGAAAGCCAGAAGAGCCTGGACAGAAGTTATACAGACACTAAGAGAACACAAATGCCAGCCCAGGCTAATATACCCGGCCAAACTCTCAATTACCATAGATGGAGAAACCAAAGTATTCCACGACAAAACCAAATTCACACAATATCTTTCCACGAATCCAGCCCTTCAAAGGATAATAACAGAAAAGAACCAATATGAGGACGGAAATCACGCCCTAGAACAAGCAAGAAAGTAATCCCTCAACAAACCAAAAAGAAGACAGCAACAAGAACAGAATGCCAACTCTAACAACAAAAATAAAAGGAAGCAACAATTACTTTTCCTTAATATCTCTTAATATCAATGGACTCAATTCCCCAATAAAAAGACATAGACTAACAGACTGGCTATACAAACAGGACCCAACATTCTGCTGCTTACAAGAAACCTATCTCAGGGAAAAAGACAGACACTACCTCAAAGTGAAAGGCTGGAAAACAATTTTCCAAGCAAATGGTCTGAAGAAACAAGCTGGAGTAGCCATTCTAATATCGAATAAAATTGACTTCCAACCCAAAGTTATCAAAAAAGACAAGAAGGGGCACTTCATACTCATCAAAGGTAAAATCCTCCAATAGGAACTATCAATTCTGAATATCTATGCTCCAAATGCAAGGCAGCCACATTCATTAAAGACACTTTAGTAAAGCTCAAAGCACACATTGGACCTCACACAATAAGAGTGGGAGACTTCAACATACGACTTTCATCAATGGACAGATCATGGAAACAGAAACTAAACAGGGACACAGTGAAACTAACAGAAGTTATGAAACAAATGGACTTAACAGATATCTACAGAACATTTTATCCTAAAACAAAAGGATATACCTTCTTCTCAGCACCTCACGGGGCCTTCTCCAAAATTGACCATATAATTGGTCACAAAACAGGCCTCAACAGACACAAAAATATTGAAATTGTCCAATGCATCCTATCAGACCACCATAGATTAAGGCTGACCTTCAATAACAACATAAATAATGGAAAGCCTACATTCACATGGAAACTGAACAACACTCTTCTCAATGATACATTGGTCAAGGAAGGAATAAAGAAAGAAATTAAAGACTTTTTAGAGTTTAATGAAAATGAAGCCACAACATACCCAAACCTATGGGACACAATGAAAGCATTTCTAAGCGGGAAACTCATACCTCTGAGTGCCTCCAAAAAGAAACTGGAGAGAGCACACACTAGCAGCTTGACAACACATCTAAAAGCTCTAGAAAAAAGGAAGAAAATTCACCCAAGAGGAGTAGAGAGCATGAAATAATCAAACTCAGGGGTGAAATCAACCAAGTGGAAACAAGAAGAACTATTCAAAGAATTAACCAAACGAGGAGTTGGTTCTTTGAGAAAATCAGCAAGATAAATAAACCCTTAGCTAAACTCACTAAAGGGCACAGGGAAAGCATCCTAATTAAGAAAATCAGAAATGAAAAGGGAGACATAACAACAGATCCTGAAGAACTCCAAAACACCATCAGATCCTTCTACAAATGGCTATACTCAACAAAACTGGAAAACCTGGATGAAATGGACAAATTTGTAGACAGATACCAGATACCAAAGTTAAATCAGGATCAAGTTAACGATCTAAACAGTCCCATATCCCCTAAAGAAACAGAAGCAGTCACTAATAGTCTCCCAGACAAAAAAAGCCCAGGACCAGATGTGTTTAGTGCAGAGTTCTACCAGACCTTCATAGAAGATCTAATTCCAGTTCTGCACAAACTATTCCACAAAATAGAAGTAGAAGGAACTCTCCCCAACTCATTCTATGAAGCCACAATTACTCTGATACCTAAACCGCAGAAAGATCCAACAAAGATAGAGAACTTCAGACCAATTTCCCTTATGAATATAGATGCAAAAATCTTCAATAAAATTCTCGCTAATCGAATCCAAGAATACATTAAAGATATCATCCATCCTGATCAAGTAGAATTTATTCCAGGGATGCAGGAATGGTTTAATATACGGAAATCCATCAACGTAATCCAGTATATAAACAAACTCAAAGACAAAAACCACATGATCATCTCGTTAGATGCAGAAAAAGCATTTGACAAGATCCAACACCCATTCATGATAAAAGTCTTGGAAAGATCAGGAATTCAAGGCCAATACCTAAACATGATAAAAGCAATCTATAGCAAACCAGTAGCCAACATCAAAGTAAATGATGAGAAGCTTGAAGCAATCCCACTAAAATCAGGGACTAGACAAGGCTGTCCAGACTCTCCATACCTATTCAACATTGTACTTGAAGTCCTAGCCAGAGCAATTCGGCAACAAAAGGAGATCAAGGGGATACAAATTGGAAAAGAGGAAGTCAAAATATCACTTTTTGCAGATGATATGATAGTATATATAAGTGACCCTAAAAATTCCACCAGAGAACTCCTAAACCTGATAAACAGCTTCAGTGAAGTAGCTGGATATAAAATTAACTCAAACAAGTCAATGGCCTTTCTCTACACAAAGAATAAACAGGAGAGTCTTGCCCAACACCCGCAAGGGCCCACACGGGACTCCCCACGGGACCCTAAGACCTCTGGTGAGTGGAACACAGCGCCTGCCCCAATCCAACCGGGCGGAACCTGAGACTGCGGTACATAGGGAAGCAGGCTACCCGGGCCTGATCTGGGGCACAAGTCCCTTCCGCTCGACTTGAGACTCGAGCCCCGGGCTACCTTGCCAGCAGAGTCTTGCCCAACACCCGCAAGGGCCCACACGGGACTCCCCACGGGACCCTAAGACCTCTGGTGAGTGGAACACAGCGCCTGCCCCAATCCAATCGCGCGGAACCTGAGACTGCGGTACATAGGGAAGCAGGCTACCCGGGCCTGATCTGGGGCACAAGTCCCTTCCGCTCGACTCGAGCCCCGTGCTACCTTGCCAGCTGAGTCGCCTGACACCTGCAAGGGCCCACACAGGCTTCCACACGTGATCCTAAGACCTCTAGTGAGTGGAACACAACTTCTGCCAGGAGTCTGGTTCGAACACCAGATATCTGGGCACCTGCCTTGCAAGAAGAGAGTTTGCCTGCAGAGAATACTCTGCCCACTGAAACTAAGGAGAGTGCGACCCTCCAGGTCTGCTTATAGAGGCTAACAGAGTCACCTGAAGAACAAGCTCTTAACAGTGACAACTAAAACAGCTAGCTTCAGAGATTACCAGATGGCGAAAGGCAAACATAAGAATCCTACTAACAGAAATCAAGACCACTCACCATCATCAGAACGCAGCACTCCCACCCCACCTAGTCCTGGGCACCCCAACACAACCGAAAATCTAGACCCAGATTTAAAAACATTTCTCATGATGATGATAGAGGACATCAAGAAGGACTTTCATAAGTCACTTAAAGAATTACAGGAGAGCACTGCTAAAGAGTTACAGGCCCTTAAAGAAAAGCAGGAAAACACAGCCAAACAGGTAGAAATCATTAACGAAAAACAGGAAAACACATCCAAACAGGTGATGGAAATGAACAAAACCATACTAGAACTAAAAGGGGAAGTAGACACAATAAAGAAAACCCAAAGCGAGGCAACACTGGAGATAGAAACCCTAGGTAAGAGATCTGGAACCATAGATGCGAGCATCAGCAACAGAATACAAGAAATGGAAGAGAGAATCTCAGGTGCAGAAGATTCCATAGAGAACATCGACACAACAGTCAAAAAAAATACAAAATGCAAAAGGATCCTAACTCAAAACATCCAGGTAATCCAGGACACAATGAGAAGACCAAACCTACGGATAATAGGAATTGATGAGAATGAAGATTTTCAACTTAAAGGGCCAGCTAATATCTTCAACAAAATAATAGAAGAAAACTTCCCAAACATAAAAAATGAGATGCCCATGATCATACAAGAAGCCTACAGAACTCCAAATAGACTGGACCAAAAAAGAAATTCCTCCCGACACATAATAATCAGAACAACAAATGCACTAAATAAAGATAGAATATTAAAAGCAGTAAGGGAGAAAGGTCAAGTAACATATAAAGGAAGGCCTATCAGAATTACACCAGACTTTTCACCAGAGACTATGAAAGCCAGAAGAGCCTGGACAGATGTTATACAGACACTAAGAGAGCACAAATGCCAGCCCAGGCTACTATACCCGGCCAAACTCTCAATTACCATAGATGGAGAAACCAAAGTATTCCACGACAAAACCAAATTCACACAATATCTTTCCACGAATCCAGCCCTTCAAAGGATAATAACAGAAAAGAAGCAATACAAGGACGGAAATCACGCCCTAGAACAACCAAGAAAGTAATCATTTAACAAACCAAAAAGAAGACAGCAACAAGACCAGAATGCCAACTCTAACAACAAAAATAAAAGGGAGCAACAATTACTTTTCCTTAATATCTCTTAATATCAATGGACTCAATTCCCCAATAAAAAGACATAGACTAACAGACTGGCTACACAAACAGGACCCAACATTCTGCTGCTTACAGGAAACCCATATCAGGGAAAAAGACAGACACTACCTCAGAATGAAAGGCTGGAAAACAATTTTCCAAGCAAATGGACTGAAGAAACAAGCTGGAGTAGCCATTTTAATATCGAATAAAATCGACTTCCAACCCAAAGTTATCAAAAAAGACAAGGAGGGACACTTCATACTCATCAAAGGTAAAATCCTGCAAGAGGAACTCTCAATTCTGAATATCTACGCACCAAATGCAAGGGCAGCCACATTCATTAGAGACACTTTAGTAAAGCTCAAAGCATACATTGCACCTCACACAATAATAGTGGGAGACTTCAACACACCACTTTCTTCAAAGGACAGATCGTGGAAACAGAAACTAAACAGGGACACAGTGAAACTAACAGAAGTTATGAAACAAATGGACTTAACAGATATCTACAGAACATTTTATCCTAAAACAAAAGGATATACCTTCTTCTCAGCACCTCACGGGACCTTCTCCAAAATTGACCATATAATTGGTCACAAAACAGGCCTCAATAGATACAAAAATATTGAAATTGTCCCATGTATCCTATCAGACCACCATGGCCTAAGACTGATCTTCAATAACAACATAAATAATGGAAAGCCAACATTCACGTGGAAACTGAATAACACTCTTCTCAATGATACCTTGGTCAAGGAAGGAATAAAGAAAGAAATTAAAGACTTTTTAGAGTTTAATGAAAATGAAGCCACAACGTACCCAAACCTATGGGACACAATGAAAGCATTTCTAAGAGGGAAACTCATAGCTCTGAGTGCCTCCAAGAAGAAACGGGAGACAGCACATACTAGCAGCTTGACAACACATCTAAAAGCTCTAGAAAAAAAGGAAGCAAATTCACCCAAGAGGAGTAGACAACAGGAAATAATCAAACTCAGGGGTGAAATCAACCAAGTGGAAACAAGAAGAACTATTCAAAGAATTAACCAAACGAGGAGTTGGTTCTTTGAGAAAATCAACAAGATAGATAAACCCTTAGCTAGACACACTAAAGGGCACAGGGACAAAATCCTAATTAACAAAATCAGAAATGAAAAGGGAGACATAACAACAGATCCTGAAGAAATCCAAAACACCATCAGATCCTTCTACAAAAGGCTATACTCAACAAAACTGGAAAACCTGGACGAAATGGACAAATTTCTGGACAGATACCAGGTACCAAAGTTGAATCAGGATCAAGTTGACCATCTAAACAGTCCCATATCACCTAAAGAAATAGAAGCAGTTATTAATAGTCTCCCAACCAAAAAAAGCCCAGGACCAGATGGGTTTAGTGCAGAGTTCTATCAGACCTTCAAAGAAGATCTAATTCCAATTCTGCACAAACTATTTCACAAAATAGAAGTAGAAGGTACTCTACCCAACTCATTTTATGAAGCCACTATTACTCTGATACCTAAACCACAGAAAGATCCAACAAAGATAGAGAACTTCAAACCAATTTCTCTTATGAATATCGATGCAAAAATCCTCAATAAAATTCTCGCTAACCGAATCCAAGAACACATTAAAGCAATCATCCATCCTGACCAAGTAGGTTTTATTCCAGGGATGCAGGGATGGTTTAATATACGAAAATCCATCAATGTAATCCATTATATAAACAAACTCAAAGACAAAAACCACATGATCATCTCGTTAGATGCAGAAAAAGCATTTGACAAGATCCAACACCCATTCATGATAAAAGTTTTGGAAAGATCAGGAATTCAAGGCCCATACCTAAACATGATAAAAGCAATCTACAGCAAACCAGTAGCCAACATCAAAGTAAATGGAGAGAAGCTGGAAACAATCCCACTAAAATCAGGGACTAGACAAGGCTGCCCACTTTCTCCCTACCTTTTCAACATAGTACTTGAAGTATTAGCCAGAGCAATTAGACAACAAAAGGAGACCAAGGGGATACAAATTGGAAAAGAGGAAGTCAAAATATCACTTTTTGCAGATGATATGATAGTATATATAAGTGACCCTAAAAATTCTACCAGAGAACTCCTAAACCTGATAAACAGCTTCGGTGAAGTAGCTGGATATAAAATAAACTCAAACAAGTCAATGGCCTTTCTCTATACAAAGAATAAACAGGCTGAGAAAGAAATTAGGGAAACAACACCCTTCTCAATAGTCACAAATAATATAAAATACCTTGGCGTGACTCTAACTAAGGAAGTAAAAGATCTGTATGATCAATACTTCAAGTTTCTGAAGAAAGAAATTAAAGAAGATCTCAGAAGATGGAAAGATCTCCCATGCTCATGGATTGGCAGGATCAACTTTGTAAAAATGGCTATCTTGCCAAAAGCAATCTACAGATTCAATGCAATCCACATCAAAATTCCAACTCAATTCTTCAACGAATTGGAAGGAGCAATTTGCAAATTTGTCTGGAATAACAAAAAACCTAGGATAGCAAAAAGTCTTCTCAAGGATAAAAGAACTTCTGGCGGAATCACCATGCCAGACCTAAAGCTTTACTACAGAGCAATTGTGATAAAAACTGCATGGTACTGGTATAGAGACAGACAAGTAGACCAATGGAATAGAATTGAAGACCCAGAAATGAACCCACACACCTATGGTCACTTGATCTTCGACAAGGGAGCTAAAACCATCCAGTGGAAGAAAGACAGCATTTTCAACAATTGGTGCTGGCACAACTGGTTGTTATCCTGTAGAAGAATGCAAATCGATCCATACTTATCTCCTTGTACTAAGGTCAAATCTAAGTGGATCAAGGAACTTCACATAAAACCAGAGACACTGAAACTTATAGAGGAGAAAGTGGGGAAAAGCCTTGAAGATATGGGCACAGGGGAAAAATTCCTGAACAGAACAGCAATGGCTTGTGCTGTAAGATCGAGAATTGACAAATGGGACCTAATGAAACTCCAAAGTTTCTGCAAGGCAAAAGACACTGTCAATAAGACAAAAAGACCACCAACGGATTGGGAAAGGATCTTTACCTATCCTAAATCAGATAGGGGACTAATATCCAACATATATAAAGAACTCAAGAAGGTGGACTTCAGAAAATCTAATAACCCCATTAAAAAATGGGGCTCAGAACTGAACAAAGAATTCTCACCTGAGGAATACCGAATGGCAGAGAAGCACTTGAAAAAATGTTCAACATCCTTAATCATCAGGGAAATGCAAATCAAAACAACCCTGAGATTCCACCTCACACCAGTCAGAATGGATAAGATCAAAAATTCGGGTGACAGCAGATGCTGGCGTGGATGTGGAGAAAGAGGAACACTCCTCCATTGTTGGTGGGAGTGCAGGCTTGTACAACCACTCTGGAAATCAGTCTGGCGGTTCCTCAGAAAACTGGACATAGTACTACCGGAGGATCCAGCAATACCTCTCCTGGGCATATATCCAGAAGATGCCCCAACTGGTAAGAAGGACACATGATCCACTATGTTCATAGCAGCCTTATTTATAATAGCCAGAAGCTGGAAAGAACCTAGATGCCCCTCAACAGAGGAATGGATACAGAAAATGTGGTACATCTACACAATGGAGTACTACTCAGCTATTAAAAAGAATGAATTTATGAAATTCCTAGCCAAATGGATGGACCTGGAGGGCATCATCCTGAGTGAGGTAACACATTCACAAAGAAACTCACACAATATGTATTCACTGATAAGTGGATATTAGCCCCAAACCTAGGATAACCAAGATATAAGATATAATTTGCTAAACACATGAAACTCAAGAAGAATGAAGACTGAAGTGTGGACACTATGCCCCTCCTTAGATTTGGGAACAAAACACCCATGGAAGGAGTTACAGAGACAAAGTTTGGAGCTGAGATAAAAGGATGGACCATGTAGAGACTGCCATATCCAGGGATCCACCCCATAATCAGCATCCAAACGCTGACACCATTGCATACACTAGCAAGATTTTATTGAAAGGACCCAGATGTAGCTGTCTCTTGTGAGACTATGCCGGGGCCTAGCAAACACAGAAGTGGATGCTCACAGTCAGCTAATGGATGGATCATAGGGCTCCCAATGGAGGAGCTAGAGAAAGTAGCCAAGGAGCTAAAGGGATCTGCAACCCTATAGGTGGAACAACATTATGAACTAACCAGTACCCCAGAGCTCTTGACTCTAGCTGCATATATATCAAAAGATGGCCTAGTCGGCCATCACTGGAAAGAGAGGCTCATTGGACTTGCAAACTTTATATGCCCCAGTACAGGGGCACACCAGGGCCAAAAAGGGGGAGTGGGTGGGCAGGGGAGTGGGGGTGGGTGGATATGGGGGACTTTTGGTATAGCATTGCAAATGTAAATGAGTTAAATACCTAATAAAAAATGGAAAAAAAAAGAATAAACAGGCTGAGAAAGAAATTAGGGAAACAACACCCTTCTCAATAGTCACAAATAATATAAAATACCTTGGCGTGACTCTAACTAAGGAAGTAAAAGATCTGTATGATCAATACTTCAAGTTTCTGAAGAAAGAAATTAAAGAAGATCTCAGAAGATGGAAAGATCTCCCATGCTCATGGATTGGCAGGATCAACATTGTAAAAATGGCTATCTTGCCAAAAGCAATCTACAGATTCAATGCAATCCCCATCAAAATTCCAACTCAATTCTTCAACCTATTAGAAAGAGCAATCTGCAAATTTATCTGGAATAACAAAAAACCTAGGATAGCAAAAAGTCTTCTCAAGGATAAAAGAACCTCTGGTGGAATCACCATCCCTGACCTAAAGCTTTACTACAAAGCAATTGTGATAAAAAATTGCATGGTACTGGTATAGTGACAGACAAGGAGACCAATTGAATAGAATTGAAGACCCAGAAATGAACCCACACACCTATGGTCACTTGATCTTCGACAAGGAAGCTAAAACCATCCAGTGGAAGAAAGACATAATTTTCAACAAATGGTGCTGGCCAACTGGTTGTTATCGTGTAGAAAAATGTGAATTGATCCATTCCTGTCTCCTTGTACTAAGGTCAAATCTAAGTGGATCAAGGAACTTCACATAAAACCAGAGACACTGAAACTTATAGAGGAGAAAGTGGGGGAAAGCCTTGAAGATATGGGCACAGGGAAAAAATTCCTGAATAGAACAGCAATGGCTCATGCTGTAAGATCAAGAATTGACAAATTGGACCTCATGAAACTGCAAAGCTTCTGCAAGGCAAAAGACACCGTCAATAAGACAAAAAGACCACCAACAGATTGGGAAAGGATCTTTACCTATCCTAAGTCAGATAGGGGACTAATATCCAATATATATAAAGAACTCAGGAATTTGGACTCCAGAAAATCAAATAACCCCATTAAAAAATGGGGCTCAGAAATGAACAAAGGGTTCTCACCTGAGGACTACCGAATGGCAGAGAAGCACCTGAAAAACTGTTCAGCATCCTTAATCATCAGGGAAATGCAAATCAAAACAACCCTGAGATTCCACCTCACACCAGTCAGAATGGATAAGATCAAAAATTCAGGTGACAGCAGATGCTGGCAAGGATGTGGAGAAAGAGGAACACTCCTCCAGTGTTGGTGGGATTGCAAGCTTGTACAACCACTCTGGAAATCAGTCTGGCGGTTCCTTAGAAAATTGGACATAGTACTACCAGAGGATCCCGCAATACCTCTCCTGGGCATATATCCAGAATATGTCCCAACTGGTAAGAAGGACACATGCTCCACTATGTTCATAGCATCCTTATTTATAATAGCCAGAAGCTGAAAAGAACCCAGATGCCCCTCAACAGAGGAATGGATACAGAAAATGTGGTTCATTTACACAATGGAGTACTACTCAGCTATTAAAAAGAATAAATTCATGAAATTCCTAGCCAAATGGATGGACCTGAAGGGCATCATCCTGAGTGAGGTAACACAATCACAAAGGAACTCACACAATATGTACTCACTGATAAGTGGATATTAACTCAAAACTTAGGATACCCAATATATAAGATAAAATTTGCTAAACGCATGAAACTCAAGAAGAATGAAGACCAAAGTGTGGACACTGTGCCCCTTCTTAGAATTGGGAACAAAACATCCATGGAAGGAGTTACAGAGACAAAGTTTGGAGCTGTGACGAAAGGATGGACCATCTAGAGACTGCCATATCCAGGGATCCACCCCATAATCAGCTTCCAAATGCTGACACCATTGCATACACTAGCAAGATTTTGCTGAATGGACCCAGATAGAGCTGTCTCTTGTGAGACTATGCCATGGCCTAGCAAACACAGAAGTGGATGCTCACAGTCAGCTATTGGATGGATTACAGGGCTCCCAGTGGAGGAGCTAGAGAAAGTACCCAAGGAGCTAAAGGGATCTGCAACCCTAGAGGTGGAACAACATTATAAACTAACCAGTACCCCAAGCTCTGGACTCTAGCTGCATATGTATCAAAAGATGGCCTAGTCGGCCATCACTGGAAAGAGAGGCCCATTGGACACACAAACTTTATATGCCCCACTACAGGGGAATGCCAGGGCCAATAAAATGGAAATAGGTGGGTAGGGAGGTTGGGGGGAGGGTATGGGGGACTTTGGGATAGCATTGGAAATGTAATTGAGGAAAATACGTAATAAAAATTATTTAAAAAAACAATGAATTTATGAAATTCTAAGGAACTAGAAAATATCATCCTGAGTGAGGTAACCCAATCACACAAGAACACCCATGGTATGCATTCACTTATAAGTGGATATTAGCCCAGAAGCTCAGAACACCCAAGATACAATTCACAGACCACATGAAACTCAAGAAGAAGGAAAACAAAAGTGTAGGTGCTTCAGTCTTTCTTAGAAAGGGGAACAAAATTCTCATGGGAGCAAATATAGAGACAAATTGTGGAACAGAGACTGAAGGAAAGGCCATTCAAAGACTGCCCCACATGGAGATCCATCCCATATATATTGTCACCAAACCCAGACACTGTTGTAGATACCAAGAAGTTCATGCTAACAGGAGCCTGATATAGCTGTCTCCCATTTCCTGAGAAACAATGCCAGAGCCTGATAAATACAGAGGCCTATGATCACACCCAACCATTGGACTGAGCATGGGGTCCCCAATGGGGTCCCCAATGGAGGAATTAGAGAAAGAACTGAAGGGGGTTTGCAAACCCATAGGAAGAACAATAATATCAACCAGCCTGATCCCCTCCTCCTTGCACCGAGCTCCCAGGGACTAAACCACCAAACAAGGAGTACACATGGAGGGACCCAGGACTCTAGTAGCAGAGGATGGCCTTGTTGGGCATCAATAGGAGGAGAAGCCCTTGGTCCTGTGAAGGCTCAATGCCCCAGTGTAGGAGAATTTTAGGGTGGGGAGGCAGGAATAGGTGGGTGGGGTAACATCCTCATAGAAGCAGGGGAGAGGGGATGGGGTAGGAGGTTTGGTGGGAACTGGGAAAGGGGATAACATTTGAAATGCAAATAAAGAAAATATCCAATAAAAATAAAAATGAAAGTGTGGGGATGGGGAAAATGGATGATGTTTTAGGGATCTCACTGGGCAAAGCTGGAGTTGCATGTTTAGTCTTGGCCATAGGAGTGTGAAGCTAGTATGCAAGGATTAGATTCTGGGTGGATTCACTAAGGAAAACCAGTGCATCAGTTCCATGACTGTAACTAGATCTGGGAGTGTGCAATGGTGCTTGTGGATTAGGTTCAAATGTTGACCATTTTTAAATTTTTTTGTGATTTTTATTGCTAATTTGTAGGGTTTTCCATATATTTTAAATATTAAGCCCTTACCAAGTGTGATTCTAAATTTTTTTACCATTTTGTAAGCTATCATTTTATCTTGATGTTTATGTTTCTATGAACACATTTTTTTTACTTTTATAAATCTTCAATTACCCGAATTTTCTTTTGTTGCCACATGCAACATACTTTTGATGCCATATTTAAGAATCCATTGCTAAATACAAAATCATGACAAATATCCATGTCTACACTTTAAATAATTAAAAACCCAAGTTTTTGTTTTCTTTGATTATATTATTTTATATCATCTATTTTATCTTTGATATAATCCTTATAATTTTCTGCTAGCCTTAATTTGCCCTTTCTTCTTCTTCTTCTTCTTCTTCTTCTTCTTCTTCTTCTTCTTCTTCTTCTTCTTCTTCTTCTTCTTCTTCTTCTTCTTATTCTCCTTCTTCCTTCTCCTTCTCCTTCTCCTCCTCCTCCTCCTCCTCCTCCTCCTCCTCCTCCTCCTCCTGCTCCCCCTCCTCCTCCTTCTCTTCTCCTGCTCCTCCTCCTCCTTCTCCTCCTCCTCCTCCTCCCCCCTGCTCCTCCTCCCCCCTGCTGCTGCTCCTCCTGCTGCTCCCCCTCCTCCTCCTTCTCTTCTCCTGCTCCTCCTCCTCCTTCTCCTTCTTCTTTTTTGTAACTTTCAGGATAAGGTAAGACTATTAATTTGATTTGCTCTTATTTTTAAATCTACAAACTTTCCTTGTGGCCTTTTCATACCCCACAAGTTCTGATACACTATATTTTCTTTTAATATCAAAATATATTTTAACTTTTCTTGCTATTTCTTCTTTGACCTACTGGTTGTTTAAAAGTATATTCAACTTCCCTATATTTATGAGCTTTTAAGTATTTTCTGTGTTCCTGATTTCTAATTTCATCCTTTTGTGCTAAGAAAGAATTTCACCAGCAGTCCAGAACCTGAGAGAAGAGAAAGCTAGACTATCAAACCTCAAACCTTGCCTTCAGTAATATGCTTTCCCCTAAAGAATCCCCTCCCCCAGAGTTGCAAACTTCCACAGTAGCTTTGGACTAATACTCAACATAATTGCCAATGGGGAACATGCCATGTTAAAACCACAATAAACATACAATAATAGAATATAAACATTCTTATTCAAAAGGGGAAAATGGGAGCAAAGCAAGGTATGAATAGACCAAAACAAGACCAAGCCCCAACATGAAAACCATCAAGTTCTACAGCTCCATGGTGAGCATCTGCAGCTCATGGTAGAATCAGTTGGGCTCCACAGGCTTAGAGGAGCAGAAATGTCAAGTTGCACTGCCTGTAGCACACATTGTATCTCTCTTCATCACTGGGCACAACTTTCAGCTTTCCTCAATGGATACCTCATGACTCTGGCATCTCCAACATCCTGAGTTCTACATTGCAACTTGAGTTTTGTCTCCACTGTTTCACACATGTCCTCCTTGTGGAGAGGCTAAGTATGTCACATTGCCTTCCCTCAATTGTCCTCTGGAACCATGATGCAAGACTCCATGAGTCTGCTCACTCTTGAATCCTTCAAAAACAGTGTCTTGTAGATGATGCTGTCAAGTTTTGCTTGCCAACTCAAGCAGGATTTTGTCCCTCTTTGACCACAGATGTAGCAGTGGCTGTGTACCAACTCTGGGGAAATACTTCTCCAGACAATTACTTTCTAAAAGCAGAAAACTCTCCAGAACTTTGAGTCTAGGATCTTTGGTATGAATTTGCATTTTCCCAAGTTGAAGCCTTTTATAGGTGGGATCTTGTTCTAGAGACACTTTTTCTATTAATATAAAGCAGAAGATTTTCTTTTAACTATTACAGCCTCTTTTTAAAGTATAGGCCTTCCTTGGCTGGATCCTTAAACTTGTTTGAGCCATTCTTCTTGACATGGTGGATTATATTTGTACTGTTTGTTCCACCTGCTGCTCTTTTTCACTGTTGACTTAGATCACTGTAGTAAGCAGTAGCTGTGCCTCAGCCTGAAAGTTTTCTGTCTTGGATTTTCCTCTACCAAACAGGCTAGCCTATTATATTTACATTCAGTCTCAGTTTCTCAGAAATTTGGAAGAATGCTACCTGACTCCTTGCCAGAATATCACACAAATTGCTCTTGGCCCATTTCCTGATAGAGTTCTTATCTGAAACCTCAAGAACTGAGCCTCCATAGTCCACACTTTTCTCAGCTTTCTTGTCTACTGAGTTCATACCAAATGGTTTCCTAAGCTTTGCTTGCAGTCCTGTCCAGCTTTTATAGCCCACATCTGTAAGCTCTTCCAGATTCCTCCCATAAACCAGTTCCAGAGGCCTAAGAACTACAAAACAGCCACACTTTCTGATACAAATTTTCTGTATTAGTTACACACACACACACACACACACACACACACACACACACACACACACATACACACACACCATTGTAGGAATAAAACAACCTAAGGTAGGAAACATTTATCCATGCTACAGTTTAAGTGGATACAGTCTGCCACTACAGTGAGGAAATCAAGGCAGTAGGAGCTTGAGGAGCTTCTTGATGCCATGCATCCTTCCAGTCAAAAAATAGAGGCATTGAGTGCTGGCCCTCACTTCTCTCTCCTATTCTGCTTAGGACTCTAACCCATGGAATGGCATTACCCAGTTTTGGTGAAACAAAACTAGACATTTAACTGCAACTAGACAATTGCTAACACACAAGGCCAGAGGCTTGTCTCCTATGTGTGCTAAACCTTGTCAAATTGTCAATTAAATATCTAACATGTCATCCCACTACCATATATATGCTTTCCAGTGAATTAATTCAACTTTTATTATACTTGCCTTTAAGCCTGCAGATGTGATGAGGTATTCCCTCTGTTTTCAATATTCACTTTGTTTTTAGCTGTCAACAATCATGAAATGATTTCTTTGAATTAAACTTATTTGGAATATATTGATTTTCCTAGATTCGTGGATTGTTTTTTTTTTTTTTTTTTTGATTAGTGGATTTTTATATCTCACCCAATTTGAGATATGCTCACCAATTTTTTGATATATTTTTTCTTCCCCTTTCTTCTTTCTTCTCTGTGGAAGCCAATATCTATTTTGTTTTCCATAGCTATGTCCCACAGTTCTCTTTGATTATGTTTACTTTTCTACCTACTATTTTTTTCTGATCCATGCAACATATAATTTTAAACTCCAGTTTATTCTTTCTTCTAGCTGTCTCAAACAGCTGTTGAAAGTAATCCAGTAAACTTTCATTTTACCTGTAGTGCTTTTCAGCTCTGAAATCTTTATTGATTTTTTTCCTAATGTCTTTCTCTTTATTTATATTCACATTTTGGCTTGTGTATAATTATTCTGGTTACTATTCTTTGCCTACGTTTTTCTTTATTTCTCTGACCATATTTGAGACAGTTGAGTTAAAATTACTATATAGTAAGTCCAATATTTGGCTTCCCCTTGGTATAGTTTCTTTCCATTTATTTTATTTTATTTCTTTGAGTGAGCCACAACTATTTTTTGAGTGTAATTTTCTTTCCATATATTACTAGATAATCTGAATATGGATGACACTTCTGGCTAGAACAAAGACATTTAAATGCTATAAGGTGTTAAATATCAAAATATTTCTTTACAAAATGCTTCTTTGAAGTCATGAGATGAATTTCTTTTTGTTGTTTTTCATTTTCACTTTTTATTGATTCTTTGTGAGTTTCACATCATATACCAAAGTCCTACTCATATCCCTCATATCTTCCCTTTGCTCTTGCAACCTGCCCTCACAAAAAACTAAAAGGTGTGCGCGCGCGCGTGCGCACACACACACACACACACGCATACACAAATAAACAAACAAAAATATCCTGAGCACAGAAAACATCCTCATTGTTGAAGCTGTAGCATGTCAGTGTGTTCCATAGTATACCCCTCTGTCCACAAGTCTTCACTTGCAAACATTCATTACAATGAGTCATTGATCTAGTTTGAGAACTCTGGTTTCTATGTCACCATCAATATTGGATTCTTATTGGGATTCCTCCCAATTATCCTGTTGTTTCCCTGTGTCCCAGTAATCCTGCCTACAGCTTTGGATCATCAGGACTGGCCTTTCAATGCATCCTAACAATTCACAGATAGAGATTTTAAAGTGGGCCAACTTGGAGTCTTAGATTTGGGCCTGGGTGGTAGCTGAGCTAGCTAGTCTCTGTGCCTGTTCTCCCTTGTCTACACCACCAGTGCAAGTTTTCCAGCACAGCTCCAGGTAGGTCACCTAATACCGCCATCAATAGGAGGCAGGGCTAGATTACTGATGCTCCCTCCACTAGGGACAGGTGAGGTACAGGGTAAGCTCTCCTGAGTCCTGCAGCTGGAAAGGAGCAGGGCCAGCTCACCTGCTCTCCTGGGGCCAGTTCTCTGCAACAGGAGGTGAAGGGAAAGGGAGGGAGAGCATCACCCTGTACCCAATACACTACCTCACATTAGAGAAGTGAGGAAACCGGTCTCCCTGGCTCTTGCCCTCAGGGCTGGCTAGCCAAATATCTTGACCAGGGCCAGCCTTTCTGTGCTGCTCAGGTGAGGTGCAAGGCCTGCTCTCCTGTGAGCTGAGGCCAGCTAGGGACAGAGCCAGCTCACCAGCTTTCATGACCTTGGAGGGCCCTGCTCTCCCAACAGCAGTTGGGAGTTGGGGAGCAGGTGGTGAGTGGCAAGGAGGGAGAGGGCATTACCCCCATGCTCATGCCATGTCATGGGAGATGAGTGGTGGAACCAGCTCTCTTGCACTCTTACCCTCAGAGCCAGCTTACCCACATCCCTACCACCAGAGCCAGCTGCACTGTGCTACCTGGACAAGGTGGAGGGCCTGCTCTCCCAAGTACTGCCCTGGTAAGAAGTGGGACCAGCTCTCCAGATCATCGCAGCCAGTGAGGGTAAGGCCCTTTCTGCACAGACCCTGGACATCCATGTGGTCCCCAGTGACTACCCTAACAGGGACATCCCAATGTCCTCTAGTGGTAATATGAGCCATGGACATCAACACTGACCCCTGCCACTGGCTGGATAGCTACAGACCCAGACATAGCCCTCAGAGGCAGCATAGTCTGGAACCTCAGCATGGTCCCACATGGTTTTAGCTAGACAATCACAACAAGCTCATTCTCTCCACCCTCTAGCTCCAGTTCTATGTTTCTTCATGATGTTCAACATGTTCCGCTTCTTTGGTCTCACTTTAGCTCTAAGAATTCAAGTGACCATGATTAAAATATTAAAGCATGAGCAAAAATCCTCTTTCAAGTTATGATGCGTACATATTTTTGTCACAGCACTCTTTCTTTATACCTAATATTTTGATCAACCCTGAGCAAAACATCAGGATCTTAAAAGATGAAAACAAATAAACAAAAAATCAAAACCAAAAAAGCCAAAATAACTTTTCTGGTTTTTGAAGATTAATTCTGTGTTGTGATTATTCTTCAACATTAATTGAATACGGTTGCAATTCTTATATTCTTCATCTTTTCCTGCTGACCTTCAGCTTATAAGGTATTGAAAATCAATCTTATTATGTCTTTTCTACCATATGTTCTCTCCTGAATATAAATATTGCTTTCTAACTTTCCCAGCAAATTGCAGTGCTCTTTTCTTATTTTTATTCTTCTCCCATATATTATATTCCAAACTGCAGTTTCCCCTCTCTCCCCTCCCCTCAATATCTCTTCTCCCCTGGATCCACCCCTCTTCATTCCCCTAAGACAAAAAGCAAGCCTCCCAGGGAAATCAACCAAACACAGCATAAACGACTACAATAAGATCAGGAACATACCATCACATCAAAGTTAGACTAGGCAACATAGGAGAAGTAGAGTTACATAAGCAGGCAAAAGAGTCAGAGACAGCCCCCACTACCACTATTGTGAGTCTTACAGGAACACCAAGCTACACATCCATACATATATGCGGAGAGCCTAGGTCAGACCACAACAGGATCCCTGATCTCTGTGAGTTCTTATGAGTCCTTGTAAGTTGGTTCTGTGGGCCTTGGTCTTGTAGTGTCCCTGCCCCCTCTGTTTTCTTCCATTCTTCTTCTCCCTTCTTCTCAGGACTCCCTGAGCTCCACCTAATGTTTAGCTATGGGACTCTACATCTGCCCTCATCAGTTACTGGATGAAGTCTCTCTGATGACAATTATGCTAGGCCTTGACCACAGAACATTCTACAGGCAAGACAAATTGTAGGTCAAAGGTTTTGTGGCTGGGTCACGGTCCCAATCCCTCCACTTGAGGTCTTGCTTGGTTACAGAAGATGACCAATTCAGGCTTCATGTCCCCAATTACTTGGAGTCATCCTTAGGGTTACTCTTGTAAATTCCAAAGACATTGCAGAGGTCTCTACCTCACCTCCAAAATGCCTCTCAATTTCAGCTTTTTACAATCATTTTCTTCCTCTTCCCTCCTCCACCCCCCACCTGATTCTACCTACCCAGAGCCCACTTGAAAAATCTATTCTATTTCCCACTCACAGGGAGATCTTCGAATTCACTCTTAACCACTCCTTGTTACTTAGATTCCCTGGCTTTGTGGATTTTAACATAATTATCTTTTACTTTACAGCTAACATCCACTTATAAGTGAATATATACCATGTTTACCTTTCTGGATCTGGGTTACCTCGCGCAGGATGATTTTTTTCTCGTTCCAGCCATTTGCCTGCAAATTTCATGATGACCTTATTTTTAATAGCCAAGTATACTCTATTGTGATAATGTACCACATTTTCTTTACACATTCAGGAACATCTGGGTTGTTCCCAGTTTCTAGATATTATGAAAATGGGCTGCTATGAACACAGTTGGGCAAGTGATCTTGTGGTATGGTGGAACATCCTCTGCGTATATACCCAGGAGTATCATAGCTGGGGTTTAAAGTAGATTGATTTCTAATTTTCTGAGAACCACCATCTTGATTTCCAAAATGGTTGTACACGTTTGTGCTCCCACCAGCAATGGAAGAGTGTTACTCTTGCTCCAAATCCTCTCTAGCACAAATGTGCCACTAGTGCTTTTTATCTTGACAGATGTAAGATGGAATCTCAAAGTCATTTTGATTTACCTTTGCCTGATAGCTAAAGATGTTGGACATTTCTTTAAGGATTTCCAAATCATTTTAGATTCCTCTGTTGAGAATTCTCTGTGTAGACATGTACCCCACATTTTTTATTGGATTATTTGGTGTGTTGATGTCTATATTGGAAATTAGCCCTCTGTCAGATGTGGAGTTGGTAAAAAGCTTCTCCTATTCTGTGGGTTGCCACATTGTCCTATTGATGGTATTCTTTGTCTTAAAGAAGATTTTAAAGTTTTTTTTTTATTATTGTTGTTCTTAGTGCCCACACTATTGCTGTTCTGTTCAAGGATTTCTCTCCTGTGCCAGTGCTTCCAAGGCTAATCCGCATTCTCTCTCTTCTATCAGGTTCAGTATATCTGGTTTTATGTTAAGATCTTTGAACTACCTGCAGTTGAGTTTTGTGCAGGGTGATAAATATGGGTCTCTTTACAGTATTCTGCATACAGACATGCAGTTAGACCACCATCATTTGTTGGATATGTTTTTCTTTTTCCATTGTATATTCCTGGCTTCTTTATCAAAAATCAAGTGTCCATAGGTGTTTAGATATGTATAGGTCTTCAATTTGATTCAAGTGACCAACTTGTCTGTTTCTATACCAATTCCATGCAATTTTTATTACCACAGCTCTGTAATACAACTTGAAATCAGGGATGTTGATACATCCAGAAGTTTTTTATTGTATAGAATTGTTTTAGATGTCCTAGAGTTTTTCACTTTCCATATGTAGTTTTGTATTGTTCTTTCAAAATCTGTAAAGAATGTGTTGGAATTTTGATGGGGATTGTTTTTAATCTGGAGGCTGCTTTTCGTAAGATGGCCATTTTTATGATGTTAGTCTATGAGCACGGGAAATCTTTTCCTCTTCTCATATCTTCTTCAATTTCATTCTTCAAAGTTGTGAAGTTTTATCATACAGATCTTTCACTTTCTTGCTTAGAGTTACCCTAAGATATATTATATGGGTATTGTGAAAGTTGTTCTTTTCCTAATTTCTTTCTTAGTCCACTTGACATTTGTATATAGGAGAGCTACTGATATTTTTGAGGTAATTTTGTGTCTAGCCATTTTACCTCACTGAAGTTGTTCATCAGGTCTAGATGTTCCCTGGTAGAATTTTTAGGGAAGCTTATGTGTACTATCATATCATCTGCAAATAGCAATATTTTGACATCTGGATTTCAAATTGGTATCCCCTTGATTTCCCTTAGCTGTATTATTGCTCTACTTAGAAGTAAAAGCACTATACTGAATAGATGCAGAGAGGATGGGTGGCCTTCTCTTATTTCTGATTTGAGTAAAATTGCTTTGAGTTTCTCTCCTTTTAATTTGATCTGACTGCAGGCTTGCTATAAATTATGTTTATTATGTTTAGGTCTGTTCCTTATATTATTATTCTCTCCAAGGCCTTTTTCATGAAGAGGAGTTGGATCTTGGTAAATTTTCATTTGTTAATGTATCCTTGTATCCCAAGGATGAAGCTACTTGATCACAGTGGATGATGCTTTTGATATGTTCTTGGATTCAGTTTGCAAGTACTTTATTGAATATTTTTACATCAACATTCATGAAGGAAATGGTCTGTAATTCTCTTTTTGAATCTTTGTGTGGTTTGGGTATCAGGGTGTCTATGACCTGATAATATTAATATGCCAATGTTCCTTCTGTTTCTAGTTTGTGGAATTATTTGAGGAGTAAACCATTACCTTTTCTTTTTTTGAAAGCCTGGTCAAATTCTACACTAAAACCATCTGGCCCTGGGCTTTTTATTTTATTTTATTTTATTTTATTTTATTTTATTTTATTTTGGCAGGGGGGAGAATTTTAATGACTGCTCCTATTTCTGAAGGGGATATAAGTCTATTTAAATTATTCATCGGATCTTGATCTAACTTTGGCAAGTAGTATCTATCAAGAAAATTGTCCATTTCTTTTAGATTTTCCAATTTTGTGGAATATAGTGTTTTTAAGTATGACCATTAGGCTATTTTGTGTCAAATTGACACAGCTGGAGTTATCACAGAGAAAGGAGCTTCAGTTGAGGAAATGCCTCCATGAGATCCAACTGTAAGGCATTTTCTCAATAGTGATCAAGGGGGAAAGGCCCCTTGTGGGTGGGACCATCTCTGGGCTGATAGTCTTGGTTCTATAAAAGAGCAGGCTGAGCAAGCCAGGGGAAGCAAGCCAGTAAGTAACATCCCTCCATGGCCTCTGCATCAGCTCCTGCTTCCTGACCTGCTTGAGTTCCAGTCCTGACATCCTTTGGTGATGAACAGCAATGTGGAAGTGTAAGTTGAATAAACCCTTTCCTCCCCAACTTGCTTCTTGGTCATGATGTTTGTGCAGGGATAGAAACCCTGACTAAGACAAATTGGTACCAGCATAGTGGGGTATTCCTGTGACAACCTGACCATGTTTTGGGGAGGACTGTGGAAGGACTTTGGAACTTTGGGCCAGAAGATCCATTCGCTGTTAAGAACTCTGTGAGATGTTGTGTAGGAGCTTGGAAGATAATGTTGAGAACAGTGCAGAAAAGTGGAGGCCTGGCTTGTGAAATTTCAGAGGCAAAATTAAAGACTCTTTTCAGGGCCATTGCTATTTTGATTGTGAAGATTCTGTGGTTCTGGTTAGCTGGGGCTGAAGAATCAACTGTGATTAACAAGATACCAGAACTACTAAAGTAAAACCTTTACATTACTGGGACTATTGATGCTGGTTAGCTGGAGCTAAGAAATTAGCAGTGGTTAAGAAGAAACCAGCATCACTGAGGTGAAATCTTCGGGGAAGTGTTTTCTGAGAGCACAGAGGCTGTGTTCCAGAGATACACAAGGTTGTACCTTGTGCTGTGGATGGACTTAATAATGTGTAAGAGTTACCCAGGTGGTACTGGTTTTGAAGGCATAAAGGGATCATGCAGAGCAGCTGAGGCTCAGCACTGCGAGAGGCCATGGAAGGCCATTGGTGAAGGTGCAGCCTCAGTTGCAATTGACAGCCATGGACTGAAGGGGTCATGCAGTGTTTTGGAGATTCCAGTACCATGAGATAACCACCAAGAGCAGCAACAGTGGAGTACAGGCATCTGGAGCCTAGAGGACGATGCCTGTGCTACAAAGGGCATGGCTGGAGAAGTGACCCAAGCCCTTGGAGGAGCCCAGAAGATTGTGAGTTGGATCCCAGACATTGGATGGTTGGAGATTGATTTTAGCTTTTGATTGTGACTGTGCCATGATAGTTTTCCCTCTTGAAGGAAGTTTTTTAGTGAAACCCACAGTTAGGAGACTTCTAATTGTAAAGACTTTGGATTTTAAGAGAGATTGAAATTTTAAGAATTTGTAAAGACTGGGACTTTTAAAGTTATTTAAATCTTGAGGATGAATAAGAAACTAAGGGTTGAGGCTTACCAGTGATGTGTTTGTGTGTCAAGTTGACAAGGGGTCAATTTACTGGCTAGTTTTGTGTCAACTTGACACAGCTGGAGTTATCACAGAGAAAGGAGCTTCAGTTGAGGAAATGCCTCCATGAGATACAACTGTAAGGCATTTTCTCAATTAGTGATCAAGGGGGAAAGGCTCCTTGTGGGTGGTACCATCTCTGAGCTGATAGTCTCAATTCTATAAGAGAGCAGGCTGAGCAAGCCAGGGGAAGCAAGCCAGTAAGTAACATCCCTCCATGGCCTCTGCATCAGCTTCTGCTTCCTGACCTGTTTGAGTTCCAGTCCTGACATCCTTTGGTGATGAACAGCAATGTGGAAGTGTAAGCTAAATAAACCCTTTCCTCCCCAACTTGCTTCTTGGTCATGATGTTTTTTTCAGGAATAGAAACACTGACTAAGACACCTAATGATCATTTGGATTTCTTCAGTGTCTTTTGTTATATCTCTCTTTTCATTTCAGATTTTGTTAATTTGGATACTGTCTCTTTGCCTTTTAATTAGGTTGGCTAAGTATTTATCTATCTTGTTGATTATCTCAAAGAACTAGCTCTTGGTTTAGTTGATTCATTGGATTGTTCTTGTTTCTAATTTATTGATTTCAGCCCTGAGTTTGATTACTTCATGCAGTCTACTCTTGGGAGAGTTTGCACCTGCTTCCTTCTCCTCCTCCTCCTCCTCCTCCTCCTCCTCCTCCTCCTCCTCCTCCTCCTCCTCCTCCTCCTCCTCCTTCTTTCTTCTTTCTAGAGCTTTCAAGTATACTTTTAAATTACTAGTGTGAAAATTCTCTAGTTTATAAAGACATTTAGTGCTATTAACTTTCCTCTTAGCACTGCTTTCATTGTGTCCCATGAATTTGTGTATGCTGTGCCTTCATTTTCTTTGAATTCTAGAAAGTTTTTAATTTCTTTTTTTATTTCTTCCATGACCCAGGGATTATTGAGTAGAGAGTTGTTTAGTTTCCATGAGTTTGTAGGCTTTCTGTTGTTTCTGTTGTTGTTGAAGTCCAGCTTAATCCATGGTGGTCTGATAAAATATAATGAGTTATTTCAATTTTCTTGTATCAGTTGAGATTTTCTTTGTGATCAATTTTATGGTCAGTTTTGGAGATGGTTTTTTGAGGTGCTCAGAAGAAGGTATAGATTGAACTTGGGTAAAACATTCTGTAGATAGCTGTTAGGTCCATTTGGTTCATAACAGCTCTTGGTTCCATTATTTCTCTGTTTAGTTTCTGTCTGATGATCTGTCCAGTGGTGAGAGTGAGATATTGAAGTCTTTTACTATTAATGTGTGGGGTTCATTGTGTGATTTAAGCTTTAGTAATGTTTCTTTTACAAATGTGGGTGCCCTCGCATTTGATGTATAGATGTTAAGAATTAAAATGGTACCTTGGTGGATTTTTCTTTTAAAAAGTATGAAATGTTCTTCCCTATCTCTTTTGATTAACTTTAGTTTGAAGTCTATGTTGTTAAATATTAGAATAGCTACGCCATTTTGTGTCTTGAATCAATTTGCTTGAAAAACCTTTTTCCAAACCTTTACTCTGAGGTACTTGTCTTTGATATTAAAGCATGCTTCTCGTGTTCAGCAGGATAGACCTTGTTTCTATATCCATTCTATTAGCCCGTGTCATGACCTCTGATCTAGTAGGGAGTCTTCGTCCAAGTTGGGGAATGGACTTCTGGTGGCTATCTTGTCCTTTGGTACATCAGAAGTCTCTGTCTAAGTTGGTAGGGGGTGGAATAAGATGAGGAGAGGAGTAAAGGTAGCTAGCACTGAGTAAATGGAGGAGGTCTGCTAATGGTTTGCTAATGCCTGTCTGTGCTTTTGGTATGGTCTCTGGTCCAGAAGGGAGTCTCTACCTGCAATCCTCTATATGGTTTCCTAACTTGCTTGACCAACACCTGTTGTGCAGACTGTAGCGGCCTGTGCCTGGGCAGCTGAAATCTACAGAGGTTGAGTGTAAGAACACACCAGCAGGGTGGGCAGTGGGGTAAATGGGGAGGAAGTTGAATGGGTCTTTTGGAACTGAATCTAGTGAGTGGAGCAGCTCCACAGGCAGGAGGGTCATTTACCTATTCATTCTTCTGACTACATGGCTTGCACCTGGGCAGAAGAAGTTGGGAGCAGTGGCACTGAAGCAGGGTGGGAAATAAAGTGGCCAGGGTTGGGTTAGTGGAATGGGTCTTTAGGGAACAAATCTGGGGACTGAGCAATTCAGCTGACAGGTGGCTCACTCACCTGTTCTGACTGGTGTGACCTACACCTGAGTAGTGGAAGCTGCCTGAGTTGAGGTTAAGGGCCTGTTCTTCTGATTAGTATGGCCTGCTTCCCAGTCAAATTGTAGTCCTTCTGACTGTTGTAATTTCACAAAGAAATGATAAACAGATTTCATTCCTCAGATTTATGTGGTCAGTTGGATGTCTTAATTGTTGTCTTCTGCCATGAGGCTGTAGATTGTTTAGTGTTCCTACTATTTCTTTACCCTGAGTCATTTCTGAGCTAGTCTATGCAGACATAGACACCTTGTATTAATTATTCAGAGAGTTAAAACACACACAGTGATTTTCATTTCATATCCTGGATTCAGAGACTAGAGTTCTTTTCTACACTGTCATTTGTACGATCACCACCAAGCAGGAGGAGGAGCAGAGTGAAAACAAATAAATGTCAAAAAGATTTCCTTCTATTTTTAATCTTTTCCTTAATTCAACATTCTTTTGATCACTGAATACTTTGATTATTTTTGAACATTCTCACAACTCTGTTTCTTTAATAGTCCCTAAGAGGCTTCCTATGACAGCTTTACCATTTATTATATGTTCCCCAAAGAAGGAAACATTGCAGACCAATGTACAGTGAGGTGCTATGGTACTCAAGCCAAGTAAAGACATCATACTTGCATAGTGGCACCGTGCAAGGCCCATCAAGGAGGCCTTGCCAGGCTGGATGTGTATGCCTGTTTCTTATTGGCAAAACTTAAAGGAATGAACTACATTAACCTCTACAAGTGCAACACAAGAATGTTAGGGGCTGTGTTTCTATCGAGAAGGCAGATAGTGGCTCACATCTCCATGTACGATATTCTACAATGCTGATGTTCAAGATGTCAAGACAGGGTCAAAGCAATAAACTGGATGATGTTAACTGTGTCCTTCTGAAATGGGTGTTTTCAAAAAAAAATCAGATAGAACACATATGCAAGGAAAATCAGGCCTCAGAGTCCCTAGAGAGACACTGATGTCAGATAATAGCTTCACCAGTAAATGAGACCTTCTAGTCACCCCCTCCTTCTCTGCAGAGAAAAAAAATTAAAAAGAATGTTCTCATTCCCCAAGTCAGGCCTCAGTGCTGATTCAGAGCTGCAAAGGAGCAGAGGCAGGAAACACTTTCTACCAGACATATGATTAAAGAGTTTATGTAAGTCTGGGTGGACTTTCAATATCTGGAAGGGTAAAGCTGTGGATTTTGGATATTCCATCCAAAGAAGAATTATTAGCTAGATTTGTTTTTCTGTTTTAAATTAGACAATTTTCTGCTTCCTTGAGTGGAGTTTGTTCACTGTATGAGTAGCATGTATAATTGTAAAGTGAACAAGGGGAGATGTAGGACAGGTTTAAAGAAAAATTTAAAAAATTAGGATATAAGTTAAAATTTTAGCATCACAATATATCTACTTAGGTTGAAAATATGTTCTCTTGGTTCTGACTTCCCTGCCACACAATGTAATGTAAGCGGCTAAAAAATGCCCATAGCATCTGTAGCCCCTTTTTAGAATGCCACCCCTTTACTGTTAGGCCTTGGACTTTACAATGCCTAATTCTTAAGCCTGGAAAAGGGCATGCCCTGGGTGGGGCATACATGGAAAACCATGTGTTCCTCCAAGGTTTCTTTAAACTTGGTTCCAAGGATGCATCACTGTACTGGCTAGTTTTGTGTCAACTTGACACAGCTGGAGTTATCACAGAGAAAGAAGCTTCAGTTGAGGAAATGCCTCCATGAGATCCAACTGTAAGGCATTTTCTCAATTAGTGATCAAGGGGGAAAGGCCCCTTGTGAGTGGGACCATCTCTGGGCTGGTAGTCTTGGGTTCTATAAGAGAGCAGGCTGAGCAAGCCAGGAAAAGTAAGCCAGTAAAGAACATCCCTCCATGGCCTCTGCATCAGCTCCTGCTTCCTGACCTGTTTGAGTTCCAATCCTGACTTCCTTGTTGATGAACAGCAGTATGGAAGTATAAGCCAAATAAACCCTTTCCTCCCCAACTTGCTTCTTGGTCATGATGTTTGTGCAGGAATAGAAACCCTGACTAAGTCAATCACCAACTTGAATATCTGAGCTATGATCTGTGTGTGAAACATCCCACTCTAAAATCCACCACAAAATTAAGAAGCAAGGAGAAGAAAGCCCATAGCTCATGGAAAACTAGTTATGTTGCTTCTACTCTTGCTTACATATCTCAGGCTCCATGCTGGGCTATGGCATACACAGTAACACAGTAATATCCATTCCTTTTCTTCCCAAACTGAGTTTTGTCAGGTTCAGTTTTTGCTACACATTGCAGTTCATGTGTTTCTGGTGATAAAAGTGAAATAATTGATCTTATTAACTGATACAGAAACTGCCCCATAAGTTTATTGTGAAGCAGCAGAGGAAGATGGAGGAATAAATGTGGCATAGAATTTTTACTCTGTGGTTTTCATTTCCATAAACCTTAGATCCCAAGAATGCATGAGATATTTACATAAATCTTTCCACAGTTCCTGTGGCCTTTGGAAGCATAGCATTTGCATGACTTCACTACTGTGGCTGGTGTTCTCATTCTCAACAGCTTTGCTTGTATCAGGGAGGAGCCCTCACCCAGGCCCAGGCGTGTGCTCATGTGCATGGGGGGAGGGGAAAGATTTGTTACTTATCTTTCTCTTCCCTCATTCACCTTTTCGTAGCAAACTAAACCTTTTTTTCTACATTATAATGTGGTCATCTCTTCCTTGTAACTCCCCACTCCTTCCTAGGTCACTTATTTGGGGATGATGAAGAGGACACTAGCCAATAGAACCAAGGTTTCATCTGTCTTTGCCATGAGGACACTCAAGGATGATTTGACCCAGATGAGACAATTGTGAGTCAGTTAACAGTGACATAAATGAGATCCATATTTCTCCAGTAAGTCATATTTTTGTAACTGCCACAGTTTCTCCACTGGCTGGAACATTGGGGCATCTAGAGGTGTCCCCAGAGAAGTGCAGCCTTAGCACTAGGTCCTCCTGAGCCTGGGCTTGCTTGTATGAAGCTATGTGGGAAAGTGGAGTATCATCTCTGTCCTACATAAAGAAAAGGGTATAGCATTTATCATGGGCTCCAAGCCATGTGACACCTTTCTGAGACACAAATGAGCCACCGGCTATCAGACCCTCTCCTTGGTATCTTTCTCACATTCATATCTTTTTTCTTATTACTACAATTTTTATATTACCATCCACAAAATAAACTGATGTTATAATAATGCTGAGAATGAAAGTGATATAGTGGGTAAGTGTATAGACTTTTAGGAACAGAACTTATGTGGCAGGACAGATCTAGTCATTTTATCAACCTCACTCACTGCCTTTTCTTCTCCATGAGAAGCAGAGCACTTTAAAAGGAACACTAAATAGATCAGCGTAGCTCTGTATTTAAATCTTCTCTTCACTGTTTTGTTTTATTTTTATAAGAAGTTGTGCTCAGAACCTCCAACTGCTCCGTGCATCCGTTGCCTTATTAGGAATGGGAGTAGGGGGTGCTGCCAGCACCTTACAAGTAGTCTGTGAGGGTGGCATGTAATTGTGAGCAGTGCGTATGGGGCCTGGGTGGATCTCACAATGCTGGCAGAACCTGAGAGTAGTACCCCCCTAATGCAGGCAAACCCTGCTACCCTTCACATCTGTAAAGAGCAACCTGCAAAACATGCACTGGGTGTCATGTGCATACACAGCAGCCAGGCCAGCCTAGAGCGCTGAATGGAAGAGACTTTCAAGCCAAGGGAAACATGAGAATGTTTAGTTTTCATCAGGGAAAATAAAAAGAACCACCAGGATTGTCTGATGACTTCACACAGCTTGGCGTGGGAGGCCTTCAGTGGCTACAGGAGTTGGGCCTGGAAGCTCTGAGCAAGGACCCAGAAGCTCTGGCATGTTTATGTCAGTGAGAGGAGAGTCTCTGCTGATCCCAGTGAAGTGCAGCAAGCTCACCAAAATGCACTGTGGCACATTTCCAGGATCTTTGCATTATACTCATGAGGGAAATCTAGTTCAGTTTATGCTCTAACCGGAGGCAAAGCTTTTGCTACAAATAAATAGTCTGGAGGAAAAGCTTTGAATTCTTCTGGTCACTTAAGGGTTGAACATGAGGTCGCCAGCAGAATTCTCCCATAAGTCAAGGCTGTGTACCACTAGGTCACCAGTGATGACCATGTGTTGATGCCTATATATAGAACCCCCGAAAGTGACACTCATCTTTCCCACAGTCTATGGGCTACAGTTCTCTTTCCTTCCTTGTCTGCCACCCTAGGCATTTGGCAAGATTCTCATTTAACTTTGAAAATCAAGGCTAGAAAACTTTAGCAGATTTAATGTATCTATAAACTTCAGAATTATGCTTTTTAGCATATAGTTTTTAGTTTCAGTAGGGGGCAAGCCGGAGAAGGAAAAACACCAAAAATGTAATTCTATTTTGAAAATTCTAAACATCTTAATGGAATAATAGCACCTAATGTAGAGCTGTATTAGAGACCCTTTTCTGTGTGATCCAACACAGTTTTTTTGTTTTGTTTTGTTTTTTGTTTTTGTTTTGGTTTTGTTTTTTTTGCAAATTTATGGTTCTTTTCTATTAAACAGATAGACAGATACATGGATGTGTACATAATATAAACATTAAATGCAGTATTACAACCAGCTTCTACAGAACTCTTCATCAACTGTAGTCTGTTTTATAATAGGAATTATATATTCTGTATGAAGGACACACAATCCAGGTATTTATTTACAAGTTGTAAGCCTAGGTTGGACAGGTTTTGAGCTATTATAACTTACATCCCAGCCACATATCCCATGTTACTTGGTGTTTCTCCTGGGCACATGCACATGGTCCATCTTTTCTCATGGCTGCCTCCTCCTCTCTTTACCTCCTCTCTTATTTCCCCTTCTCCCTTTTCTCCTACTGTGACCCCCCAGCCAGGTAACTTAAAACCCACCTATCTCTATTTCCTCCAGTAATTGGCTGTCACCAGTTTTATTTAACCAATAGTTTTAAATTAAGAAGCAAGGTTTGAACAACAAAAGCTGGTATACATGAGAATTTGCTCCTTTTGGGGTAACCAGATCTTGGGGTATAGAATTTAGTATTTGAACACAGCAGCACCAGAGCAACCCCAACGGTGTTTGGAGTTAAGTGAGGAGTGTATTAAAACAATATCATTACATACTTCAAATAACATAAAAACTTGCAGAAATCCTTGGGAATTTTCCTTTTGATAGCAATTGAGGGCATTTATTCTGCCTATCCAAGGCAGCAGCTCAGTACCAATTACTATTTGTATGTTTGTGGACTTGAAACTTAAATTTCTGCCTAATGATGGTTTTCTCCATAATTACTGGCCTCAACTGGACCCTGGCATTTGAATTTAAACAACTTGAAAGAAACTTTCATTTAAACCAACAAAGTACAAGATAATGCCCAGCAAAGCAAAACTTATAACTTTAGTGGGGAACACTGTGTGTTTCGAAATCCTCCACTGGCTCTCGCCACTACTTCTGGTCTCATGGCTATAAATCTAGCTGACTGTGTGGTCACATGGTATTTCCTCCACTATAATCTTTTTCTATTTGTGTTCAGATAAGCACAGTGATATACTTTTTTTTTCACATTTGTATTTTATTTTTTTTCCATTTTTTATTAGGTATTTAGCTCATTTACATTTCCAATGCTATACCAAAAGTCCCCCATACCCACCCACCCCCACTCCCCTACCCACCCACTCCCCCTTTTTGGCCCTGGCTTTCCCCTGTACTGGGGCATATAAAGTTTGCAAGTCCAATGGGCCTCTCTTTCCAGTGATGGCCGACTAGGCCATCTTTTGATACATATGCAGCTAGAGACAAGAGCTCCGGGGTACTGGTTAGTTCATAATGTTGTTCCACCTATAGGGTTGCAGATCCCTTTAGCTCCTTGGGTACTTTCTCTAGCTCCTCCATTGGGAGCCCTGTGATCCATCCATTAGCTGACTGTGAGCATCCACTTCTGTGTTTGTTAGGCCCCGGCATAGTCTCACAAGAGACAGCTACATCTGGGTCCTTTCGATAAAATCTTGCTAGTGTATGCAATGGTGTCAGGGTTTGGATGCTGATTATGGGGTGGATCCCTGGATATGGCAGTCTCTACATGGTCCATCCTTTCATCTCAGCTCCAAACTTTGTCTCTGTAACTCCTTCCATGGGTGTTTTGTTCCCACTTCTAAGGAGGGGCATAGTGTCCACACTTCAGTCTTCATTTTTCTTGAGTTTCATGTGTTTAGGAAATTGTATCTTATATCTTGGGTATCCTAGGTTTTGGGCTAATATCCACTTATCAGTGAGTACATGATACCTTGGTCATGGAAGGAATAAAGAAAGAAATTAAAGACTTTTTAGAGTTTAATGAAAATGAAGCCACAACGTACCCAAACCTATGGGACACAATGAAAGCATTTCTAAGAGGGAAACTCATAGCTCTGAGTGCCTCCAAGAAGAAACGGGAGAGAGCACATACTAGCAGCTTGACAACACATCTAAAAGCTCTAGAAAAAAAGGAAGCAAATTCACCCAAGAGGAGTAGACGGCAGGAAATAATCAAACTCAAGTGTGAAATCAACCAAGTGGAAACAAGAAGAACTATTCAAAGAATTAACCAAACGAGGAGTTGGTTCTTTGAGAAAATCAACAAGATAGATAAACCCTTAGCTAGACACACTAGAGGGCACAGGGACAAAATCCTAATTAACAAAATCAGAAATGAAAAGGGAGACATAACAACAGATCCTGAAGAAATCCAAAACACCATCAGATCCTTCTACAAAAGGCTATACTCAACAAAACTGGAAAACCTGGACGAAATGGACAAATTTCTGGACAGATACCAGGTACCAAAGTTGAATCAGGATCAAGTTGACCATCTAAACAGTCCCATATCCCCTAAAGAAATAGAAGCAGTTATTAATAGTCTCCCAGCCAAAAAAAGCCCAGGACCAGATGGGTTTAGTGCAGAGTTCTATCAGACCTTCAAAGAAGATCTAATTCCAGTTCTGCACAAACTATTCCACAAAATAGAAGTAGAAGGTACTCTACCCAACTCATTTTATGAAGCCACTATTACTCTGATACCTAAACCACAGAAAGATCCAACAAAGATAGAGAACTTCAGACCAATTTCTCTTATGAATATTGATGCAAAAATCCTCAATAAAATTCTCGCTAACCGAATCCAAGAACACATTAAAGCAATCATCCATCCTGACCAAGTAGGTTTTATTCCAGGGATGCAGGGATGGTTTAATATACGAAAATCCATCAATGTAATCCATTATATAAACAAACTCAAAGACAAAAACCACATGATCATCTCGTTAGATGCAGAAAAAGCATTTGACAAGATCCAACACCCATTCATGATAAAAGTCTTGGAAAGATCAGGAATTCAAGGCCCATACCTAAACATGATAAAAGCAATCTACAGCAAACCAGTAGCCAACATCAAAGTAAATGGTGAGAAGCTGGAAGCAATCCCACTAAAATCAGGGCACAGTGATATACTTTTAATGGATCAAGGCAGAGTGGCAACACTGAGGCCTCTGAGACTATGTCTACAGCACCTTGAATCTTCATGGTCAATGTGGTTTTACCACAAGTCTGTTAAGTTCAGTGTGTGTCATGTATTTCTGTGTACCAGGCTCATCAGTTCTGAGTGGAGTGAGTCTGAAAGAAGAACATGGCTCTAGGCCTTGGCTTCTATGTGGCTGACAGAGTCAGAAAGGCTGCCACATCCAAGTGAAGGCATATGATATGAGGGGTGCTGCCTCACCCTTGTGGGTTTAAGGGTCTCCACCCCTCAAATATGAGGTGGTTCCTGCACAATCTCTAAAGACCCTGGTATACCAACCACTCTCACAAGCCTTCCCTTGTCAGCGCAGAGCACTCACCCTGTAGTTGTCCTAATGTACAGGAGAAAAAGACAAAAGCATCTATAGGTACACTGTGTTAGACAGCCTGTCTTTGGTGTGACAAAACACTTAAGAAAATCAACTTTAAAAAGGAAAAAAACTTGTTTTACATACCAGTTTCAGAAGATTCTATCTATGGCTGCTTGGCCATATTGCTTTGGGTCTGGATGTTACAAAACATTGTCTTTGACAGTATATGGAGTTAGAGCTGCAAGACATTAAAAGAGAGAGGAAAAGATACAAGTTTCTCAACGTCCCTACCTAGGGAACACCTTTAATGATGTAACCTTCCTCTGACTAGGCCTTGTCTCCTAAAGTTCCACCATCTCTGAACAGTGCCACAGGCTGAGGACCAGGTTTTTAGCATACATGATTGGGAGATAATTAAGATCCAAACCATACCACACCCTTATGAAATGCAAATGTTTCTCTTTATCCTATCCTTGAGCATTATACAGAAGTTATTTACTTTCCACAATTTGCTATCTCTCCAATCACAGCTTTGTCTAGACATTTATGGTTCAAAGGTTAAATAATATAGTTTCACAGAACTACCTGGAACTGGAGGCACAAGCTTAGCAATGTAGAAAGAAGCAGCCCAATAGATTATCTGGATCTTAGAATAAGCTATCTACCTCTATTGGGCTTCCCCCTTGCATGGAACCACTTAAACCATGTGCCATGAAATGGTGTGCTAGGGTAGAACCTTCGAATGACTTCATTCATTGTGACAGGTTGGTATTATTTAGATGTGGCAAGCATATAGTAAAAATCTGACGCCACTGTGCATCTGAGCCATGCTATCCTTTCTCCTTAGTGACATCTTCTACACTACAAATTCTACCAATCAACAAAATTCTACCCAAGCCAATAAAAAGGACTTAAATTTTTCTGGAAAGATATGGAGTGTATTCTCTATAGAGATCATAAAATACAAGGCTCAGAACTTCTCTATTTATAAAACAAAGTTACTAATAATTTCCTAAGCCAGGGAGGAAAAACTTATCCCGGGATGTACACAATCCTTCATATGACATTCATGAACAGCAACCCTCTAGGTCAAACATTGTATCTTTTTAAGAATTATTTTTATTTTCTCTTTTCTCTCTCTATCCCCTCCAACCAGGTAGGAGCAAGAAAGGATTCCAAGACACACAGCAATTTGAGTTGATCAAGAACCACTAGCATCTAAGATAGTCGGAGCTGATGCCCACAGCAGCAGACAGAAGTCCGGGCTGCACTGCAATGCTGTTTACAGTCCTGTAGCTCAAAAGTCCTCCTCCTGCTTGAGCTACCCCTGAGCACATAAGGAAATCCTGCTTGTCTCCCCATAAACAGCCACTACCAAACAAAACTCTGAGCATTGTCAGCAAGCTGGGTGCAAATTCTGAAAGGAAAGAAAAGCCAGGGTTATGCAGAAGAGCCCCCCACGAAGCACAAAGGCCTCACTTGTGGGAATTTCCTTCTCTCAGCAGAAGAAAGAGAAAACCCTGGGCTCCATCCAAACCATCCGAAGCCAAAGGCACCTTCATGGTCTCTGGGGCAATATCGTTTCAAACAATTCTGTCACAGAGGTGGAGGGAATTAGACTTGGGGGTGAGTAAAATACTGATATATCAAGTTGTCCTCATGGAAAAGACATGCCATGTTATTTCTGAGATGGGTAATTTCGAGAAGATGGTATTTCTTCTGAGAGTTCAAACTTAGTACCAAAGCTATTCATTTGTCTCTCTGTAGCAGTTTGTCAATGAAGAAAGAGAAAAACAAATTCAGATAGATGCCATATTGTGATGACTAATTTTGACGATCAACTTGGTTGAATTAAAATATACCTGGGACATTATGGAGACATTTGAAAAATGCAAGTAAATTTGTTGAAATAGATATGTTTTTTATGTGACATTTAATTAGAATAGTAATTTTTGTAAAGGTCCCCAAGGTATGCCTGCCATGGTAGCTGCAGGACACCAAGCCCAAGATCTCTGGTCCCCAAGGACACACTCAGGAAAATACCATGGTTCACAGAAAAATACCACGGCTTCATAAATTTTTATTAGAGCACTAGTCCAGAAGAGTTGACAGAAATAGCTCTTTTCCTACTAATATATGTAAGATCGAAGATCACAAATGCATTGTGGCTTGTAAAGAGGGAGTGTCTGGTAGAAGATGGAAACGCAGAGAAAAAATAGGGTCTGTGTAAGGAGAGACAAAGGCTGCAAACTGAGAAGACAGCCTGGGAGTCACTTTGAAGGGATCTCATAAAAGTGCTGTTTGTTGGAAATGAGGAGGAAGTGAAGGCAGCTTTGGCACACGTGGCTGGTGTGCTAAATTAACTGTTAACACAAATAATCAAAGTGCAAGACCCATTCAGGGGCTGGCGCCAGTGAATGGGAAAGAGCTGCTGCAGGTGGAGGCTGGCCGACTGTGACAGCCTGGGAGTCAGCCACTGAGCCCCTGGGGACCTTTGTAGTGTGAGGTGGTAGAAGCAGTGAAGGAACATGCTGGTAGACCTGGATCTAAAGCAAAGTGGGCGAAGTTCAGACTTAAGTCTGCGACCCAGGACTGGGGCAGTTGGTCGGTAGGATCAGAGAATGGGAACATATTAGGGAACCAAACCAGAGGCCTGGAGGGCTGTGGTGAGCCAGGGACTGAGGTTTCTCTTTCTGCTGTCACCAGAGTGAGGTGCACGATCTCTGAAGCCCTAAAAGCCAAGAAGCTGTAAAGATAAAGGGACACCACTATTAAAGGGGGACATGGAATAACTGGACACAAAAAGATGTCAAAGTTAGAAGCTGGAAGCCATGGTAGTGCCAAAAAGCCAAGCCTCGGGTATCTGTAACTGGGGTTCCCAACTCTCCTGAGAACACTGTGCTGGGAAAATCCCAGAAGCAAAGCTATAGGAACTTTGTTTCCTGTGTAAACGCGCCTTCTTTCCAGCAACTGACGGACTGTGATGCTTTCTGGCACTGCTCTTCAGCCTTGCTCTGAAGGGGTGTGTGCAGTTTTCAGGGAGGATTTGAATGGTTGCATTTAGGACTGGCTGGCCTGGGAGAATCCTGGGAGAATCAGAATTGTGAAGGAGTCCAGATGTCTGACAAAGTTAGATGAATACTGGCCTCCCTCTCCACAAAACAAGAGGGAATATATCTCTTTTCTAACAAGCTAGAAAAAAATGTTCAAGGGTGCCTTTCCTTTTATCTTGGAATCAGAGGGTACTTGCTAGAGAAAACTGTCTGTGGTGGTCTGAAGGAGAATGCCTCCCATAGGCTAATATTTCAGTACCTAGCCACCAGGGAGTGGAACTATTTGAAAATATTATACAAATTAGGAGGTGTGGTCTTGATGGAGGAAGAGTGTCACTACGACTGGGCTTTGAGGTGTCAAAAGCCCAAGCCAGGCCCAGTGGCTCTTTTTGCTATTTGCAGAACAGAACATAGAACTCTAGGCTACTTCTCCAGCACCATGCCTGCCTGCCATGGTGAAAATGAACTAATCTTTGAAACTGTAAAGAATGCCCAATGAAATGCTTTCTTTTGTAAGAGTTGCTCGTGGAATCTCTCCACAGCAATACAACAGTGACTAAGACACTACCTTGTGAGAAGACTCCCTAAACACTGTGTCCTTATCCAGGTGAGCCTCAAAGAAATAAAACAAGCTGAGATCAGCAATAGTCTATCAAATCCATTGCAAAGGGAAGCGGAGAACAACGAGCCAGCAGCACACAGCCCTGTGGCAGTGCCACCCAACCATCCCCTCACTGAGCACAGGCAGCCACAACTTCAACTTCCAAAAGTAAACTTGCAAGTTAAACTGAGCAGCTGCAGAATCTAGTGTTACTTATTTGTTTTGTTTTAAAAAGAAATTGATGTAACTTAAATTTTAGTTCATCTATGTCCAGCAAATGCATATACAGACAGAACCAGGCAGACAAACAGCATTTCTCCTTTTGGGAAAGACATTTAATCTCACCACAGTGAATTCAGAAACTTCAAAATACTACTTTGGTTTCTTCTTAAGCAACAGAATTGCAAGGCCCATCCTGTACAACTTCTTGGAGGACCAGAACTATGCTATGAGACAGAGGTGGACCAGACCACTCGTGCCTGAGCACACTAGCTACACACTAGTGGACAGCCCACTGCTGGAGGCTAGAGGGTGACCCCCAGTGATTCGAACCCAAGCTAATGAAGAAGCTTCCCTCCTTTAAATTCTCCCTGGAGGACCCACAAGAACCCTGAAGATGCTGTAGCCTTCTGTCTTCTTTCACTCCTCAAATACTGTTGAGTACCTACCTATACCTGGGTCAGGAACCAGAAGCCCAGAAGGAAGAACAAACAAGAGATTTGCAGAACCTGCTCTGGGAGGGGGAAAGGAATTATAGTCAGTGAGTATAACTGGGACTGCTTACAGGCCTGGCTTTCAGATTGAAAAGGACAAAGGCAACTCCTCTATGACTCCTTACGACAGTGAGCTGTCAGATACAGCAAAAATTGGGTGGAGACAGTTGGCTGTGTGTGGTCATGAAATGAGGTACTTTTCAAGATAATGTTTCTTCTTTCCACTCCCCATGGTCCAGGCTATGTTACTATCCCCATTTTACCCGATTAAATACATGAGGTTGATGCCCCTCAACAGAGGAATGGATACAAAAAATGTGGTACATTTACACAATGGAGTACTACTCAACTATTAAAAAGAATGAATTTGTGAAATTCCTAGGCAAATGGTTGGACCTGGAAGGCATCATCCTGAGTGAGGTAACACAATCACAAAAGAACTCAAATGATATGTACTCACTGATAAGTGGATATTAGCCCAGAAACTTAGTATACCCGAGTTATAAGAGACAATTTGTAAAACACATGAAACTGAAGAAGAACGAAGACCAAAGTGTGGACACTTTGCCCCTTCTTAGAATTGGAAACAATCACCCATGGAAGGAGTTACAGAGACAAAGTTTGGAGCTGAGACAAAAGGATGGACCATCTAGAGACTGCCATATCCAGGGATCCATCCCATAATTAGCCTCCAAACAATGACACCATTGCATACACTAGCAAGTGTTTGTTGCAAGGACCCAGATATAGCTGTCTCTTGTGAGACTAGGCCGGGGCCTAGCAAACACAGAAGTGGATGCTCATAGTCAACTATTGGGTGGATCACAGGGCCCCCAATGGAGGAGCTAGAGAAAGTATCCAAGGAGCTAAAGAGATCTGCAACCCTGTAGGTGGAACAACATTATGAACTAACCAGTACCCCAGAGCTCTTGACTCTAGCTGCATATGTATCAAAAGATGGCCTAGTCGGCCATCACTGGAAAGAGATGCTCATTGGACAGGCAAACTTTATATGCCCCAGTACAGGGGAACGCCAGGGCCAAAAAAGGGGAATGGGTGGGTAGGGGAGTGGGGGTCAGAGGGTGTGGGGGACTTTTGGGATAGCATTGGAAATGTAATTGAGGAAAATATGTAATAAAAAAATACATGAGGTTGAGAGGAGTTAAAGACAGTCCACAAGTTGCATAGGAATAGGGAAAAGCCTTGCTTTAATGTAGTGCCAAGTTTTGTGGCCTTTGAAAGCTTGCTCTTTGGAAAAAAAGTTTATATATTTATTTAGTGCTTTATTTACTTGTTTGTTCATTTGTTTGTGTGTGTGTATGTATAAGTGTGCATGTGTGTGTTTGCCTGCACGCATATATGTGTATGTGTGCACCTGATACCTGCCTGTAAAGGTCAGAAGAGTGTGTCAGGTTTCCTGGAACTGGAGTTACAGTAGGTTGCCAGCTGCTTTTGTAGGTGCTGAGTCTTTTGCAAAAGTATCAAGTGCTCTTAACTATTCAGCCATATCTCCAGACCCATGAGAGCCTGTTTTGTCACCTCTATGGCCCAGTCTATAAAATAGAAGAGATTTGGTTGCAGACTTTGGTAGGTTCTTGTTAGCATGTTAACTGCATGACTGCACAGGTACAATGTACAAGTACAGACTGTCTATATATGAACACAGTTGAAGGAGTCAGTGGACTTGGGTTTGGGCTATGGTCACTATCCTGCATGTTATGGGAGACCACATTCTACTTAGGCTTGGTCACCATGATCACTCTATGCATAGTAATGGCAGAGGAAGCACTATGTCCTCACAGAGCCTGGACTAAGTGCTAAACTTCCCTTTCAAAACACTGAAGACACTGAGACCTGAGGACTTGCCTGCCTGACACAGTTCAAACCCTGCTACTGCAGGCCTCTCAAGCTGCCCTTTGTTGCCTGTGACACATGCCCAGAAATTTCTCTTCCAAGTCTCACGTACATTAATTTTAGAACTGAAAAAGTTATGGATTCAATTCTCTCTTGTTTAAAATTATAAACAACAAAGAAAATTAAATAAACTCCTCAACTACATCAGGTAAACACTGATATTTGGTTCAACTCTGAAGACTCATAAGAGAACTTTTGAAGTAGGTTGGCAAAGGGCCAAATCACTGAGAATTAGCCTCAGGTTGTGCTGCTGATTGGCTCTGGACAAATACAAATTGGCTGCTGACAACAGCTGTTTTCTCTTCCGATGTTCAGGCTCCTAGGAGCATCAGCTGCTACACTCTGCTACCAGAGCCGTGTCTGATCTCCCAAACCCATGGAAGTCCTGTACAGCTACATTAGAGGACTAAGCAGTTGCTTCACATTTTGGTGAATAAAGGTCATATTCTCCAAAGACCCACTTCTGAGAGTCCCAGTGTCTATAATCCAGTGAGTGGTTATAACTCCTGGTGAGTTCTCCCCTGCCCCCCCAGTTACATGTGCTGGGAAGCCACAGCTCTTCCCCAAGAGTGTCTCTCTCAGGGAACTCAGGAGCTGTGTTGGCCTAGAGAGGCCAATCCCAGCCCTGAGTCCAGAAAGATCCACGGTTATATGCTCTAAACTCTCTTCATCCCCATCCCCAAGCTACCTTAACCTTTAGAGAGACTCCATTCCTTGGGGATGTCTACCTTCTCTACCTAGCTCCATCAATCACCCATAGTCTATATGACTATATTGTAAGAGCCAGAGTTATTTTTGTAAGTTTCACCTGTCCAAGAAACTTCCTGGAATGTTGGTAATTGTAGTTCTTGGAAAATAACAAAGCCACCTGGAAAAGTATAGAGACTGAATGGTTTTGTCCTTAAATACTCCTGCAACAGGTAAATCAGAGCCATTCTGCTGGGTAATTCCCGGAAGTGGTCCTGACTGAAGCCTATCCTGGTCAGTAATTTTTTTTCCATTTTTTATTAGGTATTTAGCTCATTTACATTTCCAATGCTATACCAAAGTCCCCCATAGCCACCCACCCCCACTCCCCTACCCACCCACTCCCCTTTTTTGGCCCTGGCGCTCCCCTGTACTGGGGCATATAAAGTTTGCGTGTCCAATGGGCCTCTCTTTCCAGTGATGGCCGCCTAGGCCATCTTTTGATACATATGCAGCTAGAGTCAAGAGCTCCGGGGTACTGGTTAGTTCATAATGTTGTTCCACCTATAGGGTTGCAGATCCCTTTAGCTTCTTGGGTACTTTCTCTAGCTCCTTCATTGGGGGCCATGTGATCCATCCAATAGCCGACTGTGAGCATCCACTTCTATGTTTGCTAGGCCCAGGCATACTCTGACAAGAGACAGCTATATCAGGGTCCTTTCAGCATAATCTTGCTAGTGTATGCAATGGTGTCAGCATTTGGAAGCTGATTATGGGATGGATCCCCGGATATGGCAGTCTCTACATGGTCCATCTTTTTATCTCAGCTCCAAACTTTGTCTCTGTACCTCCTTCCAAGGGTGTTTTGTTCCCACTTCTAAGGAGGGGCATAGTGTCCACACTTCAGTCTTCATTTTTCTTGAGTTTCATGTGTTTAGGAAATTGTATCTTATATCTTGGGTATACTAGGTTTTGGGCTAATATCCACTTATCAGTGAGTACATATTGTGTGAGTTCCTTTGTGAATGTGTTACCTCACTCAGGATGATGCCCTCCAGGTCCATCCATTTGGCTAGGAATTTCATAAATTCATTCTTTTTAATAGCTGAGTAGTACTCCATTGTGTAGATGTACCACATTTTCTGTATCCATTCCTCTGTTGAGGGGCATCTGGGTTCCTTCCAGCTTCTGGCTATTATAAATAAGGCTGCTATGAACATAGTGGAGCATGTGTCCTTCTTACCAGTTGGGGCATCTTCTGGATATATGCCCAGGAGAGGTATTGCTGGATCCTCCGGTAGTACTATATCCAGTTTTCTGAGGAATAGCCAGACTGATTTCCAGAGTGGTTGTACAAGCCTGCAATCCCACCAACAATGGAGGAGTGTTCCTCTTTCTCCACATCCACGCCAGCATCTGCTGTCACCTGAATTTTTGATCTTAGCCATTCTGACTGGTGTGAGATGGAATCTCAGGGTTGTTTTGATTTGCATTTCACTGATGATTAAGGATGTTGAACATTTTTTCAGGTGCTTCTCTGCCATTCGGTATTCCTCAGGTGAGAATTCTTTGTTCAGTACTGAGCCCCATTTTTTAATGGGGTTATTTGATTTTCTGAAGTCCACCTTCTTGAGTTCTTTATATATGTTGGATATTAGTCCCCTATCTGATTTAGGATAGGTAAAGATCCTTTCCCAATCTGTTGGTGGTCTTTTTGTCTTATTGACGGTGTCTTTTGCCTTGCAGAAACTTGGGAGTTTCATTAGGTCCCATTTGTCAATTCTCGATCTTACAGCACAAGCCATTGCTGTTCTGTTCAGGAATTTTTCCCCTGTGCCCATATCTTCAAGGCTTTTCCCCACTTTCTCCTCTATAAGTTTCAGTGTCTCTGGTTTTATGTGAAGTTCCTTGATCCACTTAGATTTGACCTTAGTACAAGGAGATAAGTATGGATCAATTCCCATTCTTCTACACGATAACAACCAGTTGTACCAGCACCAATTGTTGGAAATGCTGTCTTTCTTCCACTGGATGGTTTTAGCTCCCTTGTCAAAGATCAAGTGACCATAGGTGTGTGGGTTCATTTCTGGGTCTTCAATTCTATTCCACTGGTCTACTTGTCTGTCTCTATACCAGTACCATGCAGTTTTTATCACAATTGCTCTGTAGTAAAGCTTTAGGTCAGGCATGGTGATTCCACCAGAGGTTCTTTTATCCTTGAGAAGACTTTTTGCTATCCTAGGTTTTTTGTTATTCCAGATGAATTTGCAAATTGCTCCTTCTAATTCGTTGAAGAATTGTGTTGGAATTTTGATGGGGATTGCATTGAATCTGTAGATTGCTTTTGGCAGGATAGCCATTTTTACAATGTTGATCCTGCCAATCCATGAGCATGGGAGATCTTTCCATCTTCTGAGATCTTCTTTAATTTCTTTCTTCAGAGACTTGAAGTTTTTATCATACAGATCTTTCACTTCCTTAGTTAGAGTCACGCCGAGATATTTTATATTATTTGTGATTATTGAAAAGGGTGTTGTTTCCCTAATTTCTTTCTCAGCCTGTTTATTCTTTGTGTAGAGAAAGGCCATTGACTTGTTTGAGTTAATTTTATATCCAGCTACTTCACTGAAGCTGTTTATCAGGTTTAGGAGTTCTCTGGTGGAATTTTTAGGGTCACTTATATATACTATCATATCATCTGCAAAAAGTGATATTTTGAGTTCCTCTTTTCCAATTTGTATCCCCTTGGTCTCCTTTTGTTGTCTAATTGCTCTGGCTAATACTTCAAGTACTATGTTGAAAAGGTAGGGAGAAAGTGGGCAGCCTTGTCTAGTCCCTGATTTTAGTGGGATTGCTTCCAGCTTCTCTCCATTTACTTTGATGTTGGCTACTGGTTTGCTGTAGATTGCTTTTATTATGTTTAGGTATGGGCCTTGAATTCCTGATCTTTCCAAAACTTTTATCATGAATGGGTGTTGGATCTTGTCAAATGCTTTTTCTGCATCTAACGAGATGATCATGTGGTTTTTGTCTTTGAGTTTGTTTATATAATGGATTACATTGATGGATTTTCGTATATTAAACCATCCCTGCATCCCTGGAATAAAACCTACTTGGTCAGGATGGATGATTGCTTTAATGTGTTCTTGGATTCGGTTACCGAGAATTTTATTAAGGATTTTTGCATCGATATTCATAAGGGAAATTGGTTTGAAGTTCTCTATCTTTGTTGGATCTTTCTGTGGTTTAGGTATCAGAGTAATAGTGGCTTCATAAAATGAGTTGGGTAGAGTACCTTCTACTTCTATCTTGTGAAATAATTTGTGCAGAACTGGAATTAGATCTTCTTTGAAGATCTGATAGAACTCTGCACTAAACCCGTCTGGTCCTGGGCTTTTTTTGGCTGGGAGACTATTAATAACTGCTTCTAATTCTTTAGGGGATATGGGACTGTTTAGAAGGTCAACTTGATCCTGATTCAACTTTGGTACCTGGTATCTTTCCAGAAATTTGTCCATTTCGTCCAGGTTTTCCAGTTTTGTTGAGTATAGCCTTTTGTAGAAGGATCTGATGGTGTTTTGGATTTCTTCAGGATCTGTTGTTATGTCTCCCTTTTCATTTCTGATTTTGTTGATTAGGATTTTGTCCCTTTGCCCTTTAGTGAGTCTAGCTAAGGGTTTATCTATCTTGTTGATTTTCTCAAAGAACCAACTCCTCGTTTGGTTAATTCTTTGAATAGTTCTTCTTGTTTCCACTTGGTTGATTTCACCCCTGAGTTTGATTATTTCCTGCCGTCTACTCCTCTTGGGTGAATTTGCTTCCTTTTTTTCTAGAGCTTTTAGATGTGTTGTCAAGCTGCTAGTATGGGCTCTCTCCCGTTTCTTTTTGGAGGTACTCAGAGCTCTGAGTTTCCCTCTTAGAAATGCTTTCATTGTGTCCCAAAGGTTTGGGTACATTGTGGCTTCATTTTCATTAAACTCTAAGAAGTCTTTAATTTCTTTCTTTATTCCTTCCTTGACCAAGGTATCATTGAGAAGAGTGTTGTTCAGTTTCCACGTGAATGTTGGCTTTCCGTTATTTATGTTGTTATTGAAGATCAGTCTTAGGCCATGGTGGTCTGATAGGATACATGGGACAATTTCAATATTTTTGTATCTTTTGAGGCCTGTTTTGTGACCAATTATATGGTCAATTTTGGAGAAGGTCCCGTGAGGTGCTGAGAAGAAGGTATATCCTTTTGTTTTAGGATAAAATGTTCTGTAGATATCTGTCAGGTCCATTTGTTTCATAACTTCTGTTAGTTTCACTGTGTCCCTGTTTAGTTTCTGTTTCCACGATCTGTCCATTGATGAAAGTGGTGTGTTGAGGTCTCCCACTATTATTGTGTGAGGTGCAATGTGTGCTTTGAGCTTTACTAAAGTGTCTTTAATGAATGTGGCTGCCCTTGCATTTGGAGCATAGATATTCAGAATTGAGAGTTCCTCTTGGAGGATTTTACCTTTGATGAGTATGAAGTGTCCCTCCTTGTCTTTTTTGATAACTTTGGGTTGGAAGTCGATTTTATCCGATATTAGAATGGCTACTCCAGCCTGTTTCTTCAGACCATTTGCTTGGAAAATTGTTTTCCAGCCTTTCACTCTGAGGTAGTGTCTGTCTTTTTCCCTGAGATGGGTTTCCTGTAAGCAGCAGAATGTTGGGTCCTGTTTGTGTAGCCAGTCTGTTAGTCTATGTCTTTTTATTGGGGAATTGAGTCCATTGATATTAAGAGATATTAAGGAAAGGTAATTGTTGCTTCCTGTTATTTTTGTTGTTAAAGTTGGCATTCTGTTCTTGTGGCTGTCTTCTTTTAGGTTTGTTGAGGGATTATCTTCTTGTTTTTTCTAGAGCGTGGTTCCCGTCCTTGTATTGGTTTTTTTCTGTTATTATCCTTTGAAGGGCTGGATTCGTGGAGAGATAATGGGTGAATTTAGTTTTGTCGTGGAATACTTTGGTTTCTCCATCTATGGTAATTGAGAGTTTGGCTGGGTATAGTAGCCTGGGCTGGCATTTGTGTTCTCTTAGTGTCTGTATAACATCTGCCCAGGCTCTTCTGGCTTTCATAGTCTCTGGTGAAAAATCTGGTGTAATTCTGATAGGCTTGCCTTTATATGTTACTTGACCTTTTTCCCTTACTGCTTTTAGTATTCTATCTTTATTTAGTGCATTTGATGTTCTGATTATTATGTGTCGGGAGGAATTTCTTTTCTGGTCCAGTCTATTTGGAGTTCTGTAGGCTTCTTGTATGTTCATGGGCATCTCTTTCTTTAGATTTGGGAAGTTTTCTTCAATAATTTTGTTGAAGATGTTTGCTGGTCCTTTGAGTTGAAAATCTTCATTCTCATCCACTCCTATTATCCATAGGTTTGGTCTTCTCATTGTGTCCTGGATTTCCTGGATGTTTTTAGTTAGGATCTTTTTGCATTTTCCATTTTCTTTGATTGTTGTGCCGATGTTCTCTATGGAGTCTTCTGCACCTGAGATTCTCTCTTCCATCTCTTGTATTCTGTTGCTGATGCTGGCATCTATGGTTCCAGATTTCTTTTCTAGGGTTTCTATGTCCAGCGTTGCCTCACTTTGGGTTTTCTTTATTGTGTCTACTTCCCTTTTTAGGTCTAGTATGGTTTTGTTCATTTCCATCACCTGTTTGGATGTGTTTTCCTGTTTTTCTATAAGGACTTCTACCTGTTTGGTTGTGTTTCCTGTTTTTCTTTAAGGACTTGTAACTCTTTAGCAGTGTTTTCCTGTTTTTCTTTAAGGACTTGTAACTCTTTAGCAGTGTTTTCCTGTTTTTCTTTAAGGACTTGTAACTCTTTAGCTGTGTTCTCCTGTATCTCTTTAAGTGAGTTATTGAATTCCTTCTTTATGTCCTCTACCATCATCATGAGATATGCTTTTAAATCCAGGTCTACCTTTTCAGGTGTGTTAGGGTGTCCTGGACTGGGCGAAGTGGGCGTTCTGGGTTCTGATGATGGTGAGTGGTCCTGGTTTCTGTTAGTAGGATTCTTACGTTTACCTTTTGCCATCTGGCAATCTCTGGAGTTAGTTGTTATAGTTGTCTTTGTTAAGAGATTGTTCCTCTGTTGATTTTGTTACCCTCAATCAGCTGGCGTGGGAGACAAGCTCTCTCCTCTGAGTTTCAGTGGTCAGAGCAGTTTCTGCAGGCAAGCTCTCCTCTTTCGGGGAAGGTGTACAGTTATCTGGTGTTTGGACCTCCTTCTGGCTGAAGGTGAAGGCCCAAAACAGGATCTTTCCCAGAAGCTGTGTTGCTTTGGCCAGGAAGGTGGCCGGTTGTCTGGAGTCAAAGATGTCGCCGCCTCAGAAGCTCTGTGGCTCTTGCCAGGAAGGTGGCCGGTTCTCTGGAGCCGAAGATGGCGCCGCCCCAGAGGCTCTGCGACTCTCGCCCGTCCCAGAAACGGCTGACCTCTGTATCCCACACGGTCTCCCGTGCAGCCTGCCCTCCGCGGAGTCCCGGAGCCAAGAAGGCTCCCGCCGGCGCCTGTGACACAAACCTCTCCCTGGTCAGTAATTAAACCTTGCTTCAAATTTGGCTCGAAATTGTGAAACTGCTTTTTTTTTCTCTTGTGAATCTCAGCATTAACCATGTCATCATTATTCTTTTGCTAGAACTCTTACATTTCGTGAGTTGTAAACTCACAGATCATCTCCACCGTGCCCTGGTGGCTCCACTGCATTAAAACCAGAATGCTGTATTCACTGAGGTCTTCTACTCTACCAGGTAGACTCTCTGAGGAAAGACCACACACTGTTGCTGTCTGGAAGCACCCAGATGGGCAAGACTAGGACAGTGATTGCAAGAGTCTTTCTGAACAAACCCATGAGAAAGTACCACTCTCTTAAACAAGATAAATAATATCAAAGTGTGGCTTGTACTGATTACAAAATACCAATGTGTATTTGTAAGCTAGGTCCAAGGTAAAACATAGCAATCAAATTAGTGTCTGTCTACAATGCATGAGGCCCTGGGTTCAGTCTATAATCACACAAAATAAGTTAATAAGTAAGTCAGAGATATTATATTTTAACATAATAAAATTAATACTAAATTCCTTAGAAGTGACATATATATATATATATATATGTATATATATATATATATATATATATGTATATATATCTTTCTTTCCCTCATTCCCTGTAAACACACTAGATCCCTCAAGAGTGAGCAATAGCTTAGAAAAAAAGTAAAGGAAGAGGAAATACAGTTTCATTGTAAATAAAATCTCATTTGTATTTTGACTAGTGTTATCACTTGCTAAAGCAGCCACATAGAAATCTACAGAGTTCTGTTTACCTGGCACCTACAAGGCACAGTATACCTGAAAGAGCTTGGTTCCCACCAAAGACCCTCTAAATGGCCACTGTTGCCACAGGACAAACTTTCACCAACACACAGCAGGACATTTCCCCTGAAGGCTATTTCTACTCCAGTGAAAAGTTTATGGTCAGCTAAATTTGACACCTCATATGAAATTCCAGAGGCACGAAAACTATAGAAATGTAAGATGAAAGGATTTTTTTCCCTTTAGAGTCATATTCAGGAGGTCATTGTGAATATTCTTCAAATTAGGCAAAGAGAGGTTAAGGATAGCCAAGAAACACATGTGCTGAGTGCCTTTCACTTGTTTTGAACCTACTGCTTTAGACATGGGATCTATCACCAAGGCTCCCTTAAAGTTTTATGACAGAAAATGGTTTTGTTGCTATTTATATTTCCAGCATGTGAATTACATACTTGCAATATTGAACAAAACACAGAAATCTTGCTTTTAAAGGTTTTGTTCAACATAAAAATCTTTTAATATAACATAAGAATATAGCTGAGACTTCAGGCATAGCTCAATGGTAGAACATGTAAAAAGCCTTTAATTCCATCTGACACTAGCACCATTTAAAAAATAAAAGCAAAGAATAACATACAGGCAGAAGAGGTTTCCTCTTTGTGATGACATGTAGAACAATTAAACATACTCCAACATCTTACACTCTAGGCAAGTTCCTAAATGCTGCTTGGTTTGTTCAAAATGTGCCTAAAGTCCTCCCCAGAACATACAAGCTAAATCCAAGTGTCAAGCTTTCACAGGATGGCAAGCTTTCAGGACCTGCTTGTTCAACTAAAAACAGACTTTTTAAAAGTGTGTCTAGTTGGGAGTGAGAGCTGTGGGATGTCCTCTCCTGGGGCCTGCTGCCAGCTTGTCTCCAGGCTGAAAGAAGAATGAGGATCGAATGGCCCTGCTGGGGATGCTCATTTTGTCTAGAAATAGAGCAAGTTCTCCCTCCAAAGAAGTTGAAAGCATTGTACATTTACTGGCCCAAGAAAAATAACATCTCAAGTGAAATAATATTGGAAGATAAGCATGATTTTTAAAATAAGACATTTGGTCACCAAACTTTTACAAATGAAAAGGAAGTTACATTTTATCTCATCTCCACTATCTATGTTTAATGCCCAATGTCAGCGCCGTCAATGCCGCTGCTTTTAGCAGGAAGGTGCACAGAGCACTCCAGTGAAAATCTGCAGATGTTCTTGGCCTCTGCTGGAAAAACAAATGATGGTTCCTGGGCTCTTCCAACACTAAAATCACTCAAGGCTCCAAAAGAGCTCACAGAAGTAATTTACTTGAAATCAACATAACTTGCATCAATGCTGCTTTTGCTGTACACGACTGAGATTCTGAAGTTCAGTTTCAGACTTACCCTGTTTCAGCTCTAATGCCCTGGTTTTCACAACATCAAGCTCATTCCTCTTCATCCTTGGCTAAGTTAAAGGAAAACACAGGTAAAGTGTTGGGAAATTGTGCATTTCGGACAAAGAGAAAACACCCTACCTGTACTGGCTAGTTTTGTGTCAACTTGACACAGCTGGAGTTATCACAGAGAAAGGAGCTTCCGCTGAGGAAATGCCTCCATGAGATACAACTGTAAGGCATTTTCTCAATTAGTGATCAAGGGGGAAAGGCCCCTTGTGGGTGGGACCATCCCTGGGCTGGTAGTCTTGGTTCTATAAGAGAGCAGGCTGAGCAAGCCAGGGGAAGCAAGCCAGTAAAGAACATCCCTCCATGGTCTCTGCATCAGCTCCTGCTTCCTGACCTGTTTGAGTTCCAGTCCTGACTTCCTTTGGTGATGAACAGCAATGTGGAAGTGTAAGCTGAATAAACCCTTTCCTCCCCAACTTGCTTCTTGGTCATGATTTTTGTGCAGGAATAGAAACCCTGATTAAGACACTACCTTTCCCTGGGTATCTAACACATATAAAACACTGGTAATGTGCTAAAGGTCATATATCTTTTATCTGGGAAGTAAATGATCAAAGGCAGGGTAGAAACACCCTGTTTGAGATTAAATATCTACTACAACACAGGGCCATACAAATAAAGACAGTCTGTAGATAAAAGTGTGGTCCTAGTCTAAGTGTTGTGTCATGGTGCAACTATGGTGTCAGGTTACTGTCAATATGTTTTTTCAGTTTATATTATGAACAGTTTTTCTGATGATTATTTTTGTAGAGATAATCAAAGACACTGGGATAAAATAAATTGATTATATAATTACCAGCTATTCAAAAAGATTTCAACAGACCTGCATACTTAAGACACATGTTTGAAACAATTTGTACCCAATATTTTGTGATTGTTAGCCCTGATGAACCGTTTCACCTCAGACTGGAGCACTTTCCCTTGATGAAGTGACTTCTGGTCACTAGTGCTACAATATAAGGCTATAACTGGTCCAAATCACAAGTTCTAATGACTGAAAGATGCCAAAAGGCAAGGTTGTGACTGGTTGATAAAAGTAGCTATGATTGGTTCAAACACCTTTTCTCAAGCTATGAAAGCAGACAGGCCTGGCTCTAGAGTCAACTGGGACAATCACCTGTGCTTTGTGACATTAGATCCAGTGAACATGTCTCCTCCAAGGTTCTTTCAGTAGTGTGGGCTGAGCAGGAGAAATCTTGACAGTTTAACAAATATGCTCACTATGGAAGGAAGGCCATTAATAAGATCAAAATATAGAGCTAGTTTCCACTAGGGAACTTTTACAAGTATCATCTAGAAATCCTTAGTTGCTGACCACTGACCATTGTAACCTGACACCATAGTTGCACCATTACACAACTCTTAGACAGGACCACACTTTTATCTACAGACTGTCTTTATTTGTATGGCCCTGTGTTGTAGTAGATATTTAATCTCAAGCAGGATGTTTCTACCCTGCCTTTGATAATTTACTTCCCAGATAAAAGATATATGACCTTTATATTTATAATGTCATTAAGGCAATAAGCATTAATATATTTTCATGACTCGTCTACCCCATGGAAACTTCTCCTTTCTCATCTTCTTCCCTCTATTTTCTTGGTCTCTCTCCATACCCCAAGCTTGGGAACCCAAACTGCCTATCTCAATTCTGCCCAGATCTAGGCTGTTGGTTTATTCACCAATCTGGGATAACTTGAGGGGCAAGTTTACATAGCATCACTTGTGTCTATGTGTAAATTCTCTTGTCCTTGGGGGGGTGGGTGGAAACCAGGCCTTGAGAGTCAGTATTTAGCATTAAAATGCATAGCAAAAGACAAAACTTTAACAATCCTGATTTTCACACCTTTTCAAATAAGCACAGCAGAGACAGCACAACTGGAAATTATGTGCACAACAGCCCATGCTAACTTCCCCAGCCTGTACACAGGCCTATCTGGACTGTATGTCCTTACTGTATATATTACACACCAGAAAACTATGAAAGAAATCAAGGTTTTGTAAATTTGTACAAGCCTAGACCTGTCTTGGAAGAGGGAATATCTGTTGGGAAGTTACCTCCATCAGATTGGCTTGTGACATGTCTGTGAGGTGTTTTCTTGATTATTGATTGATGCGAAAGATCCAGCCCTATGTAAGTAATTCCAACCCTGGGCAAGTAGTTCTGTGTTATATGAAAATCCAAGCTGAGCAAACCACTGAGCAGCATTCTTTCATGACCTCTGCATCATTTTCTGCCTGACTTCACTTCATGGTAGAGTGTATGCTATAAAATGAAGTAAACCCTTTCCTTCCCATGTTGCTTTTGATCATGGTGTTTATCATAAGAGACAGGCAAACTCAAACATCACCCTAATGTTAAGTACCTCTTCCAAGTAGACTCCACTTCAGCCAGTGCCCTTAGTCTACAGACAGTCCTCTTCACTATCCTCCTGTTTTCCATCACACAGACACCCTCCAATTGTTCCAGCCTGCAAGCAGACTATACTACTACCTGCCTGCTTGATTGTCCTTTCTATTTGGACACTCACAACTGGTCAAATATACATGTAATACCATCTAATTTGGGAGCTGAGTCTGGAAGATCTAAAGTTCAAGGCTGTCTTGGTCTTGTTCAAAGCCAGTATAGGCAACTTGGAGAGACCCTGCTTCCAGATAAAGAGTTAAAGAAGAATGGAGATGGCTCATTGATGTAGTGTTTGCCAAGTGAGTTCAATTAAAACAAAATCAAAAACACTTGCAGATGTTCTAGAAGCTCATGATATACTCCCAGATGCTGACACCTGAAGCTGGGCTCCTGAACAGCCTTTCAGTTACTTGTGATCAGTTCCTGGGCCCCAGCCTTAGATTAGTAACTGAAGGCTAGTGCTCTTCACTTCAGTGCTGAATAAATGACCTTTTAGAATTCTCAGGTCCACTTATCAGCAGTACCTGTAGTTGATTTGAAGCCACAAACAGGACTGATGCTAGGCCCAGGCCTTCCTGTTGAGTCTACATGAATACCATCCCCAAATGTTATTGGAAAGAGGCAGACTTTTAATTCTTGACAAATGCCACTAACAACTGAAAATGCAACTGAACTGTTCAAGAGTAGCTAGAGTAAGAAGGAAAGTAAAAGAGATCCAGGGGCTGACACAACCCAGTTAAGGAGCCAGAAAGGGGAGAGTTCTCAAGTGCTATCAGGTCTACAGGGCTGAAGCTCAAGATGATCCCAGCCAAGCTTTAACTGACCATACCTTCAGCCTTCAGGGAGACTATGAGGTTTTTAGGTAGGAGATCTGCCCAGGATTATCATGCTAGAAAGCACCACTTGACACAACTTCTGCTTGTTGACTACCACTACTTGCTGCTGGACACCAAAAGAAATGAAACCTGGCAGGGTAGAGAATTCATGGAGCTTCTTGCCTACTTACAGTTTTTAATCCAGGTAGAGAAAGGAACAGTTAGCCAGCTGATAGGTAGCAAATTTCCAAAAGCACATTATCAAAGCTTTCAATTTGTTATGGATTTAGTACCCCAAGATAAACAGGAATACAGCACATTAAAATTTTCCATTTACAAAAATCACTATGCAAATTTAATCTTCTGTATATACAAATAAAATAAGCAGACATTGCATTTTGTTGATGACCTCCTCAACTTCTTTTGTGCATCCAACTCTCGACATTGAACTTCTATAGTGCCATCCTCCACCCATTGCCAGAAAAGACAGCAGATGTAGAACTTCAGTCCTAAGCACACTGATGCCAACAGTTCTGTAGTGGGGAGTGTGAGGCAGGGTATGATCTAAGATTTGGTTGTATTCCTCAGGTTCAAATGGAAGGTAATGGAAACCTAGGTCATCTTTTCTGCATACCTTCCTACCTAAAACAACTGCCACATGCCCTTTTCCATTGGTGTCTTTTTCTCTTTTTTCAGTCTTAGAGGCTGGCTTCCAACACCTACATTCAGAGATCTACAGGGAAGGATGGGAAGCATTTCTTTTCTTTTCTTTTCTTTTTTTTTCTTTTCTTTTTTTCTGTCCTGCCTATGGGTGTATGTTTATCAGAAATACAGTAAGTTTTGTTAGGTCTCAAACCTGGAGCCAATTGACTAAATGAGGTGTCTATTTAATATATCAAAGTAGAAATGGCCAACAAGTTCTCCCAGCATCATTCAGTCCCTACCTCTTACAGAGTAACCCCATCCCCTACTCCGAACTATCTAGCCCACTGGCTGGGGTGCTCTTCTTCTGCAGCTCTTCCCAATATAATCCAATGGACTACAGGAATCATTTTTTGGCTTCCTGGCCTCTTGGTCTCCCGGCTTATTTCTCACCATTCTTCCCTTCCCTCACACAGCCTGGCTCAGGATCCTTTTCACTCTGGACTCTCCTAGATGCTTCTGCCTCTGGCTATGTTCTCCATTTTATCTACAACAAACCTCTACAATACCTAGGAACAATCATGCCCTCTCTTTTTTAACTTTTTTTGTTGTTGTTCATTCATTTGGTGCTGAAGTCCCATGATTGCCATATATGAGTTCTCTTCCAAGAAACTTAGCTACTTCAAACCAAGCTGCTGATCTGACTCCCTATGGCATGTACCAGTCATTTGTTTCTGCTGGGTGCCTGCCATCCATCAAATTTGATGCCAAATTCTAGAGTCAGCTTCTCAGCTATGTTTCCTTTCCATGTGCTCTAACCAGCCCTCCCCTTATCTATGTCATTAAGTGTCTCTCTAGCTGCTAGAGCCTTCTATATCCTCTCAAGGAACCCACCTGAGCTCTATTCTTTGTTAACAACACATAGCATCTTGTTTCTCATCTCTGTCTGCTGGATAACTATTAAGCCAAGCTGTCAGGTTTGTTTATTATTACTAGGAAAGCTACACCAGTATGGCAGAAAACTCCTCTTACCCCCATGGGGCCCCAATCACAAGGAATTCCTTTTCTCTAGGATTTGTAACACTTTTATCTCTGACAAGTTTCCCATTCTGCTTAGGGATGCCCCTATAGAATTTCTTGTGATAAAGACATTTTATCCACCTCAATTCAACTAGCTTTCTCTCCCACCTCTCCCTAGGAACCAATAAGATACCTGTCAGCTCTGCCCTGCAGTCCCACAGCTTCTGCTCTCAGCTCCCTCTTAAATTTTCCTGTCCCACCTCAGAGCTGCCTGCTCTGTCTCTTCCTTAAGTGCTCATAGGCCTCTCCTCTTGCAGCCTGTCTGAACCATTATGGGCTCTCTCTCAGCTCCCTCTTTTCTTAGCCAACATCAAAGTAAATGGAGAGAAACTTGAAGCAATCCCACTAAAATCAGGGACTACACAACGCTGCCCACTCTCTTCCTATCTATGCAACATAGTACTTGAAGTCCTGACCAGAGCAATTTGACAACAAAAGGAGATCAAGGGGATACAAATTGGAAAGGGAGAAGTCAAAATATCACTATTTGCAGATGATATGATAGTATATATAAGTGACCCCAAAAATTCCACCAGAGAACTCCTAAACCTGATAAACAGCTTCAGTGCAATAGCTGGATATAAATTAACTCAAACAAATCAGTGGCCTTTCTCTACTCAAAGGATAAACAGGATGAGAAAGAAATTAGGGAAACAGCACCCTTCACAATAGTCACAAATAAAATAAAATACTTTGGTGTGACTCTAAGGAAGTGAAGATCTGTATAATAAGAACTTCAAGTCTCTGAAGGAAGAAATCAAAGAAGATCTCAGAAGATGGAAAGATCTCCCATACTCATGGATTGACAGGATTAACATTGTCAAAATGGCTATCTTGTGGAAAGCAATCTACAGATTCAGTGAAATCCCCATCAAAATTCCAACTCAATTCTCCACCAAGTTAGAAAGGGTATTCTGCAAATTCATCTGGAATAACAAAAAAAAAACCCTAGAATAGGAAAAACTATTCTCAACAATTAAAAAAAAAAAGTGGAATCACCATCCCTGACCGCAAGCCGTACAACAGAGCAATTGTGATTTAAAAAAAAAAAAAAAGTGCGTGATAGTGGTACAATGACAGACACGTAGATCAATGGAATAGAATTGAAGACCCAGAAATGAACCCACACACCTATGGTCACTTGATCTTTGACAAGGGAGCTAAAACCATCCAGTGGAAAGAAGACAGCATCTTCAACATATGGTGCTGCTCAACTGGAGGCTAGCATGTAGCAGAATTCGAATTGATCCTTTTTTATCTCCTTGTACAAAGTTCAGGTCTAAGTGGATCTAGGAACTCCACATAAAACCAGAGACACTGAAACTTATAGAGGAGAAAGTAGGAAAGAACCTCAAAGATATGGCCACAGGTGTGGGAAGCCACATGTGCCGTTGCTGAGTGGCACTGACTACTGCTGGGCACCATGCATAAGATTGGACAAACAACCAATGTGTACATATGCAGTAAAGTTTTTTGCAAAAACACTGCCTGGCCCAGGCATGATAATGAGGTTCTGTAAGGTACTGAGAGTATAACCAATCGGATGTGAGACATGCAAATGAGGTATGATAATGAGGCTCAGTGAGGTACTGAGAGAGAGTAGCCAATCAGATGAGGAACATGCAAATGAGGCTTAGTGCATAACCAATCAGGGTATGAGACACGCCTCTCCTAGGCCTATAAAAGCAGCACCAGCTCTGGGCAAAAAGTCTTTTCGCCTCTGCAATCAAGCTCTCCCAATAAACGTGTGCAGAAGGATCCTGTTGCAGCGTCGTTCTTGCTGGTCGAGTCGAGCGCGGGCAAGAAGTGGTGCCGGAAACCCGGGACAAGAAACATCTTCAGGCACGAGCGAAGACCCCCTGCTACAGGGAGGATTCAGAACTGCATCGCGGGGAAGGAGCGGTTAATAAAGGTTCCCGTAAAACAGACTGCTGAGAAGGATCCGGCGTGGATTCAGAACTCTTCAGCTGGGGAGCGGTGTTAATAAAGGTTCCTGCAAAACAGACTGCTGAGAAGGATTCAACTGCGTGGATTCAGAACTCTTCAGCTGAGGAACGGTGGTACCAGTAAGTATAAAGAAATTAAGGTAAGTCTCTGAGAGGTATGCTTTCTTACGCAGTGGGTCTGGTAGTTGTTACTGGGTTTGTGTGGGACGAGCTGTTAAGGAAGGGCAGCGACTTTGTAGGAGTACCAGGAAGGCATATCAGAAACATAGAGAAAGAAAAAAGAAGATGCGCGCAGAAAAATAAGTAACTTAAGAAATATAAAAAGAGAAAAAGAAAGGAAGCTAAAATATAAAGATACAAAGGATAATATAAAATATAAAGATACAAAGGATAATATAAAGATACAAAGGAGAATATAAAGATATAAAGGATAATATAAAAAATGAAGAGCAAAAAGTTAAGTCAATTTACCCTCCTCTCGAGGACTTTGACTAAAGAGGCAGCCTTCATCAAAGGCTTAAAGATAGCTCTCAGGGAAAGAGGAGTAACTATTAGAAGCAGCCACTGTGCAGAATTCCTAGAAGAAGGAGAAAAAATGAAAATAAGCTATTTCAGAGCCCTCCTAGGGACAGACAGAAAACGGGAGACGTCCTGCTTCCTCTCTGGCTCCTATGGAAATATTTTTAGCTTCGAATAGGATATCTGTGTTCTATTTTCTGTTTTTTGGTGCACCAAATTGTCTATATGTCTGTCAACTCGTGTTTGTTTTTGCTTGGATGATTGAATGATTGTTGTTCTGTGTTTCATGTTGAAAAATAAAAAAGCAGTCTCAGTCTGCACAGCAAAAAATGACAAGTTAGCTGCACAGTGGCTGGGAGTCAAGTACAGCTGAAAAAGCCCTGCTGAAGGCTGATTGCAAATGGAGCTTTTAAAGGGGCAGGCAGCCTTTTGCTTGTAACAGAAAGTTAGCTTAAAATTGGAAACCCAAGGTTGGAGTTATTCTAAACAACATAAGAAAACAGGTAATATGCAAAAGCAATGTACAAAGGGTAGAAAGAGTATGTTTGAAAATAAAGTACATATCTTTACAAATAGAAGGAAAAACCTTTCAAGGTATAATGGATACAGGAGCAGATAAAAGCATTATATCTAGTAAGTGGTGGCCTGCTTCTTGGCCTGTTAATCAATCGTCACATAGCTTACAAGGATTAGGATATGAGGCTACCCCAACTATAAGTGCAAAATCCTTACAATGGAAAGATAAAGAAGGAAGGACAGGGCTTTTTCAACCTTATGTACTCCCTTTACCTGTAAACTTGTGGGGGAGAGATGTGTTATCAGCTATGAACTTTATATTGACTAATGATTACTCTCAGAAAAGCAAGGAAATGATGAAAGGAATGGGATATATACCTGGACTAGGTCTTGGAAAAATTTTGCAAGGTAGAATTTTACCAGTTAAAGCCACTGTAAAGGCAGACAAGAAAGGGCTGGGTTTTTTCTAGGGGCCACTGAAGAGCCTTTGCCCATCCCGTAGCATACGGAGGACATGGTGTACTTTACCCTCTGAGAAGTTAAAAGCAGCTAAAGAATTAGTACAAGAACAATTAGATCTGGGACATGTGGAGCCCACTCAATCACCCTGGAATACCCCCATTTTTGTTGTAAAGAAAAAGTCAGGTAAATGGAGATTGTTACATGACCTAAGAGCCATTAATGCACAAATGCAAGTTATGGGTCCTGTACAAAAAGGACTCCCCCTACTCTCAGCTCTACCTAAGGATTGGAGAATTATAGTAGTAGATATTAAGGATCGTTTCTTTTCAATTCCATTAAATAAGAAAGATAAACCTAGATTTGCATTCACCTTGCCTTCTATTAATCATATGGAACCTGATAAAAGGTACCAATGGCGGGTATTACCCCAAGGAATGGCAAATAGCCCTACCATATGTCAGTTATATGTAGGAAAAGCTTTACAACCGGTTAGGGATGGTTTCCCCTCCTTAAAAATTTGTCACTATATGGACGACATTGTAATTTGTGGACCTGAAGAAGAAAGTATACAGCAAGCTTATGGCTTGCTTAATGAAACTTTAAAAAATAATGGTTTGAGTATTGCACCAGAAAAGGTACAGCAGTCTAATGTTAGTCATTTTCTAGGAGCCACTATTACTTTACGATGTGTCACCCCACAAAAGATTAGTATTAGAAAAGACCATCTAAAGACACTAAATGATTTTCAAAAATTATTAGGAGATATAAATTGGATTAGACCTTATTTAAGGATCCCTACTTCGGAATTAAAACCTTTATTTCAAATTTTAGAAGGAGACTCACATATTACCTCATTGAGACAATTAACACCTGAGGCTTCTGATGTTCTTAGGAAAGTGGAAAAGGCGATCCAAACAGCACAGTTAACTCGTATAAATGAGCAAGAACCTTTGTGCCTATGCATATTATGCACCATCAATCTGCCAACTGCTGTGTTATGGCAAAATGGTCCTTTAGTATGGATACATCCACATATATCCCCTAATAAAACTATAGAGCATTATCCCACCATGGTAGCAAATATGGCCCACAAAGGGATAAAAACTTCAATCACTCACTTTGGAAAAATGCCTGATAGCATAATTGTCCCGTATACTGTCGCACAAATGCAAATATTGTGTGCTACTATAGATGAATGGGCCATTCTTAGATGCAGTTATTCTGGTTTAATTGATAATCATTATCCTAAACATCCGTTATTACATTTTATGTTATTGCATCCAGTAATATTTCCAAAGGTAACGGCTAATACCCCTATAAAGGGAGCCATTGATATTTATACAGATGGATCCAAAACAGGAGTTGGAAGTTATGTAATCAATGAAAAGGCTGTAAGGTTGCAATTTACACCAGGAGCCCCTCAATTGGTAGAATGTTTGGTAGTTTTAGAAGTCTTTAAAAGATTTCCTATGCCCATAAATATTGTCTCTGATTCTGTTTATGTAGTTAATGCGGTTCTAGCATTAGAGACTGCTGGAAATTTTAAACAGTCCAGTCCTGTATCTGAAATTTTGATGAAAATACAAAATTGTATTCTGATGCGTGAGCATCCCTTTTATATTCAACATATTAGAGCACATACATCATTACCTGGACCTATGGTTAAGGGAAATGCAATTGCTGACTCAGCCACCAGAGACATGGTTTTCCTATCACAAAGTTCTATAGAAAGTGCAAAAAATTTTCATCAGCTTTATCATGTCCCTGCCTCTACATTACGACAAAAGTTTAAGCTCACAAGAAAAGAAGCCCGAGATATTGTCCTACGGTGTGGTAAATGTGTAGAATTTGTTAATGCACCTTCCGTGGGTGTTAATCCTCGCGGATTGCGACCCCTAGATGTTTGGCAAATGGACGTAACGCATATCCCATCTTTTGGGAAATTACAATATGTACATGTATCCATCGATACCAGTTCTGGTGTCCTACATGCCTCTCCCTTGACAGGGGAAAAAGCAGTTCATGTCATATCTCACTGCTTAGAGGCTTGGGCTGCATGGGGCAAGCCCCTAGTGTTAAAGACAGATAATGGTCCTGCATATACTTCTTCTAAATTTAGCCAATTTTGCAAACAAATGCAAGTAAAACATATTACTGGATTGCCCTATAATCCACAGGGCCAAGGCATAATTGAGAGAGCCCATCGCACTCTGAAACAATATTTGCAAAAACAGAAAGGGGGAATAGAGGCTATGACGCCAAAGATGGCTCTATCCCTTACAATATTTACTCTTAATTTTTTAAAATTGGATGATGCTGGAAGATCACCAGCTGAAAGGCACGGACAATGGCCTCAATCGCCCAATGAAATGGTCAAATGGAAAAATGTCCTTGATAATAAATGGTATGGCCCGGATCCTATTTTAATCAGATCCCGGGGAGCTATTTGTATTTTCCCACAGGGTGAAGAAAATCCACTTTGGGTCCCGACGCGACTGACAAGGACCGTGAAAGAGCAAGATGAACCCCAAGATGATTCTCCTGCTCCTGATGATTGAGACCGGGATAAGTATACCTTTGTGAGCCATAGTAAGATCATGGCCAGTACCTTTACCGGTACATTCCAATTCTTCTACCTTGCCTTTATTTTTTGCAACGGAATGTTATTTGGATGCGCCTTGTGCACGACAAACTCCTCAAGAGCCACGGGTGTATAATAGTACTAGTTTTCATTTGAATTATACACTATGCTTTGTGCATAATGTGGATAAACCTTTTACACCCTGTATATTTTTAAAGAAAAAGATTATCTCTAATTGGGCAGATCCCATTAGCCAAAATAAGGTGAGCTCTGGAGTGTTGTTTAATGCTTTAACGCAAGTTGCTCAAGGAGCGCAATCAGGCTCAGGTGATGTTGAAAATAATATAACTTCACCTATAAACATCACCACTATTATGATAAAGGGAAAGGTGACCATTCCCAAAAGATCACGATGGCCTGTTGGCAATGCTACTGCTATACGCAGCATGCCTTGGTGTCATCCGGACCTCGCATTTCCTATAGTTTTTTCACCTTGTCAATCAAAAATTTTTCCTCGAAAAGAAATAGCAAAGGGTTTTGTTTTGTCACCCCCACTAGATTTTGCTATAATGAGCGATAAAGGAGATGCTACAGGGAAAGAAAATATTTGGCCATATTACCAATGGATTTTAAGCAATGAGGCAGGTGCTAGTACCAGTCTGTCAGCCTTTGCATTGCTGACTGGAACCTTTCATGAGATATTGAATGTTTCTGCCACTCTTTCCAATACCTCTACTCATTTAGATAATGTGACAACTAATATGACTACTTCTCCAGTAGAAGTTTGTGTCAATCCTCCATTTTTCTTTATATTGGCTGAATTTCAAAATAATACAGAATGGTTAGATTGTACAAATGTTACTTGTTTTTTGACGCAATGCTGGAATGGAACCAAATTCTTAGCCTTAGTGGTTCATCTACCAATCTTTGTCCCTGTGCCTGTTGAGGCAGATCCAGAGAAGTTCCCAATAACGAGTCTTATTCGGCAAAAGAGAGGTTTTGGAATCACAGCTGCCATTGTTACAGCCATTGTAGTGTCCGCGGCATCAGCAGTTACCGCAGGAACTGCAATGGCCCATCAAATTGATACTGCTGACACCATAAGTCAGATAGCAGAAAAATCCTCTGAAGCATTGCTTACCCTGCAAAAGGTGGATTCTCATATCGCCTCAGGGTTAATGTTAGTGAATCAGAGAGTGGATATTTTACAACATAATATGGAACGGATGATGGATGTCATACAAATGAGTTGTGTGGCATCCACATCGCATGTGTGCATTACTCCCAATAAGTATATTAATAATTCTTTTATTAAAAGTACAGACCTATCAAATTACCTGAAAGGGAACTGGTCGCAGGAGCTGGAGAGGTTGCAGACGAGACTGCAGATGCAGATCCTGAACCTTAATGGGACCAGAGTGGAACCAGTGACCCTCGGAGACTTTACCTCTTGGTTTACCTCTGCTTTTTCTTACTTTAAGGAATGGGTGGGAGGGATTTTGTTTGGTGCTGCCATATGCTGTGGACTGGCATTCATGCTCTGGTTGGTATGCAAATTCAGAACCCAACAAAAACGTGACAAGGTGATTATAACTCAGGCACTTTTAGCTATTGAAAACGGCTCCTCCCCTGAAATTTGGTTATCTATGCTCAAGAATTAGTCAGCATGAGATTAGATGAGAGAGACTCAACGATCATTGATCAGCCCTTGCTCATCAATAGGGTGATCATGATTTCCCCACTAATTCAATTTTTGGCTGGCCTCTTTTGCAGAGTTCGCCCTAGGTCATTTAGCAGTTATTGTCACACAGCACTGCGGTATCCAGAGACGGGCAACTTTCCTCGTGCACAGTCCAACCTAAGACATGGGGCCCGGTGGCGATAGGGTTACCCTATGACGGGTAAGGCTGTGACATTAGAGGAACGACCTAAAACAGGAGCCATGGAGGATGGGCATAATTGCACAGGCCTAGTCCAGCCTCATTTTATTAAAACAAACAGGGGGAGATGTGGGAAGCCACATGTGCCGTTGCTGAGTGGCACTGACTACTGCTGGCCACCATGCATAAGATTGGACAAACAACCAATGTGTACATATGCAGTAAAGTTTTTTGCAAAAACACTGCCTGGCCCAGGCATGATAATGAGGTTCTGTAAGGTACTGAGAGTATAACCAATCGGATGTGAGACATGCAAATGAGGTATGATAATGAGGCTCAGTGAGGTACTGAGAGAGAGTAGCCAATCAGATGAGGAACATGCAAATGAGGCTTAGTGCATAACCAATCAGGGTATGAGACACGCCTCTCCTAGGCCTATAAAAGCAGCACCAGCTCTGGGCAAAAAGTCTTTTCGCCTCTGCAATCAAGCTCTCCCAATAAACGTGTGCAGAAGGATCCTGTTGCAGCGTCGTTCTTGCTGGTCAAGTCGAGCGCGCGCAAGACACAGGGGAAATATTCCTGAACAGAACAGCAATGGCTTGTGCTGTAAGATCAAGAATTGATGAATGGAACCTCATAAAATTGCTAAGCTTCTGTAAAACAAAGAACACCATCGATAACACAAAATGGCAACCAAGAATGGGAAAAGATCTTTACCAATCCTAAATTTGATAGGGGACTAATATCAAATATATATATAAAACTCAAGAAGTTGGACTCTGGAAAAACAAATAACCCTATTAAAAATTGGGGTACAGGGCTAAACAAAGAATTCTCCACTGAGGAATACCGAATGGCTGAGAAGCATCTGAAAAAGTGTTCAATATCCTTAATCATCAGGAAAATGCAAATGAAAACAACCCTGAGATTCCACCTCACACCAGTCAGAATGGCTAAGATCAAAAACTCAGGTGACAGCAGATGCTGCCGAGGATGTGGAGAAAGAGGAACATTCCTCCATTGCTTGTTGGACTGCAGGCTGGTACAACCACTATGAAAATCAGTTTGGCTGTTCCTCAGAAAATTGGACATAGTGCTACTGAAATATCCAGCAATACCACTCCTGGGCATATACCAACTCATAATAAGGACACATGCTCCACTATGTTCATAGCAGTCTTATTTATAATAGCCAGAAGCCAGAAAGAACCCAGATGTCTCTTATTAGAGGAATGGATACAGAAAATGTGGTACATTCATACAATTGGTACTACGCAGCTATTAAAAACAATGAATTTATGAAATTCGTAGACAAATGGATGGATCTGGTGCATATCATCCTAAGTGAGGGAGGCCAATCACAAAAGAGCACACATGATATGCATTCACTGATAAGTGGATATTAGCCCAGAAGTTCAGTATCCTTCTTAGAAGAGCGAACAAAATACCCATGGAAGGAGTTACAGAGATAAAGTTTGGAGCAGAGACTGAAGAAATGACCATCCAGAGACTTCCTCGGTTGGAGATCCATCCCATAAACAACCACCAAACCCAGACACTATGGCAGATGCCAACAAGAGCTTGCTGACAGGAGCCTGATATAGCTGTCTCCTGAGAGGCTCTGCCAGTGTCTGGCTAATACAGAAGTTGATGTTCACACTCATTCATTGGATGGAACACAGGGTCCCCAATGACAGAGCTAGAGATATTAGTTGAAGGGGTTTGCATCCCCATAGGAGGAACATCAATATGAACTAACTAGTACCCCCAGAGTTCCTTGCGACTAAGCCACCAATCAAAGAAAACACAAGGAGGGACTCGTGGCTCTAGCTGCATATGTAGCAGAGGATGATCTAGTCAGTCATCAATGGAAGAGAGGCCCTAGGTCCTGTGAAGGTTCTATGCCCCAGTATAGGGGAATGCCAGGGCCAGGAATGGGAGTAGGTCGGTTGAGGAGCAGAGGGAGGGGGGAAAATATAGGGGATTTTCTGAGAGAAATTAGGAAAGGAGATAACATTTAAAATGTAAATAAAGAAAATATCTAATAAATATCTAATAAAAATAAAATAATATGAAAACAGAAACATAATATTTAAAAAATATTGTATCTACAACATAGATCAACTCTTGTTTAAAACATAGATCTACAGAAAAAAAATAAGCATTTTAAACAGCAAATACATTGTTGGCAGCCATCTTTGCTAATGTTAAAGGGGAGCATGCCATGTGGCTTTTCCACCACCTTAAAATGACCACATGGTGTAAACCAACCAAGACAGCACCTAGAAACCTTCTTAGTCCTACTGAGTCTTTGATTTATCACTGTATCGCCTTTTAAACTAGAAATACAATAGTAATTTTCAAAATATCTTGGATTAGGATGGATTTTTATGTGATGGGGAATTCCTAGGTTTTGAAGGTTTACTCAGGTTAACAGAACCTAACTTAAGAATGCATGTCTAAATAATTAGTTGTCTGCTAACTCTGTTCAACACCCTGCTTCTAGAAAAATTTAAATAAGGAACACCATAGGTATATTTGATAAATAACATTTATAAATTCCTAAGGTCTACTGAAGTCTACAGTAATCATTGTTTAGCCTCTTTGTCTTTCCTCACGTTGTTAAGCCTTAGCTATTTCAGTAAACTGAATCATACAAGAAGCTGATATTCTATAATGGTATACTATAAAAAAAAGATCAGTTAAGTTCCTAATCTCTCTATAAATTATATTTATTATTTAAAGTTTTTAAGGCATTTATTTATGCTTTAAAGTTTAATTTTAATGTTAAAGGATCTTCAATTAAATTTTCAACTCATTTTAAGGGAAAAAGCTATAACACCCTAATCTTATAAAAACTATTAATTTGCAAAGTATTGCCTAATTCATTTAGTAATGAACTTTATTTAGCCTCTGGTGTGTGTTCTCAAGGTTAAGCCTAAAATCACGTATACTTAATAGATACATGGTCCTCAAATTCTTCAGAGATTTTCTGAATATATCATTTAAAATGTTTAATGTGGTAATAATAGACAGAAATATCAGTTCTTAGAGATATCTCTAAGGTCTTGAAAGAAAACAATGTGGAGGGGGGCACCAACTACCCCACATGGATTATGGTTACACTAACCACTGGGGAAAACTGTCCCATAGTTTACCTGCTATCAAGGCTCCGCACAAACTGTGGATACTTTTGGGTTAATTGCTCTAGTTTGCCTGGTCAAACTAAGGTCTGTTCCTCAAGTTATTTCTTTACAAGAAAAATATCACAGCGCTGAGTCTGGTAACTGAAGACCAATGCTGCCCTATGTGGCATCTGAGGATTAAAACAAAGGACCATTTCCACCAATGAAGGACTACTGCCCAAAAGGAAGCCTCCAAGATCACAGGAGCCTAGGGCGACCTAGGTAATGGGCAGGTTTCTATCATTTTATTGATACAAAGCCTATTTGGATTATAATTCTTGCTATAATAATTTATCCATTTTAGATATCTTTTGATATTGCATAAGTGTAGCTTTAACAGCAAAAAGCATACCAACTCCTGCCCCAAGGCTACAGCTGCCTTCTCTTCACAGGTAAAAATTCAGCCTCAGGCCTCAGCATCCTAGAGCTAGGTCTGTATCTGAGAAAGACAAACAGATAATCTCACAGAAGGGTTTTTGTTTTTGTTTTTGTTTTTGTTTTTGTTTTTTTTGGTTTTGTTTTTTTTTTTAAAGATTTATTTATTATTATATCTAGGTACACTGTAGCTGTCTTCAGATGCACCAGAAGAGGGCATCAGATCTCATTACAGATGGTTGTAAGCCACCCTGTGGTTGCTGGGATTTGAACTCAGGACCTTCGGAAGAGCAGTCGGTGATCTTAACCACTGAGCCATCTCTCCAGCCCTCACAGATGCTTTTTACCCTAAATCATTTCTGTGTTCCCAAGCTTTTGCCATGACTCAAAGGAGTGAGTCTACTGCTTTCCCTACAGGGTGGATTTTTAATACAGATTACAAACAGTGGTAATGCTAACATATCTAAAACTTTATCTCTATTTGTAAACTTAAAAAATTCTTGTAAGCATAAACTTAGAGTCATTTGGATCCACCTCTCACAGGCCAAACAGACTCCAGATAAATAAATACTATCAGCCAACAGCCTGTTTCCCCACATTCCTATTCCCCTGATTTCTGATTGTAGGATCTTTCCCTCTTTCCCTCTTTCTTTCCCTCTTTCTTTCCCTCTTTCTTTCCCTCTTTCTTTCCCTCTTTCTTTCCCTCTTTCCCTCTTTCCCATGGGTCTCTAAGTTTCAAGTGTACACACAAGATAAAAACTTTTCCCTAAACATCTGAACTTTACCTTCTGTCCCTAGAATATTGTCCCAGTAGATTTCAAATTGACTGCAGAGTGCTCTTGCAACTCCACAACCTCATGTGTTCTCTCAGAATCTCCATCTCAGAAGACCTCAGGTGGTCCAGTCTCAAAAACTGCTCGAACTAGACATGCACTTCCCTTACCCCAGCAAAGTATGTAGAAAGTAAGCAAACACCCTCCCCTCCTCTCTCCCTCTTTTTCTCTCTTCCCAGCCTTGTTCAGCATTCCAACTTTCTTGAGTTTTCAACAATGATGTCCCAATGTCAGCAGGAAGTGGTCATAAAAAGATTACATCCCCCTTTATCATTTATTGTCAACCAAAAGGCTGAGATATTAGGTTTCAAACCTGGGATAAATGGCTAACTCAGATGCCAATTCAACATACCCCATTCCCTTTCTTATCTAGTTCACTTCACCCATTTGCCTTCTATGACTATTTTATTCCCTCTTCTAAGTGAGAGTCAAACATCCTTACTTGGGTCTTCCTTCTTTAGGTCTGTGGAGTATGACATGGGAATTCTATATTTTGTGGCTAATATTGACTTTTAAGTGAGTACATACCATGCATGTCCTTTTAGGTCTGGGTTACCTCACTCAGGATGATATTCTCAAGTTACATCCATTTGACTGCAAAATTTATTATGTCTTTATTTTTAATAACTGAATAGTATTCCATTGTGTAGATGTACCATATTTTCTTTATCCATTCTTTGGTTGATGGACATTTAGATTGTTTTCAGTTTCTGACTATTACAAATAAAACTGCTATGAACATAGTTGAGCAAGTCTTTGTGGGATGGTAGAGCATCTTTTGGGTATATGCTCAGAAGTAGTATAGCTGGGTCTTGAGATAGAACCATTCCCCATTTTCTGAGAAACTACCAAATTGATTTCCAAAGTGGTTGTACAGGTTTGCACTCCCACCAGCAATGGAGGAATGTTCCTCTTGCTCTATAGCCTCAACAGCATGTGGTAGCCCTTGAGTTTTTGGTCTTAGCCATTCTGACCAGTGTAAGATGAAATCTAAGTGTTGTTTGATTTGCATTTCCCTGAAAACTAAGAACTTTGAATAGTTCTTTAAGTGCTTCCCAGCCAGTTGAGATTCCTCTGCTGAGAATTCTGTTTAGGCCCCATTTTTAAATTGGGTTATTTGGGTTGTTGGTGTCAAACTTCTTGAGTTTGTTATAAATTTTGAAATTAGCCCTGTGTCAGATGTAGGGTTGGTAAAGATCTTTTCCCAATCTGTAGGTTTCTGCTTTGTCCCATTGATAGTGTCCTTTGCCTTCCAGAAGCTTTGCAGTTTCATGAAGTCCCATTTATCAGTTGTTGATCTTAGAGCCCGAGCCATTGGTGTTCTGTTCAGAAAGTTGTCTCCTGTATCATTGAGTTCAAGGCTATACTTTCTGTTCTATTAGAGTTAGTATATCTAGTTTTATGTTGAGGTCTTTGATCTACTTGGACTTAAGTTTTGTGCAGGGTGGTAAATATTGATCTATTTGCATCCTTCTATATGAAGACATGTAGTTAGACCAGCATCATTTGTTAAAGATGCTTTCCTTTTTCCATTGTATGATTTTGGCCTCTTTGTCAAAAATCAAGAATCTATAGGTGTTAGGTTAATACTACATCTTTAATTTGATTCCATTGATAAACCTGTCTGGTTCTACCCCAATACCATGCTTTTTATTACCATTGCTCTGTAGTACAGCTTGAAGTCAAGGATGCTGATACCTCCAGAAGTTCTTATATGGTACAGGACTGTTTTAGTTATCTTGAAGGGTTTTTTTTCCCATATGAAGTTGAAAATTGTTCTTTCAAGATCTGTAAAAAAAATTGTGTTGGAATTTTTATGGGAATTGTATTGCATCTGTAGGTATTTTTCGATAAGATTGTCATGTTTACTATATTAATTTTACTGTAGTCCCATGAGTATGGAAGATCGTTCCATTTTCTGATTTCTTCTTCAATTTCTTTTTTCAGAGACTAAGACTTAAGTCTTAGTCACTGAAATAGAAAACATAGCCAATTTATTACTATGGTCCATTTTATAGTTAAAATGATTTTATAATAAATTTTAAATGAACCTTATCTTAGGAGTCAAGTTCCAGGAAAACCCAAAACAAGTAGAAGCAGATTCAGGAATGATGTCTCTGAACCATCACCTGGACAGGTGAAAATATATGAATGGTTATTTGGATTTTAAACAAATAAAAAATAAGCTTTGACATTTTAAAATGTTTATCTACTTAGAAACTTGTATCAGTCAGTGTTAACTGTGTCGTCAGGTTGCAGTTTCCACATGTAAAAAATTGACAGTCAGTAGCATTTAGGAATATGTCTGGGAGGTTTAAATAGACAAGCTATGGTAGAAGGGCCTGCAGTGTCCCTGAATGTTGTCTCTGTATTTATCTGCTCCTTGTAACCATCTAACTATAGAGCAAGAAGGTTGACTTCTGAATTACTACATGGATGTGCATAAAGCTGTGGCTCCTTTTAGCTCTCTGATTGATGCTCCAGTAATGAGCTATGTGGAATGTTGTGTGGGTGGCCACAAGGACAGTCTTAGTGCTTGAAAAGTAGAAAACAGGTTCTAAAGATGTCAGGAATGTCTCATCTCACTCAGGACCTGAAAAGTTGCCCCCCACCCCCACACACACACACATACAACTTCCTATCTGTGTTTTGCCTTCTTCTTTGTGTGCATGGCATCTTATGTGCATTTCTCCTAGCCCTTGAAGTTAACTACTACTCTCATTTGTAAGCATCATGCTGGAAATCCAAGGATCCACCACCAGAGGCAACCATGAAGATGATATGCCACAAGATTGCACCTTTCTTACATCCCTCACAGAGGGACTTCTTATGGATTGGGCGCACTATTATCATCCTCTAGACACAAAGCCCATTCATTCTCTCTCACAATGAAAAGGTCAGCTCAGGAACTTTGGGAAGGTCGTGAAACACTCGCCCCTCTGGAAGGGAGAGGCTAATTAGCATTTCTCAAACTACCTATGGGTGGGGACACATTCACTGGTTGAGTGTTGCTCACCTTTAGACAAGGGAAGTCCTTCTCACCTCATTCCCTAAAGACCAATCAGTTTAAAGGGTTCACTGTTATGCCAATCATATTGTACCTAGTTGCTGATGCTCTGTCCTGCCCCTGGAAACCATATAAAAACTCACCAAACTGGTGCTGGTGGTCACCACCTCTCCTTCGGGTCTGGGACAACCCCAGAACAGTGGAACAATACATTCCTCTTGCTTTTTGCATCAATCCTGGCTCCACATGGTTCACTCAGGGGGTCCCTGGTAAGCTAAGGCTCCCTGGTGTCTTACAATAACATGCACTCTCAACAGTGATACCTTTCATCAAGCAAGCCATAAGGAGACCACAAAGTAGTCTAGAAAAAGCAATACTACTTAATTATAAATATGCAAAGGACAGAGCAGTGAGAGTTCAGAGAAGTAGAGAGAAGTAGGGGATGAGATGACCATCATCAGAGCCATGGCATGAGATATCAGAGTATCCTAGACCCATGTCACAGAGTCTCTTTCTAAGAACAGTAGCAAATATTCTGTCCTGGAAGCCATTGCCAGTATTCATGTATGCATGGGAGTAAAGGGAGCCTCCAAATTAAGTAGTCATTAAGCCAGAGGCTCAGGAAACTAGAAAGACAAGGACCTCTGGTTCTTAGTGATGAGTGTGGAACAGCTTACATGCACATAGACTTTGCTTCCATACTCATCTTGATGGTTTCCTCAGCTCTCTTCACACTGTACCATCTGTGTCCTCACCATCTTCCTATCATGGGTACTGATTGTATTATTTGGAGCCTGAGTAAGTTGAAAGCTTGTCTTCTAAGAATAATTTGGAAAATGGAAGACTCTCCATCACTCAGAGGCAAGCACTTTCTGGGCTGGCCTCCACAGTTAAGCCTTCTAAGGTTTCAATACTTTGGCTGCATAATACAGTCAAACAGAGCCCAATCAACAGGAGGAAGCCAGCTCACCAGGAGGTGAGCAGATTCACTCTACCTGCCAGAAACCTGAGATCAGTAATACAGAATAATCAGAATACCAGAGATCTCTAAAGTATCACATTGTGTAACAAGTGTGGCTGCTGCACTGCTCCTGCCTTCTCATGTCTCCTCTACTGGTCTGCTAACAGCCCTGTAGACCAGACCTCTGTGACTCATGACTCATTTGGTTAAATTTTTTATGCATTTTAGCCAGGTTTCCTTTTCTCAATTACTCAGCTGCTCCCCACTGAGTGAGGTCAGATAAGGAATGCTCCCCATACTTAGCCATCCTGTATGCAATCCCAGCAGCCCTTTCATCATTCCCTAAAGTACTCCTCTCCCACAGAAAACCTCTAGCTGCATTACACTCCTGCTTTTTCTGCCGTTGCTTCTGAACATTTTTTTGTTATGTACATTTTTTGATATACATTCCTTTATTTTTTTATATGTATGATTGTTTTTGCTTTCAAATATACATGTGTACCAGCTATGCTTGGTGACTACTGATGGCATTGGATCCTCTGAAACAAGAATCATAGGTTGCTGTTAGTACTGTGTGGAAGCTGGAAACTGAACCTGAGTCCTCTGCTGCAAGAGCATTAAGTACTCTTAACTCCTGGGCCATCTCTCCACCCATCCCCCCTATTATATTTAGAGTCCTTTGAGATTCTGATGAAAGACATGGAGCAACCACCCAGTAGTGCAGCAATGGCTGAGCTGTGTAGTTACCCTAGATCTCTGGCTAAACACTTTCTTTGTAAATGTTTCCAGAGCTCCTGACACAGTGAGTATCACTGATCATTATTGTAGAGAGTCTCGTAACAGCGCCACACTGTGGATATTACTAGACTCTTGGCAGGAAAGTAGTCAGGATACACCCTCTGGGTGCCTGGCCCTCATTCTCTTAACCTTTCTCCTACCAGGCCTGAAGCTGGGTACAAACATCCAGAAAAAATAAGACACATGGCTTGGGGAGAAGGGAGGGATTAGAAGCTATGTAATTCTATCTAATATTTGAGGCTTGGCAAGGGCGCCTATGGGATTTCATGAAAACCCCCGAAACTTTTTCATTTCAGAGCAATTAAGCAGACCCCAGCGTCCTGGCTCCACTAAGCCGTTCAGCTCTGGTTTTATTGCCCGTTTCCTGCCCTCTTGCCAGCACTAGCTCTCATCTTTGTGCTTGAAATAAAAAACCCACTCTGTTTTGGTGCCACAGAGGCACCCACAAGCAAATGTGGGCTATCTAACAGGCCCAGGCAGGCTGATGGCGCACATGTGGCCCCAGGGTCCCACAGGCACTGCTGTGTGTTATAATCAGAAACATCCAGCAGTAATTTAATAGTTCCCACCAAGCAAAGAGGCAGAGTGGAGCAGTTCCTTCCTCCATATACTTAACCCTTTGAGGAGGAAAGAAGGGTCAAAAGAAGGAGAAATTCATCTTTCTACTTGCTACCCAGGGACTTTTTGCTTCTCTTTTTGTGTATAAAGCTTCACTGGCTCCCAATTGTTGGGAAAGCTATTCTTGCTAGGATACCATCTTCCAGGGCAGTGTCCTACATGCACACAATGTTGTACTTATAAATGATAATGGGTGAGAACTAAGGCCACATCTGTCAGCATGATCTCTGGGTTACAGAGATCATACCTCTGGCCTGGACTACAAGTCTTAGGTTAGAGGAGAGAAGGTCTCTCTCACTGGTCTCATCCTAACCTGAAAATGAGTTTAGGCAAGCAACGAAATTACAAGCATGAGCTCTGGCAAATTTTGTCTTCGAAGATTATTTTAAATAAATTTCCATTTTGCTAGTATTCTTGACTAGAAACTCACCACTTATTTTTCTGTGTTGATTAAGAATGGTAGACAAAGGAGATGGCTCCATCAGTAAAGTGTCTGTTTAAGAAACTGAATATGGATATCCAGACCCCATGTTAAAAACAACAACAAAAAACAAAACAAAACAGAGTGGAGGTACTGAAGCATGTGATTACAACCAATGCTGTGTAAGGAATCAAGACAAGCAAATCCTTGATGCTTATTGGCCAGATGATCTAGCCAAATCCACAACTTCAACATCATCAGGAGACTCTGTCTCAAAAAAAAAAAAAAAAAAAAAAAAAAGAGTATATAGTGATTGAGGAAAGGCATTGACTTTTGGCCTCCATATGTATGTACACACATGTGCAGGGACACACATTCATGTCAACAACTATATACACTATACAAACACACAAAATAAGTTAATCAAAATTCAAAATTTTAAAAATGAATGGTGACAATTAATGGTAAAGTGACTTGTTATCACCACTTATCACCACTTATAGACAAGTAAATGCTGGCCAATATGAACATACATATGTGAACACACAAACACATATGTGCCCACATGTTATACCACTTCACAAATATTAATCTTATGCTACAGTATGATAAAGCTCATGAGGCTTGAAATAAGTTCTTCAAACTTGACTTCACTATTTAAACATTTTGAAAAACATGAAATGTTGAGTCACATCTGTCCCTTCCTCTGACTTGTGGCCATATTGCCTAGCAGGAATGTTTATGTCTGTTGTCTTAGACATTCACAGAGCAGCATCTTTAAACTTTTTATTGGAGCCTTTTTTAGTTAGTGCTTCAAAAAATTTCTACAGTATATTCTGATCATATTTATCCTACCATCACCCCTCCTAGATTCATTCCTGCTTCTTCGAACACCTAACTTTGTGTCCTCTAGAAAAAAAATAATAAAACAAAACCATCAAGTACAGTTTGTACTGCTTATACACTCTTAACTGTGTGGCTTTCCACTGAAGTGTGGTGGATCCACCAGAGGCACACCAGTAAAGAAAATGGCTCTTCCCTGTAGCTGCCTGCGGCCACTGGTTACTGGGTTCCTGACAGTAAAGATGGGGTTTTGGATGGGAAAGGCTGCGAGAGAAATAATGAGCCAAGACAAAGTTTTCTGATCAAGGCCAATGTTTACTTAAGAGTCTGAGCTTATAGAGGGGGAAGCCATCCCCCACCATGTCAGGATCTCATTGCTTTGTGAGGATCAATGTTTTGTCAGGATAGTGTTAGAACAGATTCAGCCTCTCAGCAGGTAGTGGCATCTTGGAGGCAAGCTGCAGATGTGGCA